>NC_053023.1:691280210-691643368 GCF_003073215.2 Triticum urartu | reverse complement strand
CTAATGCTCCTTGGCTAAAAGGATCCTTTATGGCAGCAGGAGTGGTTCTATATCACCGAGCCTCGTGGTTCCAAGTGGGCCGATGCTCCTGCATTTCGATCCAGCCCTCCGACTCAGCTCGCGTCGTGGATCAATAAGGGGCTAGACTGGGGATCAATTGATGAAGTGCGAACTCTGCAGAGCCACATCCGAAGTCTCCTTGAGAAGGACATCGATCTTATCAATGTGGTTCAAGTAATGCTAGTTCGCCGGACTCTATCGTGCCAACGACGGCCTCTCCGCCCGTGGAAGTTTAATCTGGAAAGAGCGCGAACCCTCCAACACTTCTTTGGCACTACGCACAAAGGGATGTGGAAATTGTTTTTCAGGAAACGAAAACAATGGCCGGATACCGCCAAGGACATCAACCTAGATTGCAACCATCCAGATACCCCGGTAAGTGCTTAACTCCCGAACACTTTGAGTACGCTGTAATATTTTACTAAGCATACTGCCTATTCCCAGGGCCGGATAAAGAAAGCAAAGCAAATCAGGTGTTCGGCCCCCTCCCCGAAGACTCAGCGGATTCCCTACTAACAAGGATGCTTGCCCTGGCACTATTCCAGATGCCTGTGGAGGAGGACAAGGCGGAAAGCGGAAGGAAAAAGCCGGCTTCCACCCCAAAGGTATATCAAGCACTGCGTCCAGGGGAATCAAAATTCCGTCGTCCGAAGACAAAAGTGAAGGAGAAGTCAAGGTACCTTCCCCCCAGGGTTAGAAAAGGGCCGCCTCCGAAGATTGGGAGGAAAAGGCCCCCAAGCAAGGCAAGATGCCATCGTCAGGCGGCTCAGGCTTGGAAGACGACGTTGTCGCATAGTTCCATAGTGAGGATAAGCCTTTGGCCAAATCGTAAGTTGAACAAGGGAGTTCTTAAACATATCTCGTTCCTTTCCCGCTACCAAGGTAACATTGGGAATATATATTTTCCAGTCCGGCACACCGTCCTCTTCAACAATACTCCTCCTCAGGGGACCTTCTTCCGGAGATGATGGAGAGCGAAACGCCTCCACCAATTTCCTCGCCCAATAAGGCGGACAACTGTGAAGTGTCGTCCTGGAGGGTCTCTCCCGATCAGCAAGCAGTGCGGGGGATGAAGAAGATATCACCCGGAGGTGATACCCACTCGCCCAGGGGTCAGGGGCCAACAATGAAGGCCCCGGACTATCCGGTTTACAGCCGGAGATGATTGTAGGGACGAGAAAACGAGTTCCTTCAAAGGGAGGCCGTGCTCCAACGGCGGCTTCCGAAGATCCGGAAGCACCGGATATATTGACGAACATGCTGCGACAAGTGTCTGTCTCAGAGGAACACCGTAGCTTGATGGGTACGGTTGTTTAGAGGGTTCTGTTCATGAAGAGCGGATTGCATGAAGCCTTCACGAGCCTGCTAAGAGGCTTCGAGGTTTGTGATGTAACATTTTCAACTGCGTTTTATTCGCAAAATGCACCCGTATATAGGTAGTAGCCTCTGAGACTCGGATTGCCTTCCCAAGGGAGGCGATCAGAGGATCAAAAGAGATATGCTCGGGGAATGACGTGATTGAATTGGAACACATGCAATTTCCCCCTCAGTGACCGCGCGGACTACAGAAGTCACTGAGCTTCGGCGGAAGCTTTATGTGGCGAGTGAGAACATCACGTTTATCCACAAGCGTCTTGACGAGTCACATGGTATGTATTTGGGGCAGTCATTATATGCACTTGCTTATAATATAAGTGGGGCATGAAGGACTGTATGCTAAAGTATGCATAACTTCGGATGGTGCTGCCGCGGTGGAGATGCTTCGGGCGGAGCTATTCCGAATCAGGGAGCAGGCCCGGTTTAGTAATGCGGCTGCCGGAAAGGCATCGGCCGAATTGAAGCCGAATAGGCTGCTCGGCGTCAGGACGAGGAGAAAATATCCAAGATGACGCGTGAGCTCGAAGGTGCCGCTAGCCGCCGCGAATTCCTCGTGAAGGATAATAAAGCAAAAGTGGCTGATCTGGATAAGGCCTTACGAGAGGCAAAAGAAGTGCGGTCCGAGTCTAGAGCGGCTCGGGAGGAGATCCGGCAAGCTGGGGAGATCGCGGCTGGTAAGCCCTTTTATTGCAGACCAAGTGTGGAGTTCCCTAGACGCGTTATTGGACTTGCCGAAGAGTGTGACCGATGCGGCGCAGTTTTACCAAGCGCAAGAAGGATATATAATGGAGAAGCTTTTCTGGTCACAATTCGGTGCGTCGAAGCGCCCGCTATTGCTAAACGCAGATGACCCAATGGGCCAAGCTTCACAGGCTGTCTGGTGCTGCCATGAAGGATGTCATGGTCCGGCTATGGCCAACCGAGCTAGTTCCGGATAGTTATTTTGGTTTGGTGCAGCGACTTGCTGACGCGGTGCCGCGTATCGATGCTGTGAAGCGATCAACGTGCATTGAAGGTGCACGGATGACCTTTGCCCGTGTCAAGACATACTAGACGAAGATGAAGGCCACCAATGTTGCAGCGAAGAGTCCACCCAAGGGCAAGGATCGTCACGCGCCAGAGCACTATTTCGAGGATGTCTTAGAGGGTGCCCGCTTAATAGAGGGTCAATGCTCAAAACATGTAATTTTCGAGTGAGTTGTATGAAAATTGTAAAAGAGAATATTATAATAAGGCTAGTTTCTTTTTCGTTTCGCCTAAAAACTTTTATTCCTCCTGTGCGACCATTTTTGTATAATCTGAAAGTTTTCCAGTCGTCGGCTTCAGCCCCCTCGTAAAAAATACGGGGGTGTTCGGAAAAGCATTTGGTCACTCTTGACCCAACATCTTGGTCCATTAAGGAGGTGTCAATGCGGAGAACTCGGCAATCTGACTATAGGGCGTTAACACTTTCACTTAGCCATAGGAGTTTTACGGTGGGTCTACGATATAGCCCCTGGTATGCACGCGGCTTATTCCAATATGGTGCGTTGCATATGTGACCTGAAGAAAAGGTCCTTCGTATAATACGGAGGGAATCGCGACAGATCTCGATAAGTCATCGAGTGGTTGACCAGCTCTCGCCGCATCATGATAGTCAGTATTCGGCTTTCTCTACTAAGGAGCTTGACCATATGAACCGCAAGCACAATCGCAGTAGTTATCCCTTTACTACCTTAGCCGATAGAGTGGAACGTAAGGTAGCAAGCACAGGAGCCGGGCAACCCAACTATTGACCCAAGACATGATTCGGAGCTGATGCATATAAGGCCAAACTCGCGACGCCGAGGTACGCTATAGAGCTGTTCGAACTTTGCCGGCAACTCATTTGTTCTCATCCCAAGCCCCTGGCAAGTTATGCCGAGGTGTGAAAACATCCAAAGGAGCAAAATTCAATTCTTTAGAAAAAGGCGAATGCTGAATACAGATTATGTTCACTTGGACCTGAGTGATATGCTAATCGTTATGTTACAGATAAAAACGCCACGGCCCCGTCTATTTGACATGCCAGGGGTCGAAGGCTGAGGAAAAAGGCAACTTATAGGCTCAAAATATAGAGTGCGGTCTACAAAAAGTTATTTTGGACCTCCTGTCGCACGTCTGCGTCGCCTGTCCTCAGTTAAGGGACTCCTTTGTGTAGGATCGAAAGTATGTCCAGAGGGGGGATGATTAGACTACTTGACCAAATAAAAATCTAGCCTTTTCCCAATTTTAAGTCTTGGCAGATTTTAGCAACTTAGCACAAATCAAGTAATCAACCTACACATGCAATTCTAAGAGTATAGCAGCGGAATGTAAAACAATTGCATATGAAGGTAAAGGGAGGAGTTTGGAGGGAGCAAACGCAATGTAGACACAGAGATTTTTGGCGTGGTTTTGATAGGTGGTGCTATCGTACATCCACGTTAATGGAGACTTCAACCCACGAAGGGTAACTGTTGCGCGAGTCCACGGAGGGCTCCACCCACGAAGGGTCCACGAAGAAGCAACCTTGTCTATCCTACCGTGGCCATCGCCCACGAAGGACTTGCCTCACTATGGTAGATCTTTACGAAGTAGGCAATCTCCTTGCCCGTACAAACTCCTTGGTTCAACTCCACAATCTTGACGGAGGCTCCCAAGTGACACCTAGCCAATCTAGGAGACACCACTCTCCAAAAGGTAATAAATGGTGTGTTGATGATGAACTCCTTGCACTTGTGCTTCAAATGATAGTCTCCCCAACACTCAACTCTCTCTCACAGGATTGGATTTGGTAGAAAGAAGATTTGAGTGGAAAGCAACTTGGGGAAGGCTAGAGATGAAGATTTACGTGGTTGGAATGGAATATCTTGACCTCAACACAAGTGTAGGTGGTTCTCTCTCGGAAAATGTATGTTGGAAGTGTAGGCATGTTCTGATAGCTCTCTCCATGAATGAAGAGTGGGTGGAGGGGTATATATAGCCTCCACACAAAATCAAACTGTTACACACAGATCACCAAACTTGGCGGGACCGAATCAGAGAACTCGGTCAGACCCATTTAGTTCAAAATGTGAACGTTAGGATTTTCGGTGGGACCGACATGTCAACTCGGTGGGACCGATGTCATTAGGGTTAGGGCATAACGTAATCTCGGTAAGACCGATTACACAAAATCGGTGGGACCGATTTTGGTAATAGACAAACAGAGATTTGGTCAGGCAAACTCGGTGGGACCGATTCGCTCATCTTGGTTAGACCGAAACATTACAAAGGGGAAACAGAGAGTTTGGATTGCAATCTTGGTAGGACCGATCGCTCATCTGGGTTAGACCGAAACGTTACGAAGGGAAACAGAGAGGTTGCAATCCCATCTTGGTGAGACCGAGATCCCTATCGGTGAGACTGAAGTGACTAGGGTTTGTGGCAGTGGCTATGCCAAGTGAACTTGGTGGCGCCGGATAGAAGATTTCGGTGGGGCCGAGTTTGACTTTTGTTTTGGGACATATGTGGATATGAGAAAGTAGTTGAGGGTTTTTGGAGCATATCACTAAGCATTTTGAGCAAGAAACCCATTAAGCAACACCTCACCCCCTCTTAATAGTATTGGATTTTCCTATGGACTCAATGTGATCTTGGATTACTAAAAGTAAAATATAGAGTCTTGTGCTTTGAGCTTGAGCCAATCTTTTGTCCTTAGCATTTTGAGGGGTCCACTTTCCTAATCCATGCCATGCCAATCATTGAGCTTTCCTGAAATATTTATCTTAAAATAGCATTAGCTCAATGAGCTATATGTTGTTAGGAATTACCAAAACCACCCAGGGATAGTTGCACTTTCAATGTCCCCCTTTTTGGTAATTGATGACAACATATAGATCAAAGCTTCGACAAATGATCATAAGATTGAAATACATCGTCGCTTTGAGAAGTATGTGGTAAGCAAGAGCTCCCCCTAAATTTGTGCATTATTTAAGATTTGCTTTTGAATGCAAATGCACAATCGATTAGGATCATGGGTTACTCTTCCATGTCACCGACATCTTGGTGGAGCGCTCAAAATGATAGAAATTAAAAGCATCTCATCACCAAGCAAGTGAATGATCATATATGAGATATAAAAGATAGTATCATCCAACAAGCATTAAGGTAGCATATGACCAAACACACGATCATACAAGTATCTCACACAAGCACATAAAGTATTTAAGAAAGCACACAATAAAGTTCAACCAAAAGCAAGAGAGATAAAAAGCAACACTCTCTCTCGAAGCCTATGATCTATACATTTTTCTCCCCCTTTGGCAACAAGTTACCAAAAAGATCGAAAATGCATAGTGCTATGCGTCTCTCAGGCTTGGTCTTCGAGAGGTGGTGTAGAGAGAACTCCAAGGACGAAGGCATCTGTGTATGTAGCTGGAGCTGGTGGAGTGGTTGCTGGAGGTGGCACTGGAGCTGTAGATACTGGTGCTGATGCTGTAGCTCTAGAATCTCTCACTGGCACTGCCGCAGACCTCTGACTCCTTGGCACTCGCTGAAATGCATCTGTAGTTGCCTTGCCTATCTTCTCATCTGCTTCCTCCTGAAGATGCTCAACTGCTGTCTGCATCTTAGTTACATTCAGATCAATATCATTGAATTTTTGTTCAGTGATCCTCTCCAAGCTCTCCTGATTCTGAGTCAGGGTGGCCAAGCCCTTCTCAATCCTCAAAGTTGATTAAATAAGATATGCCAGCTGATCTTGCTTGCTCTTCAGGAAAACTTGAGATGCCTCTTCAACACTTGGCATCTAGGCAGCTTTCTCAGCCTTTGCTTTGGCTCTCTTCTCCTGTGCTTGAACAGATGATGGTTCCTCCTCATTCATCACTACAGTGTTGTCTTCACAATCAGGATATAAGGGTAGATGCTCCTTATCCAACAGATAAGTTCCCGTGCCCATCTCTGAGTTGATGAGCTCCTGAATGTGTGGAGCATACCCACAGCTACTCTTCTGGTCGGCCGCTGTCCTCTTGATTGTTTCTACAATGAAACTCATAACTTTGAACTTCCGAGGGACATAAAAAATATGCAGCAAGTTGATTGAATGCCCTCTGATCATCTTGTGATCACCTGACTTGGGTAGCAATGTGTGCCTTAGGATCCAGTTGATGGTAGGCAGACCAGACAACAGATAGTGTACAGATCCAAGCTTATGTGTATCCAAAGCATCATCTGGGATCTCCTTGTACATGTTTGCCATGGAGTTGTGGTCTTTCTTCTTCTTGGCATAAACATCCAAGTCATCCTCATGCTCTTCTGGGACATTGATCAGCTGAGCCCATTCTTCAACAATGGATTGGTACCTAGTACCTTCTGACATCCAAACTATCCTCCCATCTGGATAGAAGTGAGCTGTGGAGTAAAACTGTAGGATAAGCTCATCATTCCACTTGGTGAGCTTCTGGGCAACAAATTGATCAACTCCACATGCTTTGAAGCTGTCATATACTCCTGGATAGTGATCTTCATTTTCCTTGATGTATTCCTAGTTGATCCATCTCATGTCACACAGAATTGGCTTCTTGTCAAGTAGAATTGTCTCATAAAAGTCTTGCTATTCTTTCTTATGGAACCTGTAATCAACTGCAATCCTTCTCCTTACAGCATAAGGATCAGACTGTCTCCACAATCTCAGTCCAGCATCTTTCCTGATGTGCATGTCTTCAGCTACTAGATGAGCATAATTATGGTCAGGAATCTTGGGCTTCAACTTCCTCATAACAAGTGAATCATCTTCATCTTATTCAGCTTGAGGCATTGGGGCCTTGTTCTTCTCTTCAGCAGGTATACTTCTGGTGTTCCTCTTGGGTTTTGGGGGCTTCTGAGTTTGAGCTTTGGGAGCAGACTTGGCCTTTGATGGAGCAGCCCCTGACTTTATAGCATCTCCCATAAGCTTCTGAGCTTTGGATGCTGGTGCAGCATCCTCTTCCTCTTCTTCTTCAGATGGATCTCTCATCATTGAGGGCTTGCCAATAACTCTGTCCATAGTCTCCTTGACCCTTTCCTTCCTCTTTTTGCCTTCTCCACCTTCTTTGGGTTCAAGAGTGAACTCCATTGTTGATTTTGAAGCTTCAATAGTTGAGGCTCTGGCTTTTGACATGGGAACTCTTCTTGCTGGAGCCTTTGTTTTCATTCCTGGCATAGTTGCAGCTGCTGTGTCATATTCCTTCTTTAGCACTTTCTTTCTGGAGCTTACTTCGTCCTCAGTGGCAACATAATCCTCATCCTCAGATTCTGAGATTCTCTTCTTTCTAAATCTGGTGGATGCCTTTGGCAAGTTGCTTGGAGTGCTCCTGCTGCCATCATCAGAAGTACTTGAGGATCTAAACCCTCACTCATATGCACCTGTTCCTCTGACCTGTTTTGACTGTCACTGATCAAACATCTCTGCAAACTTACTGACAGCAGACCCTGTGAATAGATATAGATGAGGTAGAGTGGATGAGCATCACAAAGTGCAGAGTTTTTGCAAAACAGATGACTTAAAAACTTAGTTTTAGTTCTTCACAGAAAACATTTCGGATCTACCGATTTGCAAACTTGGTGATACCGAAGCAGCTTTTGGAACCTAAACTAGTGAACTCGGTCAGACCGAGTCACAGTTTGGTGGCACCGAGACTGCTAGGGTTTCACAGTGAATTGAACTCGGTCGCACCGATTTGCCATTTCTGGTCAGACCGAAAATCGCATGTGCAATGGTCTAAGCCAAATCGGTGAGACCGATTTCTACAACTCGGTCGGTCCGAGATGAATTCGGCGGAGACCTAACCCTAAATCTTCTAATCAAATCTAAGCCAAGGGATGTTTTCAGTGGATAGAGTGTTTGCATATGTGGTGATGATCATGGCAGAACAATGTGCTATGAATCAGAGGTAAAAAAATAGCACAAAGGATCGAACTCGTACCCTAGTTCGGTGGAGTTCGCTATGGCGGCAACGGAGGGGCAGAATTCTATTGACGGCGATGGAAACCAGTGGCAGGAGGTTGCTAGCGGCGAGAAGACGATCCGGAGACCCGAGGCGGCAGAGCAGGATACGCGTGGGCTGAGAGGTTTGGAAGAAATTTCCAAAATCTCACCCGTGGATATATATCCCGACCCTGTCGGTGTGACCGAGTGGAACAACTCAGTGGCACCGAGATGCAGAATCACAAGCGGTTACTGCAACTCGGTGTGACCGAAAAGTTCAAATCGGTTGCACCGAGATTGAAAACCTAGATCAACTTAGTGATCTCGGTGTGACCGAAATGGATGACTCGGTCATACCGAAACGCACAAAGAGGTTTTGGAAGTTTAAGTCTATGACGAATCGGGGACTCCGAGTGCTCCTCACATAGAGTGGTTCAAATCTGACTTGATCAAACTTTGTGATGTAGCATGAATAGAGTTTGAGACGAGAAAAGCATAGATAGCTAGAGGGAGTTCTTAGGCATTCTTGTCCATCCATTTGGCAGAAGATAAAAAGCCAAACAATCAAAGCAACAAATGGATGTCCTCGAATGAGTAAAATATGCAACCAACATGCTCACACAATAAAATGACAAATGAAATATGTGACAAAGCATGCACAAACACTCTAGCATCTATCAAGCAATTGGCGATGACTAGGTCATCTATATATGAGTATATTGACTTAGGAGTCAAATGAGAACATTTGATCATAGGTCATACTCATCGTTTAAGCACAAGTGGGGTTACCACTTTTGCATAAAGCATTGTTGTGCTCACATCATTAGAGTTGCTCTAACTCAATTCTTAGAGTAAAGCTCCCCCTAGATGTGATATCCCCCCTAAGAGGGATGAACCAACCTTGGGTTTTGTCGATGATGACTTCATGTAGGTGTTGAAGATGTGGGTGCTCAATATTGATGTAGATCATTCGGAGCAATCCTTTGGAGTGAGTTGCACTTTCAATACCTACACGGGTTAGTCCCACAAGGATCAAACAAGGATATCCATAGACATAGAGTGATATTCACATGAGATGATGTCCATGAAAGCATTAGGTTACCTTGTCCCTTGTCTTACCAACAAGAGGGTTTGTGACTCCTTGAACTAGTGCAAGATATGGAAGTTGTTTGCACTTGTCCTTGCCAAAATGATAAGAGTGAAGTATGTTGGTGGAGTCACCCTCAAGAACTCTCTAGTTCTTATTCTTTGGGATCCACACCATCTTGATGGGAATCCTTGGGGTTGTGGTCGTACTTGATGAAGTAGAACTTGATGTAGTCTTGGAAACCCACTTCACCAAGGCCTTAGGTGCTTCTTCAAATGCATCAATCTCCTCTTGAAGCTTGTCCTTGCCTTTTAGCTTGTGGTCTTGTGGTGGGTGATCATCTTTAGCTTGTGTTCCTTGGAAAGAAGTAGGATCATACTTCTCTTGTTGAGGAACAAACTTTGTCTTGGGGTATTGATCTTCTTCCCACTCAACTCCATTGGCATTGAACTTTCGTTCAAAACCAACACCTTGATTATTCCGGTGTCTTCCTTGCTTGCGTACAATTTCCTCAAATTGCTTACTTCCAGCAAGACTCTTGTAAACACCTTTCTCTATAATTCCCTTCAATAAGCTGTTTTCTTGCTCAAGTGTAAATTGGCTAAGAGAATCATTAGTGGAATCAAGAGAACTACTAGAAGCAACAACATTGGATTTAGCATGATTGTTGTTACTACTAGAGGAAGAATCTTTCTTGTTCTTGTTGCTAGATTTAACTTGTGGCATGTAAGTAGATAAAAGTAAATGCTTGGAAATGTAAGAAGAACTTTTCTTACGAAGATTATCATTGATTGCCTTTAAAATTCATGCTCTAGCTCAAGGTTGAGCTTTCCAAAGTGTACCTTCTCATGAGTGTTCAAAAGTTCTCGGTGATCTTCCAAGGTAGTTTCATGAGCTAACTTAAGAGTGTTTAGTTCTTTAGTTAGACGCTCAATCTCCTTCTTATCATCGTCATTCGTTTTATCTTGATTATCATGATTAATAGCAAGTTCATCATAGTTTTCATAACTAGAGTTGTCAACAAGTAAATCATCACCTCCTAGCAAATCATCTTCATCGCTATTGAAATCAACATACTCGGGGTGTGTTACCTTTGGACCTTTAGCCATGAAGCATCTCCCAATTCCTTCATTTGGTGAGTCCAATATGTCATAGGAGTTGGTTGACACAAGTGCTAGACTGGCAACACCTTCATCTTGAGTATATTTGGAGTCGGAGTGATAACTTCTTTCGGAGTGATTGTCGAAGTTTGAGCCGGATACCCATTCACCAACATGAGCTTGATGTCTTCTTTTTGTGTAGCTCTTTGATGATTTTTCTTTCCTCTCCGAGTCCTTGCTTCTCCGAGAGGGTCTTCGTTCATAACAATCATCTCTACTCCTTCTCTCTCTTGGTGGTGATTCTTCCCTCCTACTCCTTTTGGGAGAATCTTCTCTTCTTTTGTAGGGAGCCGTACAGTCGTTGGAGTAGTGTCCGGGTCTTCCACATTTGTAGCAATTTCGTTCACGACTTGAAGATCTCTTGTCATTGTAGGACCTTGACTTGGAGCTTCTTTCCTTGCTTCTACTCCTGTAGAATTTGTTGAAGTTCTTCACCATTAGGCTCAATTCTTCATTGAAGGTTTGTTTCTCACTTGATGATGTGGGAGCTTCACATGAGGCTTTGTAAGCACCAGTTGACTTGTTGTGGAGCTCTTCCTTATCCTTAAGTGACATCTTGTGATCTACAATTCTTCCAATGACTTTTGTTGGCTTGAGATCTTTGTAGTTGGGCATCATTTGGATCAATGTGCACATGGTATCATATTTTCCATCCAAGGCTCTTAGGATCTTCTTGATGATGAATCTATCGGTCATCTCTTCACTTCCTAAGCCGGCAATCTCATTTGTGATGAGAGCAAGCCTAGAGTACATTTCAGTGACACCTTCACCATCCTTCATTTTGAACTTGTCAAGTTGACTTTGAAGCACATCAAATTTGGATTCCTTGACGGAGTCGGTACCTTCGTGCATATCAAGATGGCTGATTTCCTTTACATTCTCAAGACGGCTGATTTTGTTGAATTCTTCGGGGCACAATCTGTTGAAGAGAATATCACAAGCTTGAGCATTGTATTGCAGCATCTTCAACTCTTCTGCGGTAGCTTCATGGTTTGGTTCTCTCCCATCAAACAATTCACCTTGCAAGCCAATACACACAATAGCCCAAACGGCGGGGTTATGTCCAAGAATATGCAATTTTCATCTTATGCTTCCAACTAGCAAAATTAGTACCATCAAAGTAAGGACCTCTATGGTGGTAATTTCCCTCACTAGACGCCATACTCTCCTAGGTTGTGAAACCAAGGCTATGATCACCAAAAGCTATGGAAATCAAAGCAAATGGAGACCAAAGCTCTGATACCACTTGTAGGATCGAAAGTATGTCTAGAGGGGGGTGATTATACTACTTGACTAAATAAAAATCTAGCCTTTTCCATATTTTAAGTCTTGGCAGATTTTAGCAACTTAGTACAAATCAAGTAATCAAACTACACATGCAATTCTAAGAGTATAGCAGCGGAATGTAAAACAATTGCATGTGAAGGTAAAGGGAGGAGTTTGGAGGGAGCAAACGCAATGTAGACACGGAGATTTTTGGCGTGGTTCTGATAGGTGGTGCTATCGTACATCCATGTTGATGGAGACTTCAACCCACGAAGGGTAACGGTTGCGTGAATCCACGGAGGGCTCCACCCACGAAGGGTCCACGAATAAGCAACCTTGTCTCTCCCACCATGGCCATCGCCCACGAAGGACTTGCCTCACTATGGTAGATCTTCACGAAGTAGGCGATCTACTTGCCCGTACAAACTCCTTGGTTCAACTCCACAATCTTGATGGAGGCTCCCAAGTGACACCTAGCCAATCTAGGAGACACCACTCTCCAAAAGGTAATAGATGGTGTGTTGATGATGAACTCCTTGCTCTTGTGCTTCAAATGATAGTGTCCCCAACACTCAACTCTCTCTCATAGCATTGGATTTGGTAGAAAGAATATTTGAGTGGAAAGAAACTTGGGGAAGGCTAGAAATCAAGATTTATGTGGTTGGAATGGAATATCTTGACCTCAACACAAGTGTAGGTGGTTCTCTCACAGAAAATTTATGTTGGAATGTAGGCATGTTCTGATAGCTCTCTCCACGAATGAAGAGTGGGTGGAGGGGTATATATAGCCTCCACACAAAATATAACCGTTACACACAAATCACCAAACTTGGTGGGACCGAATCAGAGAACTCGGTCAGACCGATTTAGTTCAAAATGTGAATGTTAGGATTTTCGGTGGGATCGACATGTCAACTCGGTGGGACCGATGTCGTTAGGGTTAGGGCATAACGTAATCTCGGTAAGACCGATTACACAAACTCGGTGGGATCAATTTTGGTAATAGACAAACAAAGAGTTGGTTAGGAAAACTCGGTGGGACTGATTCGCTCATCTCGATTAGATCGAAACGTTACGAAGGGGAAACAGAGAGTTTGCATTGCAATCTCGGTGGGACCGATCGCTCATCTCGGTTGGACCAAAATGTTACGAAGGGAAACAGAGGGTTTGCAATCCCATCTCGGTGAGATCGAGATCCCTATCGGTGAGACCAAAGTGACTAGGGTTTGTGGCAGTGGCTATGTCAAGTGAACTCGGTGGTGCCGGATAGAAGATTTCGGTGGGGCCGAGTTTGACTTTTGGTTTGGGACATATGTGGATATGAGAAAGTAGTTGAGGGTTTTCAGAGCATATCACTATGCATTTTGAGCAAGAAACCCATTAGGCAACACCTCACCCCCTCTTAATAGTATTGGCTTTTCCTATGGACTCAATGTGATCTTGGATCACTAAAAGTAAAATGTAGAGTCTTGTGCTTTGAGCTTGAGCCAATATTTTGTCCTTAGCATTTTGAGGGGTCCACTTTCCTAATCCATGCCATGCCAATCATTGAGCTTTCCTGAAATATTTATCTTAAAATAGCATTGGCTCAATGAGCTATATGTTGTTAGGAATTACCAAAACCACTCAGGGATAGTTGCACTTTCACTTTGATGGGAATGACCCTTGGATAAATGTACGAACCCAAACTCCGATAGAGTCCGTGAGATAATTAGCCTCTGAGTCACCTGTGAAGGGAACATAAGAAAGAAAAAGGTAGTTAGAAGAAATAGGAGAGGCTGTGGAAGTGCTTGCAAGTCCTTCCGTATTGTGCTTCCGCCGATGCCCATTGTATTTCAAGTGCATAATTATGTATGCGTAGTACCAAATTCACAGGCGTTTTAGGCGAACGGCGGAAGCCGAATTGTTAGTCCAATATGGACATTAATTGGTCATGTTGAATGGAGACCGGTGGCTTAATGGCCGATGAGGTGTGCGGTGTGACAGGGCCGCTGTGCAGTTCGGCTGAGTTAGCCGTGGCGTTCTCTTCTATACAGAGGGAGTGTTCCGTCCGTTCCCCTGTAGGAGTGTGCGTTGCATATGCCATGTTCACCGTTTTTACTTCGAGGGGAAACTGCTTTTGACCCCTGGTATTTGTTTGGTGAGTTTCTTCGTTGTCGCTATCACCGGGTGGCCTATTCCCCTTGTGTCCAGCGTTGAGCTTGCCAGCCTGTTTGAAGACCCAACAACTTCTGTTGGTATGATTGGCTGGTTTGTCAGGGTGGCCATGAATCTGGCAGGGCCTATCTAGTATCTTGTCTAAAGCGGATGGTCCATCCTTGTTTGCCTTGAATGGCTTTTTCTGTTGACCCGGTTTGGGACCGCTGAAACCAGTGTTGTCCGCTGTGTCGTGCATTTTTTCATTGTGTTTGTGCTTGCTGCGTCGCGGCTTGCCATTGCTGTCTCGGACTTTGGACGTGCCCAGATCGCTGGCGCTGCTGCTTTTGTGAGCCAGCCAGCTGTCTTCGCCCGCGCAAAAGCGGGTCATCAGAGCGGTAAGGGCTGACATGGATTTTGGTGTTTCTTGTCCGAGGTGGCGGGCGAGCCATTCGTCTCGGACGTGTGTTTGAAGGCCGCTAGGGCTTCCTTGTCCGGATAGTCGATGATTTGGTTCTTTTTAACTAAGAATCTAGTCCAGAGCTTCCTGGCTGACTCTCCGGGCTGTTGGACAATGTGACTTAAGTCATCGGCATATGGTGGCCGGACATATGTTCCTTGGAAGTTGTCGCGGAAGGTGTTTTCCAAGTCCTCCCAGCTGCCGATACAGTTTTTCGGTAGACTGTTTAACCAGTACCGAGCTGGTCCTTTGAGTTTTAGTGGTAGGTATTTGATGGCATGGAAGTCATCTTCGCGAGCCATATGGATATGGAGGAGAAAATCTTCGATCCACACTGCGGGGTCAGTTGTTCCATCGTATGATTCGATATTCACGGGTTTAAACCCTTCTGGGAATTCATGCTCCATTACTTCATCAGTGAAGCAGAGTGGGTGTGCGGCGCCTCTATATTGGGCCACATCGCGAGGTAGCTCAAATAGAGTCCGTCTGTGGTTTTCGGCCCAGGCGCGACTAGGTTTGTCACGTCCGAATAGATAGCCGTCGTTGCGTGTCAAAGCATGTCCTCACGATTCGTAGATTGATCTGGTATGTCCTGCTCTACTGTCCAGGTCCCGTCGAAGGTCATATGTAGAACCTCGAGCCGTCTTATCTCTGTTTTTTCATTGCGGTGGGGCGGGCTGCTGTTCGGCTTGGGTTGCCGTTATATCTCGACCGCGTTGTGGTCGGTCGGCCGCATTGTCTCGACCGCGTGGTATAAGTTCTGTTGCCTCCTCGTTGAACTGAGGTAGCAATCTGCACTTCGGGTAACACTTGGTTGGGCGCTTGAGGCCGTATTCCTCGGCTACTAGGATATCTGCCCATCTATCATTGAGCAGGTCTTGGTCGGCTTGAAGCTGTTGCTGTCTGATACGTCTCCGTCGTATCTACTTTTGCAAACACTTTTGCCCTTGTTTTGGACTCTAACTTGTATGATTTGAATGGAACTAACCCGGACTAACGCTGTTTTCAGCAGAATTGCCATGATGTTGTTTTATGTGCAGAAAACAAATATTCTCGGATTGACCTGAAACTCCACGGAACATCTTAAAAAAATAATAAAAAATCATCGCCAAAGATGAAGACCAGGGGGCCCACACCCTGTCCACGAGGGTGGGGGGCGCCCCCCTACCTCGTGGGCGCCCTGGAAACCCTCCGACGCCAACTCCAACTATATATATCTGCTTTCGGAGAGAAAAAAATAGGAGAGAAGAAATCATCGCGTTTTACGATATGGAGCCGCCGCCAAGCCCTAAAACCTCTCGGGAGGGCTCATCTGGAGTCCGTTCGGGGCTCCGGAGAGGGGGATTCATCGCCGTCGTCATCATCAACTATCCTCCATCACCAATTTCATGATGCTCACCGCCGTGCGTGAGTAATTCCATCGTAGGCTTGCTGGACGGTGATGGGTTGGATGAGATTTATCATGTAATCGAGTTAGTTTTGTTAGAGTTTGATCCCTAGTATCCACTATGTTCTGAGATTGATGTTGCTATGACTTTGCTATGCTTAATGCTTGTCACTAGGGCCCGAGTGCCATGATTTCAGATCTGAACCTATTATGTTTTCATGAATATATGTGAGTTCTTGATCCTATCTTGCAAGTCTATAGTCACCTACTATGTGTTATGATCCGGCAACCCCAAAGTGACAATAATCGGGACCACTCTCGGTGATGACCGTAGTTTGAGGAGTTCATGTATTCACTATGTGCTAATTCTTTGTTCCGGTTCTCTATTAAAAGGAGGCCTTAATATCCCTTAGTTTCCAATAGGACCCCGCTGCCACGGGAGGGTAGGACAAAAGATGTCATGCAAGTTCTTTTCCATAAGCATGTATGACTATATACAGAATACATGCCTACATTACATTGATGAATTGGAGCTAGTTCTTTGTCACCCTATGTTATGACTATTACATGATGAACCGCATCCGGCATAATTATCCATCACTGATCCGGTGCCTACGAGTTTACCATATACTGGTTTACGCTTACTTACTTTCCCGCCGCTACCTCTTGAGCTTGCGTTGGTTTTCCCCAAAGAGGAGAGGATGATGCAACAGAGTAGCGTAAGTATTTCCCTGAGTTTTTGAGAACCAAGGTATTAATCCAGTAGGAGGCCACGCTCAAGTCCCTCGTACCTGCACAAAACGGTAACTACTCGCAACCAAAGCGATTAGGGGTTGTCAATCCCTTCACGGTCACTTACGAGAGTGAGATCTGATAGATAGTGTTTTTGGTATTTTTGGTATAAAGATGCAAAGTGAAAAGTAAAAGGCAAAGTAAAAACAAAGCAAGATTAAAGTGATGGAGATTGATATGATGAGAATAGACCTGGGGGCCATAGGTTTCACTAGTGGCTTCTCTCAAGAGCATAAGTATTCTACGGTGGGTGAACAAATTACTGTAGAGCAATTGACAGAATTGAGCATAGTTATGAGAATATCTAGGCATGATCATGTATATAGGCATCACGTCCGTGACAAGTAGATCGAAATGATTCTGCATCTACTTCTATTACTCCACTCATCGACCGCTATCCAGCATGCATCTAGAGTATTAAGTTAAAAACAGAGTAACGCTTTAAGCAAGATGACATGATGTAGAGAGATAAATTCATGCAATATGAAATAAACCCCATCTTGTTATACTCGATGGCAACGATACAATACGTGCCTTGCTGCCCCTTCTGTCACTGGGAAAGGACACCGTAAGATCGAACCCAAAGCTAAGCACTTCTCCCATGGCAAGAACTACCAATCTAGTTGGCCAAACCAAACGGATAATTCGAAGAGACTTGCAAAGATAACCAATCATACATAAAAGAATTCAGAGAAGATTCAAATATTGTTCATAGATAGACTTGATCATAAACCCACAATTCATCGGTATCAACAAACACACCGCAAAAAGAAGAATATTACATCGAATAGATCTCCACAAGAGAGGGGGAGAACATTGTATTGAGATCCAAAAAGAGAGAAGAAGCCATCTAGCAAATAACTATGGACCCGAAGGTCTGAGGTAAACTACTCACACTTCATCGGAGAGGCTATGATGATGTAGAAGCCCTCCGTGATGACGGCCCTCTCCGGCGGAGCTCCGGAACAGGCCCCAAGATGGGATCTCGTGGATACAGAAAGTTGCGGCGGTGGAATTAGGTTTTTCGCTCCTCATCTGTTCGTTTGGGGGTACATGGATATATATAGGAGGAAGAAGTACGTCGGTGGAGCTTCGGTGGGCCCACGAGGGTGGGAGGCGCGCCTGGGGGTGTAGGGCGCGCCCCCCTACCTCGTGCCGACCTCAAAGCTTCCTTGGCGTAGGGTCCAAGTGTCCTGGGTCATATTCGGGAAGAAAATCACGTTCCAGAAAGGATTATTCTGTTTGGATTCCGTTTGATATTCCGTTTCTTCGAAACACTGAAATAGGCAAAAAACAGCAATTCTGGGCTGGGCTCCGGTTAATAGGTTAGTCCCAAAAATAATATAAAAGTGGAAAATAAAGCCCAATATAGTCCAAAACAGTAGATAATATAGCATGGAGCAATAAAAAATTATAGATACGTTGGAGACGTATCAGGCATCCCCAAGCTTAATTCCTGCTCGTCCTTGAGTAGGTAAATGATAAAAACAGAATTTTTGATGCGGAGTGCTACTTGGCATAATTTCAATGCAAAATTTCTTAATTGTGATATGAATATTCAGATTAGAAATATTCAAGACAAAAGTTCATATTGACATAAATAATAATAATACTTCAAGCATACTAACAAAGCAATTATGTCTTCTCAAAATAACATGGCCAAAGAAAGTTATCCCTACAAAATTATATATTCTGGCTATGCTCTATCTTCACCACACAAAGTATTTAAATCATGCACAACCCCGATGACAAGCCAAGAAATTGTTTCATACTTTAACATTTTCAGAACTTTTTCGATCTTCACTCAATACATGAGTGTGAGCCATGGATATAGCACTTATATGTGGAATAGAATGGTGGTTGTCGAGAAGACCAAAAAGAGGGGAAGATAGTCTAACATCAACTAGGCGTATCAACGGGCTATGGAGAAGCCCATCAATAGATATCAATGTTAGTGGGTAGGTATTGCCATGCAACGGATGCACTAGAGCTATAAGTAAATGAAAGCTCATCAAAAGAAACTAAGTGGGTGTGCATCCAACTTGCTTGCTCACGAAGACCTAGGGCAATTTTGAGGAAGCCCATCATTGGAATATACAAGCCAAGTTCTATAATGAAAAATTCCCACTAGTATATGAAAGTGACATAACGAGAGACTTTCTATCATGAAGATCATGGTGCTACTTTGAAGCACAAGTGTGGTAAAAGGATAGTAACATTGTCCCTTCTCTTATTTTATCTCATTTTTTTATTTGGGACTTTTCTCTTTTTTATGGCCACTTTTTTTATTTAATTTTTATTTTTCATCCGGAGTCTCATCCCGACTTATGGGGGAATCATAGTCTCCATCATTCTTTCCTCACTTGGGACAATGCTCTAAAAATTGATGATCATCACACTTCTATTTTTCTTACAACTCAACAATTACAACTTGATACTTAGAACAAATATGACTATATGAATGCCTCCGGCGGTGTACCGGGATATGAAATGAATTAAGAGTGACGTGTATGAAATAATTATGAACGGTGGCTTTGCCACAAATATGATGTCAACTACATATTCTTGCTAGCAATATGACAATAATGGAGCGTGTCATGATAAACGGAACGGTGGAAAGTTGCATGGCAATATATCTCGGAATGGCTATGGAAATGCCATGATAGGTAGGTATGGTGGCTGTTTTGAGGAAGGTATATGGTGGGTGTATGATACCGGCGAAAGGTGCGCGGTATTAGAGAGGCTAGCAATGGTGGAAGGATGGGAAAAAGTGCGTATAACCCATGGACTCAACATTAGTCATAAAGAACTCATATACTTATTGCAAAAATCTAGAAGTTATCAAAGAAAAGTATTACGCGCATGCTCCTAGGGGGATAGATTGGTAGGAAAATACCATCGCTCGTCCCCGACCGCCACTCATAAGGAAGACAATAAATAAATAAATCATGCTCCGACTTCATCACATAACGGTTCACCATACGTGCATGCTACGGGAATCACAAACTTTAACACAAGTATTCTTTAAGTTCACAACTACTAAACTAGCATGACTCTAATATTATCACCTCCATATCTCAAAACAATTATCATGCTTCAATCTTCTCTTAGTATTCAACGCACTCAAAAGAAAGTTTCACAAATCTTGAATACCAAGCATATTATTATTGAGCAAATTACCATGCTATTAAGACTCTCAAAATAATTTAAGTGAAGCATGAGAGATCAATAGTTTGTTTAAAACAAACCACCACCGTGCTCTTAAAGATCTAAGTGAAGCACATAGAGCAAAATTATAATGCTCAAAAGATATAAGTGAAGCACATAGAGCAAAACTAAATAGCTCAAAAGATATAAGTGAAGCACATAGAGTATTCTATCATATTCAAATTCATGTATGGCTCTTTCAAAAGGTGTGTACAGCAAGGATGATTGTGGCACACTAACAAACAAAGACACAAATAATACAAGACGCTCCAAGCAAAACACATATCATGTTGGTGAATAAAAATATAGCTCCAAGTAAATTACCGATGGAAGTGGACGAAAGAGGGGATGCCCCGGCTTTGACTTTTTGGTGTTCTTGTATTATCTTGGGGGTGCCATGGGAATCCCCAAGCTTAGGCTCTTGCCACTCCTTGTTCCATAATCCATCAAAAGAATTCACCCAAAACTTGAAAACTTCACAACACAAAACTCAATCGAAATCTCGTGAGCTCCGTTAGAGAAAGAAAACAAAAGACCACTTCAAAGTACTGTAATGAACTCATTATTTATTTATATTGGTGTTAAACCTACTGTATTCCAACTTTAATGGATTATAAACTATTTTATTAACCATAGATTCATCAAAATAAGCAAACAACACACGAAAAACAGAATCTGTCAAAAACAGAACAGTCTGTAGTAATCTGTAACTAACGCAAACTTCTGGAACCCAAACAATTCTACCAAAATTGGACGACCTAGAAAATTTGTTTATTGATCAGCAGCAATTGGAATCAGTATTTTATCACGTTCTGGTGATTCTTAACAATTCGGCCACTGAACGCAAAGTTTCTGGAAATTACAGCAAGATCAAATAACTATCATCCAAGAAGATCCAATAGGTCTAACTTGGCACAAACACTAATTAAAACACAAAACCACATCCAAACAGAAGGTAGATGGGTTATTTATTCCCTCACAGAAGAAAAACACAAAAAACTAAAAATAAAATTGGGTTTCCTCCCAACAAGCGCTATCGTTAACGCCCCTAGCTAGGCATTGATAATTCTAACGATGCACACATAAAAGATAAGAATTGAAGCTCAAAGAGAGCATCATGAAACACATGACAAACACATCAAAGTATAACATACTTCCTATGCATAGGCATCTTATACGAAAACAAATTAGCAAGACAAGCAAGATCGAGCATATGCAAGGAAGAAGAATGAAACAATAGCAATCTCAACATGACGAGAGGTAATTTAGCAACATGAAAATTTCTATAAACATATTTTCCTCTCTCATAATAATTACATGTGGGATCATAAGCAAATTCAACAAAATAGCTATCACATAAAAGATTTTCAACATGATCCACATGCATGCAAAGTTGACACTCTTCCAAAATAGTGGGATTAACATTAACTAAAGTCATGACCTCTCCAAACCCACTTTTATCAAAAATATCATAAGATTGAACATTCTCCAAATATGTGGGATCTAAAGTTGACACTCTTCCAGACCCACTTTCAATATTATTGCAAACAATATTATCAATCTCATATTTATCATGGGGATTAAATAAATTTTCAAGATCATAAGAAGAATCACCCCAATCATGATCATTGCAACAAGTAGTAGACATAGCAAAACTAGCATCCCCAAGCTTAGGGTTTTGCATATTATTAGCAAAATTGAAATCAATAGAATTTATCTTAAAATAATTGCAATCATGCTTTTTATTCAAAGATCTATGGTGACTCACTTTATAAAGCACTTCATCACAATTTTTAGATTCATGGATTTCAGGCAAAACCTTATAAAGATAATCTAGTGCATCCAAATCAATAGCAATAGGTTCTACATAATTGGATCTCTTAAAGAGATTAGCAAGTGGATGAGGATCCATAAACTCTTAGCAAGCAAAGATGCAAGCAAAAATAAGGCGCATGGTAACGCAAGATCAAACGGAAGAAGGGCGAATAAAACGGCAAGGGTGAAGCGGGGGAGAGGAAAACGAGAGGCAAATGGCAACTAATGTAATGCGAGAGATAGGGATTGTGATGGGTACTTGGTATGTTGACTTTTTGCGTAGACTCCCCGGCAACGACGCCAGAAATTCTTCTTGCTACCTCTTGAGCTTGCGTTGGTTTTCCCCGAAGAGGAGAGGATGATGCAGCAGAGTAGCGTAAGTATTTCCCTTAGTTTTTGAGAACCAAGGTATCAATCCAGTAGGAGGCCACGCTCAAGTCCCTCGTACCTGCACAAAATGATAGCTACTCGCAACCAACGCGATTAGGGGTTGTCAATCCCTTCACGATCACTTACGAGAGTGAGATCTGATAGATAGTGTTTTGGTATTTTTGGTATAAAGATGCAAAGTGAAAAGTAAAAGGCAAAGTAAAAACAAAACAAGATTAAAGTGATGGAGATTGATATGATGAGAATAGACCTGGGGGCCATAGGTTTCACTAGTGGCTTCTCTCAAGAGCATAAGTATTCTATGGTGGGTGAACAAATTATTGTTGAGCAATTGATAGAATTGAGCATAGTTATGAGAATATCTAGGCATGATCATGTATATAGGCATCACATCCGTGACAAGTAGATTGAAACGATTCTGCATCTACTACTATTACTCCACTCATCGACCGCTATCCAGCATGCATCTAGAGTATTAAGTTAAAAACAGAGTAATGCTTTAAGCAAGATAACATGATGTAGAGAGATAAATTCATGCAATATGAAATAAACCCCATCTTGTTATCCTCGATGGCAACGATACAATACGTGCCTTGCTGCCCCTTCTGTCACTGGGAAAGGACACCGCAAGATCGAACCCAAAGCTAAGCACTTCTCCCATGGCAAGAACTACCAATCTAGTTGGCTAAACCAAACGGATAATTTGAAGAGACTTGCAAAGATAACCAATCATACATAAAAGAATTCAGAGAAGATTCAAATATTGTTCATAGATAGACTTGATCATAAACCCACAATTCATCGGTCTCAACAAACACACCGCAAAAAGAAGAAGATTACATCGAATAGATCTCCACAAGAGAGGGGGAGAACATTGTATTGAGATCCAAAAAGAGAGAAGAAGCCATCTAGCTAATAACTATGGACCCGAAGGTCTGAGGTAAACTACTCACACTTCATCGGAGAGGCTATGATGATGCAGAAGCCCTCCGTGATGACGGCCCTCTCCGGCGGAGCTCCGGAACAGGCGCCAAGATGGGATCTTGTGGATACAGAAAGTTGCGGCGGTGGAATTAGGTTCTTGGCTCCTCATCTGTTCGTTTGGGGGTACGTGGATATATATAGGAGGAAGAAGTACGTCGGTGGAGCTTCGGTGGGCGCACGAGGGTGGGGGCGCGCTTGCGGGTGTAGGGCGCGCCCCCTACCTCGTGCCCACCTTGAAGCTTCCTTGGCGTAGGGTCCAAGTCTCCTGGGTCATATTCGGGAAGAAAATGACGTTCCAGAAAGGATTATTCTGTTTGGACTCCGTTTGATATTCCGTTTCTTCGAAACACTGAAATAGGCAAAAAAACAGCAATTCTGGGCTGGGCCTCCGGTTAATAGGTTAGTTCCAAAAATAATATAAAAGTGTAAAATAAAGCCCAATATAGTCCAAAACAGTAGATAATATAGCATGGAGCAATAAAAAATTATAGATACGTTGGAGACGTATCAGGCATCCCCAAGCTTAATTCCTGCTCGTCCTCGAGTAGGTAAATGATAAAAACAGAATTTTTGATGCGGAGTGCTACTTGGCATAATTTCAATGCAAAATTTCTTAATTGTGATATGAATATTCAGATTAGAAAGATTCAAGACAAAAGTTCATATTGACATAAAGAATAATAATACTTCAAGCATACTAACAAAGCAATTATGTCTTCTCAAAATAACATGGCCAAAGAAAGTTATCCCTACAAAATTATATAGTCTGGCTATGCTCTATCTTCACCACAAAAAGTATTTAAATCATGCACAACCCCGATGACAAGCCAAGCAATTGTTTCATACTTTAACATTTTCAGAACTTTTTCGATCTTCACGCAATACATGAGTGTGAGCCATGGATATAGCACTTATATGTGGAATAGAATGGTGGTTGTGGAGAAGACAAAAAAGAGGGGAAGATAGTCTAACATCAACTAGGCGTATCAACGGGCTATGGAGAAGCCCATCAATAGATATCAATGTGAGTGGGTAGGTATTGCCATGCAACGGATGCACTAGAGCTATAAGTAAATGAAAGCCCAATATAGGAAAAAAACAACAATTCTGGGCTCGGCCTATGATTAATAGGTTAGTCCCAAAAATAATATAAAAGTGGAATATAAAGCCCAATATAGTCCAAAACAGTAGATAATATAGCATGGGGCAATAAAAAATTATAGATACGTTGGAGACGTATCACCCGCTGCTACTGTTGCAATCACTACAAAATACCAAAAACATTACTTTTGCTGTCTTTACTTTTGCTGCAGTTACCACCACTATCATACTACTTTGCTACTAAACACTTTGCTGCAGATACTAAGTTTGCAGGTGTGGTTGAATTGACAACTCAGCTGCTAATACTTGAGAATATTCTTTGGCTCCCCTTGTGTCGAATTAATAAATTTGGGTTGAATACTCTACCCTCGAAAGCTGTTGCAACCCCCTATACTTGTGGGTTATCAAGACCAATTTCTGGCGCCATTGCTGGGGAGCATAGCTCTATTCTTTGAGTCACTTGGGATTTATATCTGCTAGACACTATGAAGAACTTGAAAGACGCTAAGACAAAAATTTATCCCTCAACTACGAGGGGAGGTAAGGAACTGCCATCTAGCTCTGCACTTGATTCACCTTCTATTATAAGTAAGCTAGCGACACCTAATCCTGCTTCTGCTATTCGTTCCGATATGTCGCATGTTATTGATGATGCCACTTCTGCTATGCATGATACTTATGATGAAATTGCTTCTATGCCTAATACTACTGTGCCCCTTAGTGAATTTCTTGATGAACAAATTGCTAGGGCTAGAGAAAAAGAAATTGATGAATCTGAATACGATGATGAAAGTGATGATGAAAATATGCCTGTTATTCCCGAGGGTTATCTTTTTGATAAAGAATCTTCTTTAGCTATCTTAGCTTGCAAAGATAGATATGAGCTCAAGAGGTTATTAGTTAAATGGAACAAAGAATCACTTAGAGATAATATGAAACCTGACCCTGCTTTTGCTACTTCACCTATCTGTGTTCCTGATAAGGATTATGAATTCTATGTTGATCCTGAAATAATTACTTTGGTTGAATCTGATCCTTTTTACGGCTATGAATCTGAAACTGTTGTGGCACATCTCACTAAGTTAAATGATATAGCTGCCCTGTTCACTAATGATGAGAGATCGCGTTACTTCTATATACTCAAAATATTTCCGTTCTCATTAAAGGGTGATGCTAAGATATGGTTTAATTCTCTTGATCCTGGTTGTGTGCGTAGTCCCCAGTATATGATTTATTACTTCTCTGCTAAATATTTCCCTGCTCATAATAAACAAGCTGCTTTGAGGGAAATATACAACTTCGTGCAAATTAAAGAAGAGAGTCTCCCACAAGCTTGGGGGAGGCTTCTCAAGTTACTTAATGCTTTGCCTGATCATCCTCTTAAGAAAACTGAGATACTTGATATCTTTTATAATGGACTAACCGATGCTTCCAGAGATTACCTGGATAGTTGTGCTGGTTCTCTTTTCAGGGAAAGAACATCGGACGAAGCTGAAATTCTATTGAACAATATGTTGACAAATGAAAATAATTGGGCACCTCCTGAGCCAGCTCCAGAGCCAGCTACTGCTCCAATTACTGAGCCTATTCCTAAACCAACTCCGAAGAAGAGAGGTGTTCTATTTCTCAGTCCCGAAGATATGCAAGAGGCAAAGAAATCTATGAAAGAAAAAGGTATTAAAGCTGAAGACGTTAAGAATTTACCTCCTATTGAAGAAATACATGGTCTTAATCTACCGCCTGTTGAAGAAACATATGATCTTGATCACTTATTTACTGAAGAACCTCCTGATCCTGATATCCCGACACAGGTAGTAAAGGTAAATTCTCTCTATAGATATGATAAAGCTGAAGTCCCTCGTACTAAAATTGCTAGTCAGTGCTTGGATGAGTTTGATAACTTTATGTTTAAGCAAGACGACTTCAATGCTTATTTTGGTAGACAATTAAAAGAAAATGCTTATATGATTAGACGCTTGGGTGATTATATGGCTAATATTAAAGGTGAACTTAAACTTGTTAGCAAACATGCTTCTATGGTTACCACTCAAGTAGAACAAGTACTTAAAGCTCAAAAAGAAGTGCTTGATGAAATGAATAGTAAGAAAAATGATTATGCTGTTAGAGTGGCTACTAGAACTGGTAGAATGACTCAGGAACCTTTGTATCTTGAAGGCCACCCTAAGAGAATCGAGCAAGATTCTCAGAGATATAATATTGATATTCCTAGTTCTTCTAAAAAGAAGAAAAAGAAAAATGATAGAACTGTGCAAACTTCTAGTGAACCTATTGCTGAACCACATGATAATCCAAATGATATATCCATGTCTGATGCTGAAACACAATCTGGTAATGAACATGAACCTAATACTAATGATGATGTTCATGATGATGCTCAACCTAGTAATGATAAGGATGTAGAAATTGAAACTGTTGTTGATCTTGATAACCCACAATCAAAGAATCAACGTTATGATAAAAGAGACTTTGTTGCTAGGAAACATGGTAAAGAAAGGGAACCATGGGTTCAGAAACCCATGCCTTTTCCTCCCAAACCATCCAAGAAAAAGGATGATGAGGATTTTGAGCGCTTTGCTGAAATGATTAGACCTATCTTTTTGCATATGCGATTGACTGATGTGCTCAAAACAAATCCTTATGCTAAATATATGAAAGATATCATTACTAATAAAAGAAAGATACCAGAAGCTGAGATTTCCACCATGCTTGCTAATTATAATTTTAAGGGTGGAATACCAAAGAAACTTGGAGATCCTGGAGTACCTACTATACCTTGCTCCATTAAAAGAAATTATATTAAAACTACTTTATGTGATCTTGGAGCTGGTGTTAGTGTCATGCCTCTCTCTTTATATCGTAGACTTGACTTGAATAAGTTGACACCTACTGACATATCTTTGCAAATGGCTGATAAATCAACTGCTATACCTGTCGGTATTTGTGAGGATGTGCCTGTTGTGGTAGCAAACGTTACTATTTTAACGGACTTTGTTATTCTTGATATTCCCGAGGATGATAGTATGTCTATTATTCTTGGAAGACCTTTTCTTAATACTGCAGGGGCTGTTATTGATTGCAACAAAGGCAATGTCACTTTTCATGTTAATGGTAATGAGCATACGGTACACTTTCCGAGGAAACAACCTCAAGTTCATAGTATCAACTCCATTGGAAAAATTCCATCGATTATAATTGGAGGTTTTGAATTTCCTCTTCCTACGGTCGAAAAGAAATATGATATACTTATTATAGGGGATGTGCATATCCCCGTTGAGGTAACTTAGTGTTACTCGAAATTTCTCCGGTTTCATGATTATCGGAATGAGTTTGTTAACAAGACTTGATCAACCTTGTTAGTGGATTCTTTTTTATGAGCATGAGATGGATGAAACTAGAAGCACAACCTTCTGTACCATCTCTACATTTTCTGTTAATTAGTAGAAATAAAATAAAATTAGTATTTTCTGTCTGTTTCTTGGCTTATCCGTGCAATATAAAAATATCCCGAAAATAAAAGTTCTCAGAATGACATGCCACTTTAATATGATTTTTTTGGGAATATTTGAGGATTTACTGTGCAAAAATACCGCGGGAGGAGCTGCCACCTGGCCACGAGGGTGGTGGGCACGCTCCCTGCCTCGTGGGCCCACAGTGGCCCTCCTCCACTTATCCCAGCACCCATCTTCTTCCTCTGTCTCACACAAACCCGAAAAACCAACTCAAGCATGAGTTCTAGCCACTTTTGCTGTGTTTTTCGATCTCCTTGCTCAAAGCAACTCTCGCAAAACTGCTTGGGGAGATTGTTCCTTGGTATGTGACTCCTCCATTGGTCCAATTAGTTTTGTTCTAGTGCCTTATTCTTTGCAAATTTGTGCTGCATAGGTGATCATGTTCTTGAGCTTGCATGTCAAATTTATATGGCTCCAAGTAGTTCTAATGCTTAATATAGGCTCTAGGCACTTGTAGGAGTAGTTGCTATCAGTTTTATTGAAGTTGGTTCACTTTTGTTTGAAGTTACTAAAAATTTCAGAATTTTTCAGAGAAAAACCATATGCTTAGGAAGATGTTCCAAGGTGGTTCCTCTAAGAAGCAAGGACCCAGGATTGCTATGCGTTTTTCAGAGAAAAACCATATGCTTAGGAAGATGTTCCAAGGTGGTTCCTCTAAGAAGCAAGGACCCAGGATTGCTATGCGCGATGCTGATGAGGATCCACCAAGAGACGCTCCAGTACGACCCTATGAATGGCCGTCAGAAAATTTTATGGACCGTGCGGGAATTAAATAAGAATTCAAAGCATATTTATGCAATGTCGGTCTTGAGGATTTTGAGGCTAACAAATGCCCCCAGTATCATGATCTCACAAGTTCATTTGTGAGGAGGTTTGAGTATTCATCTTCGTGAATTCTCCTTCAGTCATGTTTGATCTCTATGACAAATCTTATACCATGGAGTTAGAGGATTTCACTTCTGCTTGCAAACTTCCATCATGGGGTAGTGTTAGGGATCCCCCTAAATCTGAATTTAGAAACTTACTTGCTAGTATAACTGTGGGGGAATCTAGAGATATAACGCAGGCCACCATAGGGAGCATTCACTTTCCTGCTTTACATTATTTCGCTCTCTTCATCGGTAGATGCATACATGCTAAGGATGAAGCATGCCACATGTGTGTCCTTGATCTTAGCATTCTTAGGAGTGCTGTGTTAGGAGACCAATCTTATCATATGGGAGCCATTGTAGCTCGTAGGTTGCATCATAATAGACATAATGGAGATTTCTTCGGAGGAATTTATGCAACCCGCTTAGCTCATTTTCTTGAGATAGACATTTGTGAGAGTGATAAAGAGTTGCCTACTGCCTTTTTAGATTATAACTCTATGGCTTCGCACCAGTTTGTCGAGAGGCCTGAATCGCCCCTCTTATATCATTTAATTTTTGACAAATGACGTGTTTTCCGTATTACTCTCCCTGCTCCTGCCTTCTTTGATTCACAGACAAAAAGAAGATATGTTATTACCAGAGAGGAGGCAGAAGAGTACGAGAGGAGAGAGGAGGCAGCTCGACTCCACGCTGCAGCTCAACAGGCGATAACCGCTCCACATCAGTATGATCCCAACTATTCTTCGTCACAGTATGACCCCAGCTACACCTACGGGTATCCACCAGGCTATCCCTGGCAATAGACCAACTTAGGCCAAAAGCCTAAGCTTGGGGGAGTACGTATTTCTCACCGACATTACATTTATGCTCACACACACTCATTACTAGATGTCGGTGCTCATACTCCTTCACTGTAATATCCATGCTAGTTTTTTTCTTTTTCCTGCTTTCTTCTTGTGTGTTTGTTAAACCTTAAGAAAAACAAAAAAAAGTAGTAGTTTATTTTCCTGCTGTAGTAGTAGTAATAAAAAAAGAAAAAAACCCAAAAATATTTCCCGTTCTTCTTTTGCTTGTTGGGAGCTTTCCCGTGTAAATAGTTTTTATTTCTTTTCTTTTCTTTGGGGGTCAATAGGAGAAGACCATGATCAAATTGTTAAAGTGGCTCTTATATGCATTATTGTTGATTTAACCAAGAGCCCTTGTTGCCTTGTCTTCTCCTGTTTATTGAATGCTCGCAGATTCCAGCTTAGTCCAATGCACGTGCACTCTTATTATTATTCACATCGTTCGGTCGTGCAAGTGAAAGGCAATTATGATGATATATGATGGGCTGACTGAGATGAGAAAAACTGGTATGAACTCGACCTCTTTTGTTTTTGTAAATATGATGAGCCCCTCGTTCTTGATTCAGCTTATTATGAATAAACATGTTTGCAATGACAATTAGAGATCATAGTTGCTTGTGCCATGCTTGATTAGCTATGAGTTATAATGGTTTACCTTGTGTGCCAACATGCTATTGAGATGATTATGATGTGGTATGATAGGGTGGTATCCTCCTTTGAATGATTTAAGTGACTTGACTTGGCACATGTTCACGCATGTAGTTGAAACAAATCAACATAGCCTTCACGATATTTATGTTCATGGTGGATTATATCCTACTCATGCTTGCATCCAATGTTTATTAATTTTAATGCATGTACATGACTGTTGTCGCTCTCTAGTTGGTCGCTTCCCAGTCTTTTGCTAGCCTTCACTTGTACTAAGCGGGAATACTACTTGTGCATCCAATCCCTTAAACCCCAAAGTTATTCCAGATGAGTCCACCATACCTTCCTATATGCGGTATCTACCTGCCGTTCCAAGTAAATTTGTATGTACCAAACTCTAAACCTTCAAATAAATATTCTATTTTGTATGCTCGAATAGCTCATGTATCAACCAAGGATGTCCTTATCTTCCGTGTTAGGCGGGTTATTCTCAAGAGGAGTGGACTCCGCTCCTCACTCACGAGAAAATGGCTGGTCACCGGGATGCCCAGTCCCATGCTTTATGCAAACTAAATCAAAATTAATAGCAAACAAAACTCCCCCTGGGACCTGATGTATGTTGGAGACACTCGTTGTTTCGAGCAATTCATGGATTGATGCTTGTTGGTGGAGGGGGAGTATAAACTTTACCATTCTGTTTGGGAACCGCCTATAATGTGTTTAGCATGGAAGATATCGCCATCTGTTAGTTGCTATGTTGACAATGAAAGTATGCCGCTCAAAATATAATTTATCTCTATTTCAAAACCGAGCTCTGGCACCTCTACAAATCCATGCTTCCCTCTGCGAAGGGACTATCCATTTACTTTTATGTTGAGTCATCACCCTCTTATTAAAAAGCACTAGCTGGAGAGCACAGTTGTAATTTGCATTCATCATTGTTAATTTATATTGGGTATGACTATGATTGGATCTCTTTTACCATGAATTACAATGTCTAGTCAGTCCTTGATCTTTAAAGGTGCTCTGCATTTATGTTTTGCAGTCTCAGAAAGGGTTAGCGAGATACCATCTTGTTATATCATATTATGATTGTTTTGAGAAAGTGTTGTCATTCGAGATTTATTATTATGGCTTGCTAGTTGATTATGATATTTATATGAGTAATTATGAGACCTGAGAATTATTGCAAATGTGGTTAGTTATGATCTTTGCTGAAAACTTGAATACTGGCTTGACATAGTTACAACAACAAGAGCAAACAGAGTTTGTAAAAGTTTTTCTTTCTTTCAGTTTGTCAACTGAATTTCTTGAGGACAAGCAAGGGTTTAAGCTTGGGGGAGTTGATACGTCCCCGTCGTATCTACTTTTCCAAACACTTTCCCAAACACAGGCCCACACCCTGTCCACGAGGGTGGGGGGCGCCCCCCCCTCTAGGGTGCGCCCCCTACCTCGTGGGCCCCCTGGAAACCCTCCGATGCCAACTCCAACTCTATATATATGCTTTCGGAGAGAAAAAAATAGGAGAGAAGAAATCATCACATTTTACGATACGGAGCCGCCGCCAAGACCTAAAACCTCTCGGGAGGGCTGATCTGGAGTCCGTTCGGGGCTCCGGAGAGGGGGATTCATCGCCGTCGTCATCATCAACCATCCTCCATCACCAATTTCATGATGCTCACCGCCGTGCGTGAGTAATTCCATCATAGGCTTGCTGGACGGTGATGGGTTGGATGAGATTTATCATGTAATCGAGTTAGTTTTGTTAGGGTGTTATCCCTAGTATCCACTATGTTCTGAGATTGATGTTGCTATGACTTTGCTATGCTTAATGCTTGTCACTAGGGCCCAAGTGCCATGATTTCAGATCTGAACCTATTATGTTTCCATGATTATATGTGAGTTCTTGATCCCATCTTGCAAGTCTATAGTCACCTACTATGTGTTATGATCCGGCAACCCCGAAGTGACAATAATCGGGACCACTCCCGATGATGACCGTAATTTGAGGAGTTCATGTATTCCTATGTGCTAATTGTAGGATTGAAAGTATGTCTAGAGGGGGTGATTAGACTACTTGACCAAATAACAATCTAGCCTTTTCCCAATTTTAGTTCTTGGCAGATTTTAGCTATCTTAGCACAAGTCAAGCAATCTCCACACAATTCAAGCAAGCATGCAAAAGAGTATATGAGCAGCGGAAAGTAAAGCATGCAACTTGCAAGAAAATGTGAAGGGAAGGGTTTGGAGGATTCAAACGTAATTGGAGACACGGATGTTTTTGTCATGGTTCCGATAGGTGGTGCTATCGGACATCCACGTTGATGGAGACTTCAACCCACGGAGGGTAACGGTTGCGCGAGTCCACGGAGGGCTCCACCCACGAAGGGTCCACGAAGAAGCAACCTTGTCTATTCCATCACGGCCTCGCCCACGAAGGACTTGTCTCACTAGCGGTAGATCTTCACGAAGTAGGCGATCTCCTTGCCCTTACAAACTCCTTGGTTCAACTCCACAATCTTTGTCGGAGGCTCCCAAGTGACACCTAGCCAATCTAGGAGACACCACTCTCCAAGAAGTAACAAATGGTGTGTTGATGATGAACTCCTTGCTCTTGTGCTTCAAATGATAGTCTCCCCAACACTCTACTCTCTCTCATAGGATTTGGATTTGGTGGAAAGAAGATTTGAGTGGAAAGCAACTTGGGGAAGGCTAGAGGTCAAGATTCATATGGTTGGAATGGAATATCGTGACCTCAACACAAGTGTAGGTGGTTCTCTCTCAGAAAATGTGTATTGGAAGTGTAGGTATGTTCTGATGGCTCTCTCCATGAATGAAGAGTGGGTGGAGGGGTATATATAGCCTCCACACAAAATCTAACCGTTACACACAGTTTGCCAAACTCGGTGGGACCGAATGGTTAAACTCGGTCGGACCGATTCAGCAAACCTAGTGACCGTTAGGATTTTCGGTGGGACTGAGATGCAACTCGGTAGGACCAATATGGTTAGGGTTAGGGCATAACGTAATCTCGGTGTGACCGATTACACAAACCTAGTGGGACTGATTTTGGTAATAAGCTAACCAGAGAGTTGGTCAGGTAAACTCGGTGGGACCGATTCGCTCATCTCGGTGAGACCGAAATGTTACAAAAGGGAAACAGAGAGTTTACATTGCAATCTCGGTGGGACCGATCGCTCACTTCGGTTATACCGAAACGTTACGAAGGGAAACAGAGAGATTACAATCCCATCTCGGTGAGACCGAGATCCCTATCGGTGAAACCGATTTGGCTAGGGTTTGTGGCAGTGGCTATGACATGTGAAACTCGGTGGCGCCGGATAGAAAGAATCGGTGGGGCCAAGTTTTACTTTTGGTTTAGGTCAAATGTGGATGTGGGAAGGTAGTTGAGGATTTTGGAGCATATCACTAAGCACATGAAGCAAGAGGCTCATTAAGCAACACCTCATCCCTCCTTGATAGTATTGGCTTTTCCTATAGACTCAATGTGATCTTGGATCACTAAAATATAAAATGTAGAGTCTTGAGCTTTTAAGCTTGAGCCAATCCTTTGTCCGTAGAATTTTGAGGGATCCACTTTCCTCATCCATGCCATGCCATTCATTGAGCTTTTCCTGAAATATTAATCTTGGAATAATGTTAGCTCAATGAGCTATATGTTGTTAGGAATTACCAAAACCACCCAGCGATAGTTGCACTTTCAATCTCCCCCTTTTTGGTAATTGATGACAACATATAGATCAAAGCTTCGACAAATGATAATAAGAGTGAAAGATATAGTCGCTTTGAGAAGTATGTGAAAAGCAAGAGCTCCCCCTAAATTTGTGCATATCTTAAGATTTGCTTTGGACTGCAAATGCACAATGAGTTAGGATCATGGGTTACTCTTCCATGTCACATACATCTTGGTGGAGCGCTCAAAAAGATAAGAATTAAATACATGCACTCATCACCAAGCAAAGTGAATGATCATATAAGGATAAGTAAGATAATATCATCCAACAAGAATAAGTGTAGCTTATGATCAAACACATGATCATCAATGTCTCACAAATAATAGCATAGTATCTCAAGCAATCAAAAGCAAACAAAGTTCAACCAAGAAGACAAGAGAGAACAGAAGCAAACTCTCTCTCTCTCGAAGCCTATGATCTATACATTTTTCTCCCCCTTTGGCAACAAGTTACCAAAAAGTTCCTAGAAAATGCATAGCACTAAATCGTCTCTCAGGCTTGGTCTTCAGGTGGTGGTGTCCGGAGAACTCCAAGAACAAAGGCTTCAGTCGATGCAGATGGAGCTGTTGGAGTAGGTGCTGGAGCTAGTGGCACTGAAGCTGTAGCTGGTGCAGATGAAGTGGCTCTGGTGTTAGTTACTGGCACTGCAGATGATCTCTGAGCTCTAGGCATTCTGGCAAATGCATCAGTGGTTGTCTTACCCTTCCTCTCCTGCATGTCATCCTGTAGCTACTCCACAACTGACTGAATCTCAGTTACTTTGACATCTAAATCATAGAATTTTTGTTCCATGATTCTTTCCAGGCTCTCCTGGTTTTGAGTTAGGGTGGCCAACCCCTTCTCAATCCTCAGAGTTGATGCTATCAAGTAACGAAGCTGGTCCTGCTTGCTCTTCAAAAAGTACTCAGATGCCTCCTCTTGAGTTGGCATCTTGGCAGCCTTCTCCTTCTTTGCTTTCTCCTTCTTTGCTTGTGCTTGCACTGAGGATGGTTCATCTTCATTCATCACAACTTGGTTGTCCTCAAAATCTGGGTAGATGGGCAAGTGTTCCTTATCCAACATGTATGTGCCTGTGCCCATCTTTGAGTTTATCAACTCCTGGATCTATGGGGCATATCCACAACTTCTTTTTTGGTCAGCTGCTGTCCTCTTGATAGTCTCAACTATAAGGCTCATGACCTTGAACTTTTGTGGCACATCAAATATATGTAGCAAGTTAATTGCATGGCCTCTGATCATTCTGTGATCTCCAGACTTGGGCAAGAGAGTGTGCCTAAGGATCCAATTGATTGTAGGTAGCCCTGAGAGCAAGTGTTTTACTGACCCAAACTGATGAGTCTCAAGATCATCTTCAGGAATCTCCTTGTACATGTTTGCCATAGAGTTGTGATCCATCTTCTTCTTGGCATAGACATCCAAGTCATCTTCTTGCTCTTCTGGGGCATTGATCAGATTGGCCCATTCCTCAATAGTTGAATGGTACCTTGTACCTTCAAACATCCATACTATCCTGCCATCTGGATAGAAATGTGCTGTGGAGTAGAATTGCATAATGAGCTCCTCATTCCACTTTGTGAGCTTCTGCCCAACAAAGTCTGCAACTCCACAAGCACTGAAGCTGTCATACACACCAAGATAGTGTGCCTCATTTTCCTTGATATACTTCCTGTGAACCCACCTCATTTCACACAGTATGGGTTTCTTGTCCAACAACACTGTCTCATAGAAATCCTGTTGTTCCTTTGTGTGGAACCTGTAATCAATAGCAGTCCTTCTCCTTGTAGCATATGGATCTGTCTCTCTCCATTTCCTCAACCCTGAATCTCTCCTGATCTTCATGTTCTCAGCCACAGGATGAGCATCATTGTGGTCTAGAATCTTGGGTTTGAGTTTCCTCAGAACTTGTCCTTCATCATCTTCCTCAGTAGCAACTTCAGGCATTGGAGCCTTGTTCTTCTCAGCAGCAGATATGTTCCTGGTATTCCTCTTAGGTGCACTCTTGGGCTTGGAGGCAGCTTTGGGTGCTTCTTTGGGCTTTGATGTTGCAGCCCCTGACTTTATAGCATCTCCCATAAGCTTTTGTGCCTTGGGTGCTGGTGCAGCAACCTCTTCCTCTTCTTCTTCTTCTTCTTCTTCTTCTTCTTCTTCTTCTTCTTCTTCTTCTTCTTCTTCTTCAGAATCTCTCCTCATAGAGGGTTTGCCAAGAACTCTGGCAGTAGTGGTTCTGACTCTCTTTTTCTTCTTATCTTGGCCAATAGCTTCCTCTTCTGACTCAATGGTAAACTTCATGGTTTCTCCAGTGGCAACCTTCCTAGGTTTGGAAGTGGGAACTCTCCTTGCAGGTGCCTTCTTCTGCATACCAGGCTTTGTGGCTGCAGCTGAGCCATATTCCTTCTTGAGAACCTTCTTCTTTGATGTGGCTTCCTCTTCCTCTGCCACATAATCTTCATCCTCAGATTCTGAAGTTCTTTTCTTGCTTGCTCTAGTGGCAGCCTTTGAAAAATTGCTTGGGGTGCTTCTGCTACCCTCATCTGAGCTGCTAGTTGGACTAGTGCCCTCACTCATGTGAATCTGCTCCTCTGACTTGTTCTGGCTGTCACTTTGGTCTGACATGCTGCAAACACTGACTGCTGACCTTGTGAAGAGTTATAGATGAGATAGAGTGGATGAGCATCACAAAATGCAGAGGTTTTTGCAAAAGAATGAGTCAAAAACTTGGTTTTACTTTTCCATAGAAAGCATTTCGGATCAACCGATTTACAAACTCGGTGATACCGAAGCAGTTGTTGGAACCAAAACTAGTGAACTCGGTCAGAACGAGTCACAGTTCGGTGGCACCGAGACTGCTAGGGTTTCACAAAGTCCTAAACTCGGTCACACCGATTTGCAATTCTCGGTCAGACCGAGAACCACATGTGCAATGGCCTTGGCCGATTGGTGGAACCGAGTTCTGCAACCTGGTGGGTCCGAGATGGTTTCGGTGGAAACCTAACCCTAAATTTTTGATTCAACTCTAATCTACGGAGTGTTTTGACTAGATAGAAGCGTTTCAATCGTGGCAAGATTCATAATGAACACAATGTGCAAGGAATCGGACGAGGATAGCACTGTGATTGAGTCCATACCCTAGTTCGGCGATGAACTCGCTACGGCGGCAACGGCGGGGATGAATTCTGTTGACGGCGGCGGAGACCAGCGACAGGAGGCGGCTGGCGACGAGGAGGACGATCCGGAGACCCAGGAGGCAGAGCGAGCTATGCGCGGGCGAAGGGGTTTCGCAGAAATTTCCAAAATTTTGCCCGTGAGTATATACAGCCCGACCCTGTCGGTGTGACCGAGTGGAACAACTCGGTGGCACCGAGATGCATAACTGTTGACAGTTACAACAACTCGGTGTGACCGAAAAGTTCAAATCGGTTGCACCGAGATGAAAACCTAGATCGATTTAGTGATCTCGGTATGACCGAAATGGAGGAATCGGTCAGACCGAAACACACAAAGAAGTTTTGGAAGTTTAAGTCTTTGACAAATCAGGGACTTCGAGTGCTCCTCACACAAAGTGGTTTGAATCTGACTTGATCAAATTTTGTGATGTAGCATGAATAGAGTTTGAGATGAGAAAAGCATAGATAGCTAGAGAGGGTTCTTAGGCATTCTTGTCCATCCACTTGGCGAAAGAAAAGAAAACCAATCAATCAAAACAACAAGTGGATGTCCTCGAATGATTAAAATATGCAATCAACATGCTCACACAATAAAATGGCAATTGAAATATGTGGCAAAGCACGCACAACCAATTCTAGCATCTATCAAGCAATTGGCGATGACTAGGTCATCTATATATGAGTATATTGACTTAGGAGTCAAATGAGAACATTTGATCATAGGTCATACTCATCGTTTAAGCACAAATGGGGTTACCACTTTTACATAAAGCATTGTTGTGTTCACACCATTAGAGTTGCTTTAGCTCAATTCTTAGAGTGAAGCTCCCCCTAGATGTGAGATCCCCCCTAAGAGGGATGAACTAACCTTGGGTTTTGTCGATGATGACTTCATGTAGATGTTGAAGATGTGGATGCTCAATGTTGATGTAGATCATTTGGAGCTATCCATTGGAGTGAGTTGCACTTTCAATACCTACACAGGTTAGTCCAACAAGGAACAAACAAGGATATCCATCGACATAGAGTGATGCACACACAAGATGATTTCTATGAAATCTTTTAGGTTACCTTGTCCCTTGTCTTACCAACAAGAGGGTTTGTGACTCCGTGAACTAGTGCAACATGTGGAAGTTCATTGCACTTGTTCTTGCCAAGATGATAAGAGTGAAGTATGTTGGCGGAGTCACCCTCAAGAACTCTCTAGTTCTTCTTCTTCTGGATCCACACCATCTTGATAGGAATCCTCGGTGTTGTAGTTGTACTTGATGAAGTGGAACTTGAAGTAGTCTTGGGAACCCACTTGACCAAGGCCTTAGGAGCTTCTTCAAATGCATCAATTTCCTCTTGAAGCTTGTCCTTGCCTTTTTTGCTTGTGGTCTTGTGGTGGAAGATCATCTTGAGCTTGTGTCCCTTTGAAAGAAGTAGGATCATACTTCTCTTGTTGAGGAACAAACTTCGTCTCGGGGTATTGAAATTCTTCCCACTCAACTCCATTGGCATTGAACTTTCGTTCAAAACCAACACCTTGATTCTTCCGGTGCCTTCCTTGCTTGCGTACAATTTCCTCGAATTGCTTACTTCCGGCAAGGCCCTTGTAAACACCTTTCTCTATAATTCCCTTCAATAAGCTATTTTCTTGCTCAAGTGTAACTTGGCTAAGAGAATCATTAGTGGAATCAAGAGAACTACTAGAAGCAACAATATTGGATTCAGCATGATCATTATTACTACTAGAGGAAGAATCTTTCTTGTACTTGTTACTAGACTTAACTTGAGGCATGTAAGTGGATAAGAGTAAACGTTTGGCAATGTAAGAAGAACTTTTCTTATGAAGATCATAATTGATTGCCTTTAAGAACTCATGCTCTTGCTCAAGGTTGAGCTTTTCAAGGCGTAATTTCTCATGAGTCCTTAAAAGTTCTCGATGATCTCCTAAGATAGTTTCATGAGCTAACTTAAGAGTGTTTAGTTCTTTAGTTAGAGACTCAATATTCTCCTTATCATTGTTATTTGTTTTATCTTGATTAGCCTGATTAATTGACGTTTCATCATAGTATTCATCACTAGAGTTGTCAACAAGTAAATCATCATCACCTAACAAGTCATCTTCATCACTATTGAAATCAACATACTCGGGGTGTGATACCTTTGGGCCTTTAGCCATGAAGCATGTTCCAACTCCTTCATTTGGTGAGTCAAATATGTTGTAGGAGTTGGTCGTCACAAGTGCTAGACCGGCAACACCTTCATCTTGAGTATATTCGTAATCGGAGTGATAGCTTCTCTCGGAGTGGTTGTCGGAGTCGGAGCCGGATACCCATTCACCAACATGAGCTTGATGTCTTCGTTTTGTGTAGCTCCTTGATAACTTGTCCTTTCTTTCCGAATCCTTGCTTTTCCGTGAGGGTCTTTGTTCATAACGATCATCTCTGCTCCTTCTTTCTCTAGATGGTGATTCTTCTCTTCTACTTCTTCTCTTGGGAGAATCTTCTCTTCTCTTGTAGGGGGCCGTACACTCATTGGAATAGTATCCAGGCCTTCCACAATTGTAGCAGTTTTGCTCTCGACTAGAAGATCTTTTGTCATTGTAGGACCTTGACTTGGAGCTTCTATCTTTGCTCCTACTCTTGTAGAACTTGTTGAAGTTCTCCACCATTAAGCTCAATTTTTCATTGAAGGTTTTTTTCTCACTCGATGATGTGGGGGCTTCACATGAGGCTTTGTAAGCACCACTTGATTTGTTGTGAAGTTCCTCTTTATCCTTGAGTGACATCTCGTGAACAACAATTCTTCCAATGACTCCCGTTTATTTGAGATCTTTGTAATTGGGCATCATTTGGATCAATGTGCACACGGTATCATATTTTCCATCCAAGGCTCTTAGGATCTTCTTGATGATGAATCTATCGGTCATCTCTTCACTCCCTAAGCCGGCAATCTCATTTGTGATAAGAGCAAGCCTAGAGTACATTTCAGCGACACCTTCACCATCCTTTATTTTGAAATTGTCAAGTTGACTTTGAAGCACATCCAATTTGGATTCCTTGACGGATTTGGTACCTTCGTGCATATCAATCAAAGTATCCCAAATTTCCTTTGCATTCTCAAGACGGCTGATTTTGTTGAATTCTTCGGGGCACAATCCGTTGAAGAGGATATCACAAGCTTGAGCGTTGTATTGCAGCATCTTCAACTCTTCCGCGGTAGCTTCACGGTTCGGTTCCTTCCCATCAAAGAATTCACCTTGCAAGCCAATACATATAATAGCCCAAACGGCGGGGTTATGTCCAAGAATATGCATTTCCATCTTACGCTTCCAACTAGCAAAATTAGTACCATCAAAGTAAGGACCTCTACGGTGATAATTTCCATCGCTAGACGCCATACTCTCCTAGGTTGTGAAACCAAGGCTATGACCGCCAAAAGCTATGGAAATCAAAGCAAATAGAGACCACAGCTCTGATACCACTTGTAGGATCGAAAGTATGTCTAGAGGGGGGGGGGGGATTAGACTACTTGACCAAATAACAATCTAGCCTTTTCCCAATTTTAGTTCTTGGTAGATTTTAGCTATCTTAGCACAAGTCAAGCAATCTCCACACAATTCAAGCAAGCATGCAAAAGAGTATATGAGCAGCGGAAAGTAAAGCATGCAACTTGCAAGAATGTAAAGGGAAGGGTTTGGAGGATTCAAACGCAATTGGAGACACGGATGTTTTTTTCGTGGTTCCGATAGGTGGAGCTATCGTACATCCACGTTGATGGAGACTTCAACCCACGGAGGGTAACGGTTGCGCCAGTCCACGGAGGGCTCCACCCACGAATGGTCCACGAAGAAGCAACCTTTTCTATTCCATCACGGACGTCACCCACGAAGGACTTGCCTCACTAGCGGTAGATCTTCACGAAGTAGGCGATCTCCTTGCCCTTACAAACTCCTTGGTTCAACTCCACAATCTTGTCGGAGGCTCCCAAGTGACACCTAGCCAATCTAGGGGACACCACTCTCCAAGACATAACAAATGGTGTGTTGATGATGAACTCCTTGCTCTTGTGCTTCAAATGATAGTCTCCCCAACACTCAACTCTCTCTCACAGGATTTGGATTTGGTGGAAAGAAGATTTGAGTGGAAAGCAACTTGGGGAAGGCTAGAGGTCAAGATTCATATGGTTGGAATGGAATATCTTGACCTCAACACAAGTGTAGGTGGTTCTCTCTCAGAGAATGTGTATTGGAAGTGTAGGTATGTTTTGATGGCTCTCTCCATGAATGAAGAGTGGGTGGAGGGGTATATATAGCCTCCACACAAAATCAAACCGTTAAACACAATTTGCCAAACTCGGTGGGACCGAATGGTTAAACTCGGTCGGACCAATTCAGCAAACCTAGTGACCGTTAGGATTTTTGGTGGGACTGAGATGCAACTCGGTAGGACCAATATGGTTAGGGTTAGGGCATAACGTAATCTCGGTGTGACCGATTACACAAACTCGGTGGGACCGATTTTGGTAATAAGCTAACCAGAGAGTTGGTTAGGTAAACTCGGTGGGACCGATTCGCTCATCTCGGTGAGACCGAAATGTTACAAAAGGGAAACAGAGAGTTGACATTGCAATCTCGGTGGGATCGATCGCTCACTTCGGTTAGACCGAAACGTTACGAAGGGAAACAGAGAGATTGCAATCCCATCTCAGTGAGACCGAGATCCCTATCGGTGAAACCGATTTGGCTAGGGTTTGTGGCAGTGGCTATGACATGTGAAACTCGGTGGCGCCGGATAGAAAGAATCGGTGGGGCCGAGTTTGACTTTTGGTTTAGGTCAAATGTGGATGTGGGAAGGTAGTTGAGGATTTTGGAGCATATCACTAAGCACATGAAGCAAGAGGCTCATTAAGCAACACCTCATTCCTCCTTGATAGTATTGGCTTTTCCTATAGACTCAATGTGAGCTTGGATCACTAAAATATAAAATGTAGAGTCTTGCGCTTTTGAGCTTGAGCCAATCCTTTTTCCTTTGAATTTTGAGGGATCCACTTTCCTCATCCATGCCATGCCATTCATTGAGCTTTTCGTGAAATATTAATCTTGGAATAATGTTAGCTCAATGAGCTATATGTTGTTAGGAATTACCAAAACCACCCAGGGATAGTTGCACTTTCACTAATGCTTTGTTCCGGTTCTCTATTAAAAGGAGGCCTTAATATCCCTTAGTTTCCAATAGGACCCCGCTGCCACGGGAGGGTAGGACAAAAGATGTCATGCAAGTTCTTTTCCATAAGCACGTATGACTATATACGGAATACATGCCTACATTACATTGATGAATTGGAGCTAGTTCTGTGTCACCCTATGTTATGACTGTTACATGATGAACCGCATCCGGCATAATTATCCATCACTGATCTGGTGCCTACGAGTTTTCCATATACTGGTTTACGCTTATTTACTTTCCCGCTACTACTTTTGCAATCACTACAAAATACCAAAAACATTACTTTTGCTGTCTTTGCTTTTGCTGCCATTACCACCACTATCATACTACTTTGCTACTAAACACTTTGCTGCAGATACTAAGTTTCCAGGTGTTGTTGAATTGACAACTCAGCTGCTAATACTTGAGAATATTCTTTGGCTCCCCTTGTGTCGAATCAATAAATTTGGGTTGAATACTCTACCCTCGAAAGCTGTTGCGATCCCCTATACTTGTGGGTTATCACTATCTCTTTTTCAGGCTCCTTGCAGTGGCTATTAGCCAGCGTTTAAAGTGCTCCTGCTCGAGAGGTTCCTTAGGCACGATGAAATCCTCGTTGCCGAGGCTCTCCTCATCCTCGGAGAGTGGCAGATAATGACTGTCCTCCGAGTCTTCATGTGTGGACTGTTCACCGTGCCAGTTTCTTTGTTCCTCCTATTCGGAAGTTATTTCAATAGGGCCTTCATTGTTTTTGGCATCGTCCGGAGTATTATTTTCTCCGGTGCCAGTATTGTTGTTTTCGGAACGATGTGACTTAGAGCGGAGGCGGGAGCGCCGGCGTTTGAGCTGTGTCTCAGGGGGTTTATCCTCAACTGGATCTTCCTTAGGTGTATCCACCATGTATACGTCGTGCGAAGAAGTGGCCGTCCAGCGTCCAATAAATGGTGGGTTTTGGCCTTGCTCCTTATCGGCATCGTCGTCCATACCGTCGATGTCTTCGGAGCCGTAATCGAGCATGTCGGTTAAGTCCTCGATAGTGGCTATGAAGTGGGTGGCGGGTGGGAAACAAAATTCTCCATCATCAGCCTCCCGTTCGGACCGGACATAATTCGGCTGTGAGTCCCTCGCCAAGGACAGATTCTTTAATGAGTCTAGCACGTCGCCGAAAGGCAAGTGTCGGAAGATGTCTGCGGCGTTAGCGGACGCACATTGTTTGGAACTTATAGCCGGAAACGAGTCCGGAGTTCCGGTGACACAGATATCACATGAGGCTAAGTCTCTGTGCGGCTCCAACGCCGCGGAATCTGTGGCCTCCATGGTGGGGTTGAGCTTCCCGTCCTCGAATGGCGCGATTTGCTCCGGATCCAAGGTCAGAGTAGTTATAGGAGCTATCTCCTGGATGTGGTCCGATGACAGATTTAAGTCATGTGCATCGAGGTGACAGGGAGCGGCTGCCACGGTCACTAATCCGTCGAAGATCAAGTCTCCGCAGATGTCTGCGACATAATTCAAGCTCCCAAGTCTGACTTGTTGGCCAGGGGCGTAGCTTTCGATCTGCTCCAGATGGCCAAGCGAGTTGCCCAGCAGTGCGAAGCCGTCGAATACGAAGATCTGTCCGGGGAGGAAGACTTCCCCCTGGACAGCATCATTGTAGATGATTGAAGGAGCAATCAAACCTTTTGACGACGGCACAGTGGAACTATCAATGAAAGCACCAATGTCGGTGTCAAAACCGGCGGATCTCGGGTAGGGGGTCCCGAACTGTGCGTCTAGAATTGATGGTAACAGGAGACGGGGGACACAATGTTTACCCAGGTTTGGGCCCTGTCTATGGAGGTAATACCCTATTTCCTGCTTGATTGATCTTGATGAATATGAGTATTACAAGAGTTGATCTACCACGAGATCGTAATGGCTAAACCTAGAAGTATAGCCTGTATGACTATGGTAATGAGTCTTCGATCCTATAGACCTAACCCTTCGGTTTATATAGACACCGGAGGGATCTAGGGTTATGATACGTCTCCAACGTATCTATAATTTTTGATTGCTCCATGCTATATTATCTACTGTTTTGGACTATATTGGGCTTTATTTTCCACTTTTATATTATTTTTGGGACTAACCTGTTAACAGGAGGCCCAGCCCAGAATTGCTGTTTTTTTGCCTATTTCAGTGTTTCGAAAAAACGGAATATCAAACGGAGTCCAAACGGAATAAACCTTTCTGGAACGTGATTTTCTTCCCGATTATGACCCAGGAGACTTGGACCCTACGCCAAGGAAGCTTCGAGGTGGGCACGAGGTAGGGGGCGCGCCCTATACCCCCAGGCGCGCCCCCACCCTCGTGGGCCCATCGAAGCTCCACCGACGTACTTCTTCCTCCTATATATACCTACATACCCCCAAACGAACAGATACAGAGCCAAAAACCTAATTCCACCGCCGCAACTTTCTGTATCCACGAGATCCCATCTTGGGGCCTGTTTCGGAGCTCCGCCGGAGAGGGCCGTCATCACGGAGGGCTTCTGCATCATCATAGCCTCTCCGATGAAGTGTGAGTAGTTTACCTCAGACCTTCGGGTCCATAGTAATTATCTAGATGGCTTGTTCTCTCTTTTTGGATCTCAATACAAAGTTCTACCCCTCTCTTGTGGAGATCTATTCGATGTAATCTTCTTCTCTTTGCGGTGTGTTTGTTGAGACCGATGAATTGTGGGTTTATGATCAACTCTATCTATGAATAATATTTGAATCTTATCTGAATTCTTTTATGTATGATTGGTTATCTTTGCAAGTCTCTTCAAATTATCAGTTTGGTTTGGCCTACTAGATTGGTTTTTCTTGCCATGGGAGAAGTGCTTAGCTTTGGGTTCGATCTTACGGTGTCCTTTCCCAGTGACAGAAGGGGCAGCAAGGCACGTATTGTCTCGTTGCCATCGAGGATAACAAGATGGGGTTTGCTTCATATTGCATGAATTTATCTCTCTACATCATGTCATCTTGCTTAAAGCGTTACTCTGTTTTTAACTTAATACTCTAGATGCATGCTGGATAGCGGTCGATGAGTGGAGTAATAGTAGTAGATGCAGAATCGTTTCATCTACTTGTCACAGACGGGATGCCTATATACATGATCATGCCTAGATATTCTCATAACTATGCTCAATTTTGTCGATTGCTCAACAGTAATTTGTTCACCCACCGTAGAATACTTATGCTCTTGAGAGAAGCCACTAGTGAAACCTATGGCCCCCGGATCTATTTTCATCATATCAATCTCTATCACTTTAATCTTGCTTTTCTTTTTTACTTTGCCTTTTACTTTTCACTTTGCATCTCTATACCAAAAATACCAAAAATACTATCTATCGGATCTCACTCTCGTAAGTGACCGTGAAGGGATTGACAACCCCTAATCGTGTTGGTTGCGAGTAGCTATCGTTTTGTGCAGGTACGAGGGACTTGAGCGTGGCCTCCTACTGGATTGATACCTTGGTTCTCAAAAACTGAGGGAAATACTTACGCTACTCTGCTGCAGCATCCTCTCATCTTCGGGGAAAACCAACGCAAGCTCAAGAGGGAGCAGGTTACACAAAGTCGGTTACGGAGAAAGGAATCTTCATGTTTGATCGCCAAGCTTGCCTTCCATGCAAAGGAGAGTCCCATCCGGACACTTTCAGAGTCTTCGTTCTTCATATCTTCACAACCCATCAGTCCGGCCCATGGCTAACAGGCCGGACGCCCGAGGACCCCTTAGTCCAGGACTCCCTCACGAACCTCCAGGTCTTTCCAATAGGGTAGGTCCCAAAATATAGATTTCTTCTTCCACATGGGTGCGTCCCTCAGTGTCATTCGGAACAGATAGTCTGTCGAGACCCTTTCCAAACATCACTAGGGTCATCTTGTCTGATCTTATACCGCAATGCACCGCATACCGGGCATGCGTTCCAATCCTCGTACGCACCGTGGTAGAGGATGCAGTCATTAGGACATGCATGTATCTTCTGCACCTCCAATCCTAGAGGGCATTCGACCTTCTTTGCTGCGTACGTACTGTCGGGCAATTCGTTATCCTTTGGAAGCTTCTTCTTCAATATTTTTAGTAGCTTCTCAAATCCTTTGCCAGGCACAGCATTCTCTGCCTTCCACTGCAGCAATTCCAGTATGGTACCTAGCTTTGTGTTGCCATCTTCTCAATTGGGGTACAACCCTTTTTTGTGATCATCTAACATGCGATCGAACTTCAACTTCTTCTTTTCACTTTCGCATTGTGTCCTTGCATCAACAATGACCCGGCGGAGATTATCATCAGGCACAATATCGTCTGGTTCCACTTGATCTTCAGCAGCTTCCCCCCTTGCAGCATCACTGTATTCCGGGGGCACATAGTTGTCATCGTCCTCTTCTTCTTCATTGTCTTCCATCATAAACCCTATTTCTTCGTGCCTGGTCCAAACCTTATAGTGTGGCATGAAATTTTATAAAGCAGGTGGCTGTGAAGGATTTTCCGATCAGATTAAGACTTCGTATTCCCACATATAGGGCATGGACATCACATAAAACCATTCTTCTTGGTTGCCTCAGCCACTTCAAGAAAATTATGCACGCCCTTAACGTACTCGGAGGTGTGTCTGTCACCGTACATCCATTGCCGGTTCATCTGTGTGCATTATATATAATTATGTGTGTCAAAAACCATTATAGACTCACATGGATAGATAAGTGACCAAATTAATAGAAGTTCATCATCACATTAAAACCAAAGTACATACATAGTTCTCATTGAACAATATATAGCTCTCCAGAGCATCTAATTAAACCATACATTGAAACTATGTAAAACCTTTCAATGCAACAACAAATGCAATCATAATCACAACCAAGGTAACAATTGATCCAACGGCATAATGATACCAAGCCTAGGTATGAATGGCATAATTTCTAATCTTTCTAATCTTCAGCCGCATTGCGTCCATCTTGATCTTGTGATCATCGACGACACCTGCAACATGCAACTCCAACATCATCTTCTCCTCCACAATTTTTTTATTTTTTCCTTCAAATAATTGTTTTCTTCTTCAAATAAATTTAACCTCTCGACAACAGGGTCGGTTGGAATTTCCGGTTCAACTACCTCCTAGATAAATAAAATCTATGTCAACTTGATGGGTATAATTGTCATAAACAATAAATGAACCAAATAGTTGTAAAAGATAATATATACCACATCCGAATCATAGCCATGATGAGGGCCGACGGGGGTGGATACCAAAACCATCGCACTATATAATAACAAGCAATAATAAAAGTAAGAAAATTAGACAAGTATCTATCTAAAGTAAGAATTTTTTTCTTTCAGAAGAAGATAAGAACAAGAGGCTCACCACGGTGGTGCCGGCGACGAGATCGGCATGGGCGATCGACGGCGGTGAAGACAGGGACGGGACGTGACAGACCGCTAAACCTAGACAAATCTCGGGGAAAATGGAGCTTGGAGGTCGAGCTTCGAGAGGAGAAAGCTTAACTAGTGTGGCTTGGGCATTTCATCGAACACCTCATGTGCATAGGAGGTGAGCTACAGCACCACAAAGCTCTCCCCTCACCGGCCAGAAAAAATAGAGCACTGTGGAGTTCTCTTCTCGCGGGTGAGGGGTATATATAGGCAACTCATTGGTCCCGGTTCGTGGCTGGAACCGGGACTAAAGGCCCGCCTTGTGTCCCGGTTCTAGGCACGAACCGGGACCAATGGCTGTGGGCCAGGAGCGAAGGCCATTGGTCTCGGTTCGTGCCGAGAACTAGGACAAATGGGTCCACACGAACCGGGACAAATGATCCCGAGGCCCGGCCAGCCCCGTGGGCGCACGAACCGGGACATATGGCCCCATGGGTCCCGGTACGTGACAGAACCGGGACTAATGGGCCGGCCAGGCCCCAACCAAAGCCCTGTTTTCTACTAGTGGTACGAGCATACATATGAATCAATTATTTACATATTTAAAGTTTCAGATCTTTTGTTTACTTCGAATGTGCTATTCATCTCTGGAGCGATTTTATTTCTGTTTCTATAGTATTTAGTCATATATGTATAATACTGCAATATTTAGTAAAAAGGTGGCTCAAATTTTCAACATAGTTCTGTTTGATCTTTGATGTACTCTCAGAGACGAGCCATTATTCTGGGTTGGTCATGCTTTAAAAATGTGGCATTTTCTTCCCAGCATGCTCCATTTATTTGCGTTCACAGCCTGTTTACTAAAATGGATTGATTGGTTTACTAAAATCTTGTGCACCCTGTTTTGGCCATTCAGATGGACTAAATAGTACATATATGTAACTTAAATGTCATCGCTGCAATTCCTAGCGCAACGAAGTTTGCATATCCACGTATACTTGATTGAAAGATGAAATATACAGAAAAGTTATTTTCTGTCCTTCGGTTAACAAATTTTATTATTGACATCTTTAAATAAAAACTCTAAATCTGTCACTATATTCTGTTATGACTGACTTTTATAAAGAGAAGATGTACAGGGGCAACTCCCATGAGAATATGATCTGAGAACAAGATTGGTGACATCGGCAAGCTTCTTAACATCTTAAAAAGAAACTTCTTCCTAGGTGGTACTCAGTAGCTAAATCATGCTTTGGAAGGTAAAAGAAGAAATGTCAGGCTGACAGTGAAGGATGTAAAGGAATCAGCAGAGTTGATTGACTTAGAGATCATATATATATTGTCGGTACTGCAGTAGTAGACGCAAATGATTGATCTGCATTTTGATATAAGCGACTATTTATTATTTTCCTTAGGGGATGTCGTTTTGGTGCCACTGTGCAATGTTGTCCTTCACCCTATTGACCAATTAAACATTTTCGTAAGTAGATTTCAGCGAACACATTGAAATGAGGAAAGATGTCACTGCAATCCCCACTGTGCTTCCGGCGCAGCAAAGCGCGCGAATCCTTCTAGTATGTTTGATATGTGGAAAAGGTACTGAATCTTTGTTTCTATGCCTTGATGACTTGTGACACACTTCAGAACATGCAGCTTCCTGGCAATCAAGAGTGGCACATGGACTCTAGAGCATCATCCCATATGGCATCCGATCATGGTATTCTCTCCTCCTCCCAACCCTCCTCTGCTCACACTGTCACTATTGGTAACGGTGCCTCCCTTCCCATCTCTCACATCGGCACACACACCCTGCCCTCTCTTTCGAAACCTTTATATCTTAACAATGTTCTTGTCGTTCCACATATCATCAAAAATCTTCTTTCTGTTCGCGAACTTAGCACTGATAATTTTGTTTTGATAGAATTTGCCCCTTGGGGTTTTTCTGTGAAGGCACTTCCCACAAGGATCGAGATTCTTCAATGCAATAGCGCCGGACCACTCTACCTAGTATGTCGTCCCACACCCGCCGAAGCACATGTCATCACCACCACCCTCGACCTTTGGCATCGCCGACTTGGACACCCAGGTCATCACACCATGAAGCGTCTTCAAAGTTCTCGCCATATCTCCTACAATAAAGTCATGCTGTCCATTTGTCATGCTTGTCACCTTGGGCGACATGTTAGATTACCCTTTTGTCCATCTGTCTCTTATACTAGAAAACCTTTTGCATTATTACACTGTGACCTTTGGACTTCTCCCATTCCAAGTACGTCTGGCTTTGCCTATTATCTTATACTTGTCGATTATTTCACTCATTATTTTTGAACTTTCCCACTACGCAAGAAATCTGATGTCTATGCAACACTTCTCACCTTTCATGCTTATGCTTGCACTCAATTTAATCTATCTATTTTAGCTTTCCAATGCGACAATGGACGAGAGTTTGACAATACAAAAATAGATACGTTCTGTGCCTCTCATGGTATTCTTCTTCGCTTCTCCTGTCCATACACCTCACAACAAAACGACAAGGCTGAATGAGCTATTCACACCACCAACAATGTCATACGTACCCTTCTGGTTCAAGCTTCTCTCCCCCATCCTTCTGGGCCGAAGCACTACACACTGCCACCTTTCTTATAAACATTAAACCGACGTCATCTACCAAATTTCTCACACCGTATGAAACTCTTCTTGATTCATCACCACCATATGACTCACTTGGTGTGTTTGGTTGCCTCTGTTACCCTAACACTACGTCCACCTCTCCCAACGAAATATCCACACGCTCCACAAAATGCATCTTTCTTGGCTACCAGACACACCATAGAGGTTATCAGTGTCTTGATTTAACCACATGACGGATCATCATCTCTCGTCATGTAGTTTTTGACGAGTCCTCCTTCCCTTATGCACCCACCCCAATTCCTAGTCCACCATGTTGTACCGAAATTTTTGACCCACCTAAACTGATAACCCACAAGAATAAGGGATCGCAACAGTTTTTGAGGGTAGAGTATTCAACCCAAATTTATAGATTCGACATAAGGGGAGCCAAAGAATATTTGAGGGTATTAGTAGCTAAGTTATCAATTCAACCACACCTGGAGATTAATTATCTGCAGCAAAGTGATCAGTAGCAAAGTAGTTTGATAGTTTTGATAGTAGTGACAGCAACAATAGTAACAGTAACAGTGATAGCAGTATTTTGTAGCAAGTGTAACAGTAGCAGAAGCAGTAGTAACTTAGCAAGATCAATATAGGAAAAATTCGTAGGCATTGGATTGGTGAATTGTTGGATGATATTCATCATGTGACAGTTATAACCTAGGGCGATACGGCACCAGCTCCAGTTCATCGATATAATGTAGGCATGTATTCCATAAATAGTCATACGTGCTCTAGTTCATCGATATAAAGCAGGTGCAGGCAAGGGGATAACATCACGAGTGTCAACGCTATAGACCAAGTTATAAGGAATGGCAACATCAGGGCAATCATGTGCAAGAAAGTGATGGTGATACATGGCTGCCTGGTCTAGGTAAACCTTGGTCAGAGGGTAATCATGAGGGCGTATCTCAACCTCAAAGTGAGAATCCAAACGAGTAGCAAAAATCCCACCATGTATCTTACCTTGAGATTTATTAAGATGGAGGCAACGAGCCACAATAACTCCCAAGCTATAAGTGTTGTCGCCCTCTATTGCACGACATAAAACAGCAAGGTCTGGTGAACTAAGTGCACCCAAATTCTCCCTAGCAAGCAAGCATTTGATAATGAAATATGCAAAGTAACGAACAGCAGGAAAATGTAAACCACCGGCAGTGATTGCTGACACTCCCCTCTCATCACCCACTGTCAAAGTGCGACAGAAGTCCTCAAACTTTGCTGGCCTAGGCTAAGCCAAGCTCCCATCGAAAGGGATCAAGCATATGTTACAAAACTCAGTAAGTGGTATCTGATGGTTTTCAGCATATAAATCAAAACTCACTTCAGGAGGATTATTCCTAGGTAGGAAAGTAAAACTTTGAACAAACATGTTTGTGAGGATTTGATGTTAGTGACACTCATCCGCGATAAAGTCGGTGAGACCGGCATTGGCGATAAATTGCATGAACTCCTCATGAATTCCAGCCTCTTGCAAGAACAGGGTGTGTGGCCATTCGCACGGCCGTACCTCCGCCAACCTCCGAGGGCGGAGGTCACTGTCAGAAGACTCCCCAATAACACCCTTGGAGTTTTTCTTAGAGCCATATTTCCTGAAGATATTCATGTCCGCGTACAATTTTTCCTATGAACAAAAATCTGAATTTTTAGTTCACAAAATTTTTCCAACAAAACTTCACAAAATTAATTAGTAGCACCTACTCATAAGGATACATAAAGGCCATAGCAAGCATTCAAACTACTTAGAACACTAAGAATTGAACATGCAAGCAGATCTACAGCAACACCAAGAGTAGCTAATTATTAGTATAAACCACTAAAACAAAAACTAATTGGACAAATGGTGGAGTCACATACCAAGCAACAATGGCCCGAAACAGTTTCTGAAACGGAGCTTCGAGCAAAGAGATCGAAATCCGCGGGTTTGAGCTCAAGAACACGGGAGAGAGAGTAATGGGTATTTTTTTTTCTGGAGGTGAGTGATGATGTGGGCTAAAGAGGTAAGTGAGGGGGCCCACGTGGGGACCACAACCCACCAGGACGCGCCTGGGGGTCCTGGCACGCCCAGGTGGGTTGTGCCCACCTGGTGCACCTCCCTCTGGTATTATTTGCACCAAGAATTCTTAAATATTCAGAAAAAATCATATAAAATTTTCAAGGCATTCCGAGAAATTTTATTTTTGGGTCATTTTTTATTGCACGGGAAATTCAGAAAACAGACAAAACATGTTATTTTATTTTATTTAACTAATAAAAACAGAGAATAAAAAGTAGGGACAGAAGGTAGTGCTTACTAAATTCATCAACTTCATATCGTTCAAAAATGATTCATTAATAAGGTTGATCAAGTCTTATTAACAACCACTTTCGATTAGCATGAAACCGAAGAACTTTCGTATATCACTAAGTTACCTCAATGGGGATATGCATTTCCCAACAATAAGCATTTCATATATTTTTTTGACAGTAGGTAGGGGTATTTGAAAACTTCCAATAGAGATTGTCGCAGATTTTTCAATAACATTAATACCATTCACTTGGAATTGTTTCTTCGGAAAGTGCACCATATGCTCATTGCCATTGATATGAAAAGTGACTTTGCTTTTATTGCAATCAATAACAGCCCTTGCAGTATTCAAGAAAGGTCTACCAAGGATAATCGACATGTTGTCATCCTCGGGCATCTCAAGTATAACAAAGTCAGTCAAAATTGTAACATTAGCAATAACAATGGGAACATCCTCACAAATACCGATAGGTATGTTAGTTGATTTATCAGCCATTTGCAAAGATATTTCAGTAGGTGTGATTTTATTCAAGTCAAGTCTTTTATATAAAGAGAAAGGCATAACACTAACACCAGCTCCTAAATCACACAAAGCAGTTTTCACATAATTGTTTTTTATAGAGCAAGGTATAGTAGGTATTCCTGGATCTCCAAGTTTTTTTAGGTACTCCATCTTTGAAAGTATAATTAGCAAGCATAGTGGAGATTTTAGCTTCCGGTATTTTTCTCTTATTGTGATGATGTCTTTCATATACTTTGCATAAGGAGGCATTTTAAGGATATCAGTCAAGCGAGTACGCAAAAAGACTGGCTTCAGCATTTCAGCAAAGCGTTCAAATTCTCCATCATCTTTCTTTTTAGTTGACTTTGGTGGAAAAGGCATAGGTTTTTGAACCCACGGTTCTCTTTCTTTACCGTGTTTTCTAGCCACAAAGTCACTTTTATCATACCTTTTATTCTTAGGTTGTGGGTTATCAAGATCAACAGGTGGTTCTATCACAACAGCATTGTCTGGTTCCTTATCATTATTTGGTTGAGTGTTTTCATGAACCTCATCACTATCTTTTTCATTATCACTAGGTGAGCGTTCATTACCAGATTGAGTTTCAGCATCAGAGATAGAAGTTTCATTATCATTAGCAGGAGGTTTCTCTATTTCAGGTTCACTAGAAGTGTGCAAAGTCCTATCATTTTTCTTTTTCTTTTTCTTTTTAGAAGGACTAGGTGCACTAGTTTTATTTCGTTGTGAATCTTGTTCAATTATTTTTGGGTGTCCCTCAGGATAAAGTGGTTCCTGAGTCATTTTACCTCCTCTAGTTGCAACTCTAAGAGCAAAGTCATGCATATTATGATTCATTTCATCAAGTAATTCTCTTTGTGATTTACACTACTAGGGAAAACCCTAGTAGTAGCGCGGGTTTAATGCCCAGTAGTAGCGCAGGCTGCCACGCTACTAATAAGGCGCTACAGCTATTACTTAGCAGTAGCGCGTGCGACACGTGCTACTGCTAAGACACATAGCCGCAGAGCATGTTCTCTCCCGCGCTGCTGCTAATCTAGCTAGTAGCAGCGTGTTTACTATCCATCGCTACTAGTATTCTTTTTTTCATTTCTTTTTATTTTTAGTGTATTTATACGCCGTTATACAAATTTTGGTACAATACCAATTATGAGGTTTATATCATTATGTCCATAACAGTGTGTCAAATGAAGGTGGATTAGGTTCAAGTGGAGGCAATATGTGGTGCATGTCAAAAGTATACTACTAATCCAAACTTGATCTAGTTTGGACTAGTAGTACTTTCGATGTGCACCACATGTTGCCTCCACTTGAATCTAATCCGCCAGCACAAGCTATTTAATCATCATCATAATCATTACCACCAAAAGTATTTATTTAATCATCATAGTCATAGTGTAGCACATCATCATCTTCAAACTCATTCTAGCTAGCTAATCACCACCAACACTAGCTGTGGTAGCTATCTAATCACCACCAACACTAGCTAATAATAATCATCATAGTCATTACCACCAACACTAGCTATTTAATCATCATAGTCATAGTGTAGCACATCATCATCTTCAAACTCATTTCTAGCTAGCTAATCACTCTTGCTACTCTCTCTCAGGTAAAATAACATAAAACATGTGTAGCACTCCTCCTTCATCAAGTTGGAGCATGCAGATGAACCTGTCTCCTAATCGTGGGCTGCGCTTCTGATTGTTGCCCCCTAGTACTTCTTTGCGATCGTTCACAATTTTGCTCCAGTCTTTCACTATTAAGCATTCCTCGCTATTAGAAATCCTAAATGCACTAAAGTGCATTGTAGGATATCTTGGCTGTAAGCTAACAATACTCATGGTACCTTTAGTCTCGATCCAATGAGGCACAACATTCATCGGGAGTCCCTGTTGAAGAACATCGTATAGTAACATACTTAGCAATGAAGTTTAGCTTAAAAAATAATGTATGCAAAAGATGCACTGATGAAAAATAGTAAAAATCTTACCATTTTCCTGAATAGATGTGACTGTAGTTCACTACGAACACTATTGGTCGCACGTTTTGAGTACTAACATTTCTAAGTGCAGGAAGAAAATTTGTCTTGATAGTATGAAGATCCTCAAGCCATGAAACATAATGACTTATCTCCTTGCAGTTTAGTTCAGCCCCGGGACAGTAGTAGGTCCTCTCTACCAAGCGTTGGACATGTTTGCTTGAACGGAAATAAGCTGACAATAGAAATTAGTTGTCAACTATTTTTGAATAAACAATATCAAAGACATAAATATGGTTGAGAAACTCACATAATGGTATAACTGGAGGCGTTTGCACATCGACCCAGATGTCGATATTACCTTCAATATCATCTTCTGGACGAATATCAAAGGTGATAACCATATCAGGCTCAAATGCATAAGTCTTGCATAGTGCTTGCCAAGTTTTGCATCCAAAATAGGTGTAGTCGTCTGCGTTGTATAATTTTGCGTGGAAAATACAACCATGCTCGGTCTTCAACTAAACTCTCTTTACCTCCATAGTATGACTGAAACCTATCTTATCTAAGACAAAAACTCTTGCATGGCAGGGGATACGCTAGTAGAATAGTAAAAAAATAAATTATAAGTTGAACCAAATGAAGCAGATGTCGTGCTTAATTACGAAAAAAGACTTGTCGTTGTGACTTACTGTGTCCACTTCGAAGTTCTCGTCTAGCTTGATGCTGAAGCGCCTATCATCATCTAGGAAGATTCCGTCGCACAAGCCGCCCTCGTCTTCGCAGTATTTGCAAATACCGAAATCCTTTTCGTCGTCAGACATTTCCTATGTTCATAGTTGAAACATTAGTTGAAAATCGATCGAAGACAACTACCAGGATACTCAACACACAAATCCGGAGAACTCGATATTTCCTACATATTCTGGCACAAGTCATGCCAAAATTCACGGAAAAATCCGGCACGACCTTTGCTAAAATAGGACATATCGAGCGCCTGAAATTTGCCGGAACGGAAATGAATCAACACTCCGGCAAAACATAGGCCACTCGGAGGTGTAACCTGCAAACATGACCGGCCACTTGGGCAAGCACATATCCTATTTGAGCAACACAAGATATACATTTCAAAATATCTTATAGGACTCATATTGACATGAGCATTCAATACGCAAAACCAAATCATAAAATAGATAAGTACTCAAATTAGCATGCATTCAATAAGCAAAAGTAAATCATCTCATGCGTCCGTACATCGTCGAATATTATCACTAATATATCCCGAATAGTATCATACATATAACATCACTAATACAACTAAAACCCTAGCGCACGACGGGTATCGGCGCGGGCGGTGGACACCCAAAGAGAAGGAACCATCATAGGATCATAGCTCCAGTGAGATCCCTCAAGAACCTGCCAGGTATTGGAGAACCTGTGCTCCAGCACAAACAAGTAGCGACGGACGTGCGTGTCCTCCTCGCTGACACGGTGACGTACCACCTCCGCGGGGTCCTCAAGCCTCTGCACCGTCACTAGCCCACGCGACCGCCACCAAAGAAGGTTCGGGTCAACGATGAAATGGCTCCTCACCAAGCTGCGCCCCCCGGTAAGTAGCATCTCCCAGTACCAGCCCGGCGGAGCCCAGTCCCGGACATGGCCCATCTGGTCAAGCGGGTGTTCTCCGCCGAGTCGACTACGAGGATGTGGGATAGGCATTGTCGACGTCGATGCGGAAAAAATTGCTTTAACTAAAAAAACAACAACAAGTTCTTACTAACTAGTTCTATTAATTCAACTAGTTCTTACTAAAAATAAACTTACTATAAATAAAAATAAACTAGTACCTAACTAGTACCTAGTTCTTACTAACTAATTACTACCTAGGAACTACTGCCCTAATTACCATCTAATTTGATGAACCAAGGGGTGGAAAGTAGTAGCGGATATTCCAATTATCCAACTTAAAAGTGAAATAAGTGGTCAAATTTTACCCATTTTATTATCCATTACAATAGTGTTTATTCATCATCTAAGAAAACATCCGAGCTGCATCTGGATCTGATAACATCCGCATCAGATTCATTTCCACCCATAGATGAACCCTAACTAATTTGATGCAACTAAAATTTGAAGAACCCTAGCTAGGTAGAGGTAGGGGAGGGGGAAGAGCAGGCGTGCTCACCTTGGGTGCCTGCGGCGAGGGAGGTGCAGGCGGCGTCGAGGTCGGGGTCGGGGCTCGGGCGCTCGGCGGAGGGCAGCGTCGAGGTCGGGGTCGGGGGCGGCGTCGAGGGTGTGCGGAGAGCGACGGGAGAGCGCGCGGCGGCCGACAGGCGACGGCGGCGGCGTCAGCGGAGGAGTTGGATTAGGGGAAGTGGCCGTGCGGAAGAACGAGCGCGCGGTTAAGTCAGAAGTAGCAGTAGCGCGTTCCGGGAAGTGCGCTACTACTAAGCTAGCTACAGCGTTTTCCTCGATACGCACTACTGCTATTCCTTTCTCTTTTTCCCCCTTTTTCATTTATTTTTCTTCACATTTTATTTTTTTCCTTTCACCTTTTTCTATTTCTTTCATTTTCATTTACTTTTCTATTTGCTTTCCATTTAATTTTATTTCCTTTAGCAGTAGCGCATATCATCGTAAACACGCTGCTACAAAGCAAGTAGCGGTAGCGCGGTTCTACGTAGATCGCTACTACTATGTGTAGCCTATCGGCTAAGCCATGGGAATTTTAGTAGTAGCGCTTTTATCTTCAGGCGTGCTACTGCTAAAATTGTATCTGTAGCGCCGTTTACACCAGCGCGCTACTTCTACTTAGCACCAGTGTGCTTTTTTAACATGCGCTACAGCTAAAGTTCTGTGTATAAGGTTTTCCCTAGTAGTGTTAGCAACTTGTTCTAGTTGAGTTTGAACCAAAGAAGCATGTTTTCCAACACCTCTAACATAATTTGGTATTCTAAATAACAAGTCGCTCAAGCGCGCAATCATATCAGAATTATATTTCAATTATTTCATAACATTTGCAATGAAGTGATCTTGTTTTCTAATATAGTTTTCAAACTCATAAAGGCATTGACTAGGATGCATATTGTGAGGATTATCATTTTCATTAAACTTCATAAGAGAATTTACCTCTACCACCTTAGGCAGTGGTGGTGTATTAAGCCCATGTATTTCTTCAATAGGAGGTAAATTTTTAACGTCCTCAGCTTTAATACCTTTTTCTTCATAGATTTCTTTGCCTCTTGCATATCTTCAGGACTGAGATATAATATACCCCTATTCTTCGGAGTGGGTTGAGCCGGTGGTTCAGGAATAGTCCAATCATCATAATTTTTCAATATGTTATTCAATAATTCTTCATCTTATCCAATAGTTTGTTCCCTGAAAACACAAGCAGCACAACTATCTAGGAAGTCCCTAAAAGCATCGGTTAGTCCATTATAGAAGATATCAAGTATTTCATTTTTCTTAAGAGGATGATCAGGCAAAGCATTAAGTAACTGGCAAAGCCTCCCCAAAGCTTGTGGGAGACTCTCTTCATTAGTTTCCACAAAGTTAAATATTTCCTATAAGTCAGCTTGTTTCTTATGAGCAGGAAAATATTTTTCAGGGAAGTAGTAAATCATATCCTGGGGACTACTCACACAATCAGGAGCAAGAGTATTGTACCATGCTTTAGCATTACCCTTCAATGAGAAAGGAAATAATTTGAGAATAAAGTAATAACATGATTTCTCATCATGAGTAAAAAGGGTAGCTATATCATTCAACTTAGTAAGGTGTGCCACAACAGTTTCAGTTTCATAACCATGGAAAGGATCAAATTCAACCAAAGTAATTAACTCTGGGTCGACAGAGAATTCATAATCCTCATCATCAATCAAAATAGGCGAAGTAGCAAACTTAGGATCACATTTCATTCTAGCATTCAAATATTTTTCTTTAGGGATTTTTATTTCTGTGCCCCTGGTTCGTTAGTTCTACTCATTCATCCCCACGCTCTTAACTTTTGCTCACTTATCCCCACTGCCTTGCCCGAAACCCTCAGAACTGGTCACAGCGGACGTTGTCGTCGGGTCAATGGCTTGACTGTTAACTCTGACTAGTGGGGCTGCGTAGGGCGGAGTCCACATTTTGACCGTTACGTGGTAACCAGTGGGGCCGCGAAACTGACACTCACTATAACCTGAATCAGATCCAGTCGCTTCCGCGCCGCCCCCTCCGCCGCCGTCGTGCCGCCTCCGCCGCACTCTTGCCGCCTCCGCCGCATCTACCCTCTCTCCCCATATAGGATTAGGAGGCGATGTCGGGAGGGCACCCTGTCCGTCCCATCTACCATGGAGATGATTGGGTCGAATCAGAGGCTGATAATTCAGGGATTCCACCTGGGTAAGCATCATTTTCCTCTCAAATTGATTAGGATATCCGTAAATTAGGCTATATTTGACCACCATTGGCGTGAATCAGCGCAATTTTATCTGAAACTTTTTGGCCTAACTACGCCCTTTATCTTATTTCAGTCGAATAGGGTTGATCCTGCACTTGCTTTTCGGCTGCCGGTTAGAATGGAAACTAGCGAGCTGCGTGGAGCTAAACCGTGTGTGATTTTTGGATTTTTCTATCCTAAAGTGGAAGAAACCAGCGTTTCGTTCAGAGATTTCCATGAGGCACTCTGTTGTGAGTATCCGTGGAGCCCTGCCGATGATGTTGAACTGAGATATTTCGACAGTGCCGGGCAGAGATTTCTCCCATTAACTTGTGATGAGCATCTGGGATTGCTATTTAGTTTGAATGCTGATAGCCGTTTTGGTAAAGTCCATATCGGTGTGCTTCAGGCATGCAAACAAAGTATCCCGAAGGGTGTTCAGACATCATCTATCTTCGCTAATAGAGACCATCCTCGCACTCCTTGTAGGTTGAGACCAAGTAAACCTAGTGGTTGTGAAAGCCACAACATGCCGGCTGCCGCTAATTCTGCCACTTCTCCTGTCCCTTCTGCACCTGATGTAAAAGTAGATGCAGAGCCTGACGAGGAAGTGCATCGACATGATGATGAGGATGAGATTCTATTCCCTGAACTGGTAGATAGAGTCAGTCAACAGGCAGTGGAAGATGAATATGCAGAGGAGCTTAGCAGCCATGCTAGATTTGATGACATTGATGATGAAGAGAGGGAGGAGAACATCGACTCCTTAGTTTTACATGAATATGATGGTAAGGACATGCCAACAATTGAGTGGAACAGGGAGAATCCTGACCTTACTCCAGGAACCGTATTCGAATCGATGGTGGACTGTCGTAATGGAGTGACTACGTATTGCATTCTCACTGAAAACTCTTATGAGCTTGATAAGAGTGAGCCAGGAAGATTCTCTGTTCATTGCCCTTATGATAGGTGTAGGTGGATATTGCATGCATCCACTATGCGAAAGAGCACATTGATTTAGGTATTACAACTGAATATTGTTATCAGATAATTTATCCATTCTATATTCAGATCATGTGTACTGTTTCTTAATTGTATTTGATATCATTTTCATTTTGTTTCAGATAAAAAGCAATCCACACGGGCACACTTGCCCACCTGCAGGGGGAGGGGGAAAGGACAAATCTAAGCTTGCAAAGACTAGGTGGGTGGCAGATGCAATCTTGGATTGGGTGAGGGAAACACCAACAATTGGTCCAACAACACTCCATGGGAAGCTATTTGAGAAGTACAATATTAGTGTACAATACATTAAGATTTTCTATGCTAAGGAAAGGTCTCTTGATAGGATTAATGGTCCATGGAATGAGAGTTTTTAGTTGCTTTACACCTTCAAAACTGAAGTGGAAACGGCTAGTCCAGGGAGTGTTGTAGAGATTGACAAGCATACATTTAAGTACAAATTAAAAGGGAAGACAATCGAGAAGGAGTGCTTCAGGAGGGCTTTTGTTTGTTTCAAGGCTTGCTGGCAGGGGTTTCTGAATGGTTGTAGGCCCTATTTGGCTGTCGATGCGACTGCTTTGAATGGAAGATGTAGAGGCCAGCTAGTAGCAGCTTCTGCAGTTGATGGACACAACTGGCTATTCCCAGTTGCATTTGGTGTGTTGGAGGTAGAGAGTGAGGAGAGTTGGGTCCGGTTTCTGCAGCAGTTGCGCAACATTATAGGTACACCCTCAGGTTTAGTTATACACAGAGATGCTTGCAAGGGTTTAGAAACTGCAGTAGAAACTATATTCCCTGGAGTGGAACATAGGGAATGTATGTGACACCTAGCGCAAAATTTTAAAAAGAAATTCAAAGGCAAAGTTTATGATGAGAATCTATGGCCAGCATCATACGCCTGCAGGTTGAGGAAGCATGAGCACCATTTGAGAGTGTTGTATGCTCATAATCCTTTGGTGAAGGAGTACATGGATGAACATCATGGAAAGCTGTGGTCAAGAAGAAAATTCAATGAAATCTGCAAAGTAGACTATGTGACCAATAACCTCGCTGAGTGTTTCAATGCAAAGTTCAAGTCAGTGAAAGGCCTTTTGTTGTGGCAAGCATTTGATAAGATCAAGCAGATGATCATGGTAAAGATGGCTCTTCGTAAAAGAATTGCAGAAACACAATATGTTGGCCATCTTATGCTCCCATCTCTGATTAAGGCATTGCATGCCAAGGCAAGAGGACTAAGAATGAAATGCATTCGACCGTCGACATACAAGGCTGAGGTGACATACACTAACTGTAAAAATAGGGAATGGAGATATCCAGTGAACCTTGCAACCAATGAATGCAGTTGTAGGCAATGGCAGATCCGTGGAAACCGTGCATACATGCCCTATATCTCATGACTGTTATTGGAGGTGAAGATGGTGAATTTGATTAGTATTGCTCTGAATATTTCTCTGTTGCCAAATTTAGGGCTGCTTATGCTGAAAATGTGCCTGCACTCTTGGGAAAAGACCAATGGAACATAGTAGACCCAGAGTTCAAACTCCATTCTCCTGTACTGACTAGACCCACAGGAAGACCAAGTAAAAACAGGATAAGAGCTGGTGAAGAGGGTCATGTAAAAAAACAGCGTAAGTGCAAAAGCTGTGGTATCTTATGGCATATTTCTATGCGTTGTACCAATCTAGTTGATGCATCATTTGGAGAAGAGGAAAAATGGGCAGCAGCAAATGTAGAGGAGCATGCAACAGCAGAGGAGAATGCAGCAAGTTTGATGATAATGCAGCAGCAGAGGAGAATGCAGCAAGTTTAGAGAATGAAGCAACTGAAGTAGCAGCTTGGTATGTGTGCAATCTATCCATTTTTTGCATTTGTTCTATTTTTTATCGATGGCTAAACTTATTTCTGCTTGACCCAGCTCTAGGATAATTAGAGGCACAAGACTGAAAAGACCTAGAGAGGAAGAAACTTTGGTTGAACCATCATCTGATGCGGAATTTGAAACCATGGCTTATGAAGTTATTTTGTCTGAAGTTCCTTTAAAGGTTAACTGATCATCACTTGCTCGATCAGTCAAAGCTCAACAAAACCGCCACCACCAGTAGTGAAGATCAGAAGAAACAAGACAAAGCTTTCAAAAGCACAAAATATCCCAGCCAGGGAAACCAGAAGCAAGATGGTTAACCCATCCCGGAACACAAGGAGCAAGGCAAAGATTTGAATTTGAACTTGAATGCAAGTCATAAACTTTGAACTTTAAAGATTTGTAATAAGGATTTTGTCGTCAATTTGAAGTACTGTGAAAACTTGTAAGGTGTAATAATTCTATATGTAAACTTTGAATTTGAACTACTGAGGCAAACTTTGAATTTTAGGCAAACTTTGAATTTGAACCAACACTTCAGTCCTTCCCCTGTGGTGTGAGTTGCACAGTCTGATGAACTATTATAAATGTTAGGTGATCAATCCGATCTCTTTTGCGTCTACAAAACTTGTAGTCATGAGAAATGTGCTCCAAATGAGCTCCCAAGCTAGGGTAAGCAGCCCCATTTGTAATCAAGTTTTTTTGGACCTACTCCAAATGAGCCAAATATTTTTTATTATCACCAAATCAATCTATAAAGTGTAGGTTCGAAGAATCACTATTTATTGAATTAATCTTTCTATTTTTACATTTTTTTCAAAAAAATACTTTAATATAAAAACCATTAAAAACACATTTACAATATGAAAATGGAAAACTAAGTTCAGATCCTTCTTATTCACTTTGAAATCAAGCTTTGGTGATCCTTCTTATTCACTTCACCTAACCCTAGCTCCCAACGTCAGCCGTCTGATCATACCCTAGCGCCAAGCGATAGCCCTCAGATGTGGTCTTCTAGAAGTAATCCAAGGGCAGGCTGCGAGCAGGCTCCGGGCCGTTGGATCACATGGACGGTTCCGCATCGCTCTATCGTGGGGCGATCCACGAGAGGCGATCCACGAGACTTGTTGGTTGTGCCTCCCCTTTCTTCAGGTACCCCCTTTGTTCTGGTGCTTATTCTGTAGTGACGAGAGGAGCCACTCCTCCTCTGCTTCTTCTTCTCCGGCGACGAGAGGAACCACTCCTCTACTTCTTCTTCTCCGGCAACTTTGGGCGATATGTCGAGCTCCACTTCAGCCTCTTGGCCCTCGTGGACCCAGTATGGTCCACTTCCCATGGAGCAATATCCTGATTGCCCATGCAGCGCGCCACTGATACGATTGACTTCGAAGGAGGTCAAGAATGGCAACTATGGGCACGAGTTCGTGAAATGCGAGAGCAAGCTAGAGGGGCAGGTTAGATCTCATGATTTTTCTCTGATTTCTTTTTCTATTTGCTTCTAATTCTTTTTCGATCTGGGATTTAGGGTTCATGTTTTCGTTTCAGATCGTGAAGAAATGCACACATTTTGAATGGCTAGATGACTATGTTAAGCAGATTAAATTCAACGGGGCCCCAACCCAGGAGCTCAATCTGCCGCCAGCAACAATGAATTTGGTCTCTGAAAGTGCTGCTCTGACACTTGGGGATACATATCTGAAGGGGGAAATAAATAAGATGAACAAGAACTTGAAGCAGATGATTCAATTGAACAAGCAGGCGAATCTGATAGCTTTAGGATTTTATCCCTTTTATTTTTGTGTAGTTGCTCTAGGATTTGCTTACTTGCTGTTCATCACTTGTTAGAGATGTTATTAGTGTGGTGGCATGTGCTCTAGGATTTGGTTAAATTTGTGGATCATGTGCTCTACGATTTGCTTAAATTTGTGTATCATGTGCTCGATGGTCTGTGTTGCTTAATTTGTGGATCATGTGCTCTATGCTCTGTGTTGCTTAATTTGTGGATCATGTCAGTTTCGGGTACCCGTCAGTTTTGTACACTTTCAGTTTCCTCAGTTTCGTCAGACAACACCGACCGCAGAAGAAGAAAAACGTAGTTCTAGGGCCCAAATTGAAACTAAGCTTTGGTTGGGCCGTCTCATTGCGTTGAGTGTCGAAGGCCCATGCGCTGGCTCTATTTTTTCCCTTGATTATTACCATGGTAAATCCATTTATTGCCATGCCGAACAAAAATAGTGCATGATGGTAAATCGATTTATTGTTGGACTTGCACATGTCAAATTTATTTGTACATATCATGGCAATTTCCTTCTGTATATTGCCTACGGCACAACACTTCCATTTTTTGACATGCCGGTATTATAAACAAGTTTTTGTTGCAAGAAAAATATTGTACGATTTTTTGTTTTTATTTTTTATTAAGAACATGTCAGACTTAATTATGTAGATCATGATATCCATCTGAAACCACGTCTAAAATAAAGTCTGGTGGCACCATTAGCCAGCATATCCATCTAGAGAGCATGTCTAGGCTCGGCTATGAGACCATATCCATCAAGAGAGCTTGTCTACGGCTCAACTACGGCACCATATCCATCGACCGATATCTCACGTAGCAAGCATACATCCATAACATAAAAAGTAGCAACCATAGCATACTTCTTACATAAAACATAGGGTACCCTAAACCATAGCATAGTCCACAAACTATTCAAAAATTTGCTTGATTTTGTTCATACAATATACGGAATAGGGCCACCAACAATTCAACTACTTCATTATCCGTGCGTGCGAAAACTTGACCCTACTCTAAATGGGCGAAAACTTGACCCTACTCTAAATGGGCGAGAACTTGCTGGTTTTCATTAAGGAATACTCAGTCATTGATTGATTTAGAAAAATGGCTCTTGTACGGCACCATATCAATCTAGCGATTTATTTCACGTCAAATAAGATAGAAATAGCAAGCAAAAACACTAATGACCAACGACATATCAAATAAGGGTAGCAAGCATAACAAAGTTCTTAGGGGATAACATGACAGAGATTAAAAGTTCACAGTACAACCAACGACATAATTAAGATAGAAATATATAAAAGATAAAAAGCCCTAACACCCTAGGGCAAGACAAGCTCACGATCGAGACCGGGACTTCACCACCATCTTCACCGCGCCTTCTCTTCACCGCTCCCTCTCCATGCCATCCTGGCCGATGTAGTAGGCGAGGTTGTGCATACCATCACGGGTGGGGAAGATGCAGTCGAAGTTTGTGAAGATGTTGTGGGTTGTGAATGCGATAAATTCACATCCACACCAAAACACCTTGCCGAGGAGGTAGTACGCATCAAATATGTTGGTGAAGGTGACGGTGAGCCCTATCGGCGGAGTCCTGGAAATTGGACGCACTTCCTCCAGTCGGAACATCACCGGCGAGCCCGCCGGGAGGGGGGCGAAGCCCGCATGGAGGAACCACTCGGCAAACCCCCTTGCACCCCTCCAGCGTGAGAACGCCCACACGTGGAGCGTCCTCTCCACGACGACGCCGTCCGGATACCGTCTCTCCGGCACGGTCGGTGGGAGCTCGAAGGTGGGGCCGGTGTACTGCATCATCGCCTCGCTTTGAGAATGCTCTGGGTTTTGTGAAGAAGAGAAGGGGGCGGCGCAAATGGATGTGTGGAGAATAGGTGAAGGGGTGATGGTTTAAATAGGGAAAGGGGAAGTGAAGGGGAGTGGCACCGGCCGCGCTTTGGATTTGCTACGTTCAAACGAGCCGCGCCGATCGATATGCCACTTTAATTGCCAACAGGTTTTAATTGCCACGTTGAATAGATGCGAGTGGATCGAAAAGTGTGAAACAATGCTCTACATCAAGGAGACACACATGGGATATGATACGAACCAGCGGCAGCAACCGTCCCTACGTCCGTGGCGGCTCACGTGAAAATGAGGTCGGTCAGCGTCCATGGCGGCTTGATACGTCTCCAACATATCTAAATTTTTTATTGTTCCATGCTATATTATATTCTGTTTTGGATGTTTAATGGGATTTATTATACACTTTTATCTTATTTTTGGAACTAACCTATTAACCGGAGGCCAAGCCCAAATTGCTGTTTTTTTGCCCGTTTCAGTGTTTCGCAGAAAAAGAATATCAAACGGAGTCCAAACGGAATGAAACCTTCGGGAACGTGATTTTCGGAACAAACGTGATCCAGAGGACTTGCATTCTATGCAAAGCATCGAACGAGGAATGTCGGGGGTTGGGTGCGACATATGCCAAAGGATGGCTTATCATGGTGGGAGCGAGTAGAACGTCGCCGGTGCCCGGAAGCGGGATGAGGCGTAGACACGAACGCCGACGTACTTTGCCCAGGTTCGGGGCTCTCCTAGGAGATAACACCCCTAGTCCTGCTCTGTGGGTTCTCCGCATGATCACTAAGACAAAGTGAATACAAGGTTTCTCCTCGAGTTGTATGCTGAAGGTAGGAGAAGGTAAGGCTAGCTCTCTCCTTCCTATATGATCTGGTCTAGTTCTAATGGGTTCGAACCCTTTGCATGGGTGCCCTGGGGGATTTATATAGGCCTACCCCCAGGGGTACAATGGTAATTCGGCTGGGCGCAGGGCCCAGCCGTCAGTCTCTTCGGTTGCCGTCTTCTCCGCCGACTGCTGGGGCCCGCCGACTGGTCCGGTACAGAGCCGACAGGCCGTGTCCGCCGCTTGTGGGTCTTGCCGGCTGCTGATCACCGTAGCCATGCTTCTAATGACGCGGGCTTGGTCATGGGGTCGTGGCTACAGCTCCGCCGCCTGGCGGGCGATTAGTGTAGCCACTTCCTGTCTCGTCTGGTTAATGGCGCGTGGGACCCGTGGGAGGGGCATGCCGACTCCCCGGGGCCGACTCCCAACGGGTCCGACTGGTGACGCTCTCGCCGTCTTCTAGACTCTCACTGACTGGTGGGACCAGTCGTCCCTAGGTCGTACAGACAGGCCGTCATGGGTGCATGACTCTACCCACTGGTGCTGATGTCAGGGATGGCATGGCAACAGTGCCGCGCCGGACGTCTCTGCACGTACGGCGCACTGTGGCCACGCCAGCCTCTAGAAAGAGAAGGGAGTGGGCTTCACTGTAGCCACTCCCTGTCCCGTCCCCCTTGATGAGGGCATGGGTATCCGTTGGTGCCGTGGGCCAACTCCCCATGGCTGGCTTCTCTGGAAGCCACCAGATAGGAGTCGACTTGTCTTGGACTTGCCTCCCGGACTCGGCCGCGAGTGAGAAGTCGGCTGTTCCTCCAGCCGGCTTCCAGAAGGCGGCTCTTCGTCTTGGCGTTTTGAGGGGCGCAGCCTGCCCCGATGCCTAGAAAGGTTCTGGGCTTCGGGTCACCCTACCCATGGCCCATTACTCCGAAAGTAGTCCCCGAAGCTGGTGATGCACCACGGATGATCAACCGAGGAGCCTCAGCAGTTTTTCTCTCCGGGTGCTCGTGGTGAGAACCTCGTTCGACTTCTGCCGGGCAGACTAGTAGGAGTCGGACTCGCCCAATTTGACATGTCCAACATTTTCGAATGCTTCGGCGGGATCCAAGTGGCGTACTAGCTAAGCTTCCAGGCCGTCGCCCGTTTCGGGCCTGTCACATGGCAACACGCGGCCGGGCCAGTCTGCCCACCCACGCGTGTGACGGGACAGGCCTATGGGCGGGGCCTGCCACTACCGCACCCCGGCACGCGAGCGGATCCGCTGCGGTCGTGGGGGACGGTTTGGGTTCCCGTGGAGTTACTGCGCGCGGTAACTTTGCGCGATAAACATGGGGGTCGTGGGGTACACTAGTGCAAAACCGGGCAATAGCACCGGTTCGTAAGGCCCTTTAGTGCCAGTTTAGGAACCGGCACTAAAGTTTCGGCACTAAAGGCCCCCCCTTTAGTACCGGTTCAGCATGAACCGGTGCTAAAGGGGATCCACGTGGCACGAGCCAGCTCCGGGGGCCGGGAGCCCTTTAGTACCGGTTGGTAACACCAACCGGTACTAAATGGTTGTGGGGTTTTTGGTTTTATGATTTCTTTTTCATTTAATTTTGTGTTTTCCATTTTAATTCTTTTTCATTTGCTGGTATTTTACGGTACTACACATTGTACACGTTATGCATATATATATATATATAGAATTTTTAGTAGAACCAACCATATATATATATCATCAATGTCTCACAAACCACCATATTAATTTACACATACACACATGTATAGCTATATACAATTTCTCCTACATATGCATGTTGCCTTCGGAGCCAGTGGTATTAGCCTAATTGGTGCCTTCGGAGCACGATGACAATTGGAAGTGGTTCATGGGGGCGGTAGCGGGTAATAGTATTCTCCCTTCGGATTTATGACCTAGTCGAGCAAAAATCCCGCTATTTCCTCTTGAAGTGCTTCTACGCGCTCCATTGGTAGGAGCTTGTCCCGCACCTCTTTGAACTGTTAAGAAGGAGATCAATATGCATGTGTATTAGTTGTGTGACTAGATATCGATAATGGTGTAAAAATTGTGAATAGTGTTCTGACAAGTGTACCCATTCCTGTCTTTGAGATCTGCTCCTTTCGGACGCCATCATGCGAATGTTCTCGCAAACGTAGAATGCACACAGATCAGTCTCCTGCGCCTGCTTCAGGGCCTTTATTACGAGAATGGAATTTAATTTGATCAGACAATAATTAATCAAGCATGATAATTAAAGAGATGGCAGCTAGCTAAGCTAGCTAGTACTACTTAATTACTTACCTTGGATCGAAACCATTTCAGCTTTGGTTTCCATTCGCCTTCCGTGACGCTGATGAACCTTGCCCAAGCCCTACCCGCCGACAAAGAAAATGAATAAAGGGCTTATTAAATAGTTCATGTCATGAAATTAATGACGAACTAAATAGGCCGAGATATATAGTTAATAATGATTGAAATTACCTGTTGACTATCCCAAACAAGATGTTATAGTCACTATTTGCTTTGAGTAGCGAGTCCAGTATTTCAACTGTTCCGGCGTCAACTTTAATGATACACAAGATCCAGTGAAATCTGCATGCACACACGTTTGCATGTCTTAATTAAGCGGGCATATGTAAGCAAAAACATGTAGCTAGCTAGTAGGCAAAAACAGAGAATTTGTAGTACAAGAAAGTGTGACTCACTGGAAGTTGTAAGGAAGTAGTATATCTTCATTGTATTTGAGGCACTTCAAGAACTCTAGCATGCTGTCCTCTACCTCTTTTTCTTGATGCTTGTTCATTTTCCATGTGTATTCATTAACGGTGTTTGGGTCAACGAACCCAATGCCATAGCGTCCACCTTTTCTCATTTCATACATCTTCATCCTGCATAATACCACAGAAAAGAATATAGTGAGGATAATTACAGGTAATGATTGATCAAAAGGATCACTACAGCTAGCTTGAGACTTAAATTACAGAAAGAAATCACTTACAGATAATAGCAACTGACGATAGATTTGTCGAGTGCGTCTTGATTGTATAACTGAAACAGTTCAGGATACTCAACGGCCACAGCTTTCTCATGGTAGTAATCATCCTTCTTGACATTCACCATGAGGGACTCTCGATTGGATCTCTTGGTAATGTCCATGTACCATTGATGCAATTCATACATTCTCATTGGGAGCTTGTTGACATCTTCTGGCTCGACCAAAGGTTGGCCCCGGACATATTTCCGTTTTATTTCCTCCTCTGTAATCCCAAGCATGTCCTCGATCTCGAGGAGTTGTCCAACAGTGATCTTGAGTTCTTCAGCCTCCATTATATGCTCCTGGGTTATTACCACATCGCCCACCTCGGGAACGTAAACTGTTTGGCCACAATAATATTGGGCGTGCGTACTGTCACGTGTTGTTGGCGGCACAACAAGCGGGGGGGGGGGGGGGGGGTCGATTGCGCCGCCTATTTTCCCAGCTGGGCAACGGTTTTCCTGCATTTTTTGACAGTTGCTTGTTGTTTGCTCGAGCTCGAGCTCGCCTCCTTCTGTAGACATCGTTGATGTAACTTCCTGATGTGGCGCTCATAGTCTGAGTCAACAGGCTTAGGAGCTGGTGGTTGAGCCATACGAATGAAGTGGTCAACTATTTCCACAGGAAGTTTCTCCCTTGGCGGCGCTGGCGGTTTCGGTCCAAAATGGGCGTCAACTTCTGCCTGCACTATGGCATTGGTTTGCTCCTCGGTCCTGTCGTAAGCCCTCACAGGAAGAGGAGTAGTGAGGTTTGGACCATATTTATATCGCTTGCCTCTGCCTGTACTTCCTGTACTATGACCTCGACTCGTACCGCTACGCACCATAGCTGCGGGGTGTCTCTTCTGCGACTGCTGAGGCGGCGGAGACGGCTGACGGGGCTGAGTTGGACGAGGAGGAGTGGCCTGAAGCTGTGCCGGACTTGTAGTGGCCTGAGGTTGTGCCGGACTTGGAGGAGGAGTGGACGTCTGATGCTGTGTCAGACTTGGAGGAGGAGTGGCCTGACACTTTGCCGGACTTGGAGGAGGAGGAGTGGCCTCACGCGTTGGTGGACTTGGAGGAGCGGGAGTCTGCTGACTCGGTGGCGGACTTCGACGAGGAGTCGGGTGACGCGGTGTCGGTGGCCTTCGAAAGATGATGCAATCCTTTCTCCATAGGATGACACGATGTATGGCCTCTCCCAATGTGTGCTCGTCGTCACCTCCAGGAATGTCAAGCTGTAGCTCCGAATATGGGTCCACCACCTCATCAACCAAGACACGAGCATAGCCCGCTGGAATCGGGTTGCAATGGAAGGTTGCCTTGGGGGAATTTGAAAAAGCAACGGCGTCCGCCACCTTCATGGATATGTTCTTCATTTTGAAGTGTAGCTCGCAGTTAGTGTTCTCCGTGATGTCATCCACGGGGTATCTATCTAGCACTACTGCGTCGCCCGGGGTGGAACCCACGCTGCTTCTCGGCATGGATGGGGCGGTGGTATCCAATGCTGGATCATCTGCTAGCTGCTGCAGATGCTGAGACCCCCTTTGCTGGCTAAGTGAGTCGATCTGCTCCTGCTGCCGCTGGAATTTAGCTGCCAATTCCGCTTGACTTGCTTCTAGGCCTTGAAGGCGTTCATAGTCCCGCTTCCTCTGCTCCTCCTCCATCTTCCTCTTCTTCTCCTCCGCAATCTTCTTTCTCGCACGGGTTCTGTAGTCGGTGTTCCAGTCCGAAAACCCCTCATACCACGGAAGAGCGCCCTTGCCTCGTGTTCTTCCCGGGTGTTCAGGATTTCCCAAGGCACGCATAAGATCGTCATTCTCTCTGTTGGGCTGGAACACCCCCGATCGAGCCTCTTCTATTGCAACAAGTAGCGCATCGTCGGCTCCGTTCAGACATGCCTTCGTCGAAACATTGTCTGTCTTCGGGTCCAACTCCCCCCCCCCATGCGCATAGAACCAAGTCCTGCACCTGGGGGGCCAGCTCTTAGTAACCGGAGTGACACCTGCATCCTCCATCTCTTTCTCAGACTTATCCCACTTAGGCATTGCCACCGCGTAGCCACCTGGCCCCAGCTTATGGAACTTATCCTTTTTTTCGGCATTCTTCTTGTTTATTCTCGACCGTTCCTTAGCTAATTCTGAATCCTTGAATTTCACGAAATCGTCCCAATGAGCACTTTGATTCTCTAGTATCCCCTCGAATACTGGAGTCTTCCTTCCTCCCTTGACGTACTTCTCCCACGTCATTCTCTTGTGGTTCTTGAATGCAACCGCCATCTTCCTAAAAGCAGCGTCCTTGACTTTCCGCACATCTGCTTCTGTGAAATTATCTGGTAGGGTGAAATGTTCCATGAGAGTATCCCAAAGCAGATTTTTTTGATTCTCATCGACAAAAGTAACATCTAGACGTGGATTTGCTGGCTTTCACCATTCTTGAAGGGAGATCGGGAGTTGGTCCTTCACAAGAACTCCGCACTAACGAACGAACTTTTCCGCAATCTTCTTAGGCGCTAATGGTTTGCCATTAGGTTTGAATGCCTCGATATTGTACTTTACGCCCTCCTTCAACTTTTTGTTCGGGCCTCGTTTCGTCCTTTTGCCTGAAGATTTGCTCGATCCGGATGGCTGAAAGAAGAAAGATCGATTCGTTAATATATCTTCAACTCATTTAAAACATGCGATGATCACCAGATTCCTTCTTATATAAATATATATACCTCGCCGGTGTTTGTTGTTTCAGGATCAACATGTTCTTCGTCGTAGTTCATGACTTCATCTTCTCGGTCGTCGCGATCGAATATCATATCACCCTCTCCGGTGTTGTTTAGAAATTCGGAGCCGTCAAAATCTTCTTCATTTTGATCATCATCTGGCCCGCGTATGATATCGAACATGGTCTGTTCTCTCTCTCTGTCGGTATTGTCCGCCATAGCTTTTATTTAACTATGCCAAAAGAAATATAAAACAATTTAGTATTCAAATTACATCGTCTCGAATAATAGATATAATCTCGAATACATCGTCTCGAATAATAGATATAATCTCGAATACATCGTCTCGAATAATAGATATAATATCAAATACATCACTGGCTAGGTAGCTAATAAAGATCGAATACTACAGAAGAATCTAGGACACTCGCGGTTCCTGCGGCGCGGGCGGTGGACACCCAAAGAGAAGGAACCCTCACAGGATCATAGCTGAAGTGAGATCCCTGAAGAAACTACCAGGTATTGGAGAACCTGCCGCCCTCTAACGCAACCATGTAGCGATGGACGTGCTCGTCCTCCTCCCTGACACAACGACGTACCACTTCCGGCGGGGCCGGCTCCCTCCGCATCGAAACTGGCCCACGCGAACGCCACCAAACAAGATCAGGGTCGACGACGGGACCCGGGGCCGGGTTCCTCATCAAGCGGCGCGCCCCTCCAGGCAGCACCTCCCAGTGCCAGCCCGGCGGAGCCCACTCCCGGACATGGGTCAGCTGGACGTCGTCGCGGACGTGTCGACGGCGAGGACGCGGGCCGGGCATCGTCGACAACAAATACTATATGCCGCAAAAGTAAAGTAACATTTTTTAAATGATGGATTGTGATGATTTCATATATGCAAATTCTAAATTTTATAACTAAAAATATAAGAAACTAAAAAAACATCGATCATCGTCTAACAATTTGAAATTAATCTAATTCATCTAGCTAGCTAAAACTAACATTTCAAAAATTTCTAACATTTCTAACATTTCTATAACATTTGACATTATATATATTATAACTAACATTTCTATATACTATTTGACATTAATCTAATCTAACTAATTAATTCATCTAAAACTTTGTATGAAAAACAGAAAAACAGAAAAAACTAAAAGCTAAAAACAGAAAAATTGTGTGTGTGTGCACGTGTAGTGTGTGTGTGTAGTGTGTGTCTGTGTGTGCATGTAGTGTGTGTGTGCGCGCACGCGTGTGTGTGCGCTACGGTCGGCGCCGGCGCGCGGTGTGGCTTTGATCGATTGGGGGGGGGGGGGGGGGGGGGGGGGGGGCTCACAGCGCGCGCGGGCAAGGTCGAGGAGACGGCGACGGCAAGGCAAGGTCGATCCAAAGGCGACGGCGACGGCGAAGCGAGGGGACGGCGACGGGCCGGTGCGGCGACAGGGACGGCGACGGGCCGGTGCGGCGACAGGACGGCGACGGGGGCGCCACAGAGTCGACGGGGACGACGCGGCGAGGATGGGGGCGTCGCGGAGTCGACGGGGACGGCGCGACAGGGGCGGCGACGACGCGGGACGGGGCGGCGGCAGAGAGAAGTGGGAGATGAGAAACTGAAAATTTTCGAAGTGTTTCTTATATAGGGGACACCTTTAGTACCGGTTGGAGCCACCAACCGGTACTAAAGGCCTGTTTTGGCCCGGCCAAGCGGTGGGAAGCACCCCCCTTTAGTACCGGTTCGTGGAACCAACCGGCACTAAAGGCCCCCCCTTTAGTACCGGTTGGTGCCACGACCAGGTACTAAAGGGTGTGCGCTGCCAGGCGAGGGGCGCAGAAGTTTAGTCCCACCTCGCTAGCCGAAGGGCGCTCACACCTGCTTATAAGCCCCGCCGCCGTTGTTGTCTCGAGCTCCTCTCTAAAGCAGGCCTTCTGGGCCTACCTCTGCTACTCTGCCCTGTGGGGCCTATTGGGCTTGCGGGCCTACATCCTGGCCCAACAACAGGTTGGGTTTCTAGTCGTATGCAGGCCGCTGTGGCCCGGTAGGTGGGCTTTTTTCATTTAGTTTTTTCTTTTCTGCTTTATTTATTTTGTTTTATATATTTTTAGTTGTTTTTTGCTGTATTTAGAGTTTCTTTGTGAATATTTTTGATAGTTTTTAGAAACTTTCAGTTAGTGCCGTTAGTTTTTAAATTTGAATAGTTTAAATTTTGAATTATTTGAAATTTGTGTGAATCACTAGTTTGTGAATAACTTAACTTTAAAAATACATTTTCGAGTGATTCTTTTTTCTTATGTTTAATATTAGTGTGTTTTATCATTATATTCAATTTGGTAATGCTTAAGTTATTTAAAAATGAAATGCCTTTGTAACGGATGAGTTTTTGTCCGAAACCCTGATACTTCGAGACAGATTGTCCATTTTGTACACGAAGTGCATCCAGTTTTTGCGGTAACCCTCTCTACTTTTTTGCACATGCTATGTGGGTGAAATTATGATACCATGCCAACTTTCATCCTTTTCTGAGTTCATTTGAAATGCTTTTCAATTTTAGGGTCATTTAGCTGAAAAAATCAATAAATGCATGAAAGAATTTGCTTGCACATAAAATTTCTTCGCGTTTCAAATGCCAAAACACATAACTAGCTACCCTAACTATTACAGAGATTCCCTCCTGGGTGTGAAACACAGAAGAAAGTGATGATAGTTAAGCCGATCACATCCCAGATCTTTGGGTGTGAAACTTTTTCTTCGCGTGTGTCCCTTTGCGTCGTAGCCATGGAAAATCTTCATCATTTAACGGGATGCTCGGGTCAATATTCACTGTGAATGGAGCAATTTCATCAAACTTTTCATAATCTTCTGACTTGTCTGTCTTGTCATCCACTCCCACGATGTTTCTCTTCCGAGAAAGAACTATGTGCCGCTTTGACTCATCGAACGATGCATTCGCTTCCTTATCTTTTCTTTTTCTTGGCTTGGTAGACATGTCCTTCACATAGAAAACCTGTGCCACATCATTGGCTAGGACGAATGGTTCGTCTGCATACGCAAGATTGTTGAGATCCACTGTTGTCATTCCGTACTGCGGGTCTTCCATTACCCCGCCTCGTGTCATATTGACCCATTTGCACCGAAACAAAGGGACCTTCAAACCACGTCGATAGTCAAGTTCCCACATGTCCTGTATATAACCATAATATGTTTCCTTTCCCGTCTTGGTTTCTGCATCAAAGCGGACACCACTGTTTTGGTTGGTGCTCTTCTTATCTTGGGCGATCGTGTAAAATGTATTACCATTTATCTCGTACCCTTTGAAAGTCATTATATTCGAAGATGGTAACTGGGACAGCAAGTACAGGTCATCTTCAATAAAGGTGTCATGCATGGTACGTGCTTGCAACCAGCTGGCGAAACTCCTAGTTTGTTCACCTGTAATCCAGTCATCAGACCGCTCCGGGTGTTTGGAGCGTAGCAAATTCTTGTGTTCATCCATATACGGAGCCACCAAGGCGGAATTCTGTAGAACTGTGTAGTGTGCTTCAGTGATAGAATGTCCGTCCATACATATTATTTGTTCCCCTCCTAGCGTGCCTTTTCCATCCAGTCTGCCCTTATGCCGCGATTCAGGAACACCAATCGGCTTAAGGTCAGGAATAAAGTCAATACAAAACTCAATGACCTCCTCATTTTGACGGCCCTTGGAGATGCTTCCTTCTGGCCTAGCACGGTTATGAACTTATTTCTTTAAGACTCCCATGAACCTCTCAAAGGGGAACATATTGTGTAGAAATACAGGACCCAAAACGTTAATCTCTTCGCATAGGTGAACTAGGACGTGCGTCATGATGTTGAAGAAGGATGGTGGGAACACCAACTCGAAACTGACAAGACATTGCACCAAATCATTCTGTAACCGTGGTACGATTTCTGGATCGATTACCTTCTAAGAGATTGCATTGAGAAATGCACATAGCTTCACAATGGCTAATCGAACGTTTTCCGGTAGAAGCCCCCTCAATGCAACCGGAAGCAGTTGCGTCATAATCACGTGGCAGTCATGAGACTTTAGGTTCTGGAACTTTTTCTCTGCCATGTTTATCATTCCCTTTATATTCGACGAGAAGCCAGACGGTACCTTAATACTGAGCAGGCATTCAAAGAAGATTTCCTTCTCTTCTTTGGTAAGAGCGTAGCTTGCATGACCCTGATGTATGCCGTCTTTTCCGTGCATACGTTGCTGGTCCTCCCGTGCCTCAGGTGTATCTTTTGTCTTCCCATACACGCCCAAGAAGCCAAGCAGGGTCACACAAAGATTCTTCGTCACATGCATCACGTTGATTGCAGAGTGGACCTCGAGGTCTTTCCAATAGGGCAGGTCCCAAAATATAGATTTCTTCTTCCACATGGGTGCGCGTCCGTCAGCGTCATTCGGAACAGGTTGTCCACCAGGACCCTTTCCAAAGACCACCTTCAAATCCTTGACCATATCATGTACATCAGCACCAGTACGGTGGCGAGGCTTCGTCCGGTGATCTGCCTCACCTTTGAAATGCTTGCCTTTCTTTCTTACGGGATGTCTGCTGGGAAGAAATTGACGATGTCCCAGGTACACATTCTTATTAGCCAAATATATACTGTCAGTACCGTCCAATCAGTGCGTGCATGCGCGGTATCCCTTGTTTGTCTGTCCTGAAAGGTTACTGAGAGCAGGCCAATCATTGATGGTCACGAACAACAACGCCATTAGGTCAAATTCTTCCCCCATGTGCTGATCCCACGCACATACACCTGTTCCATTCCACAGTTGTAAGAGTTCTTCAACTAATGGCCTTAGGTACACATCAATGTCGTTGCCGGGTTGCTTAGGGCCTTGGATGAGCACTGGCATCATAATGAACTTCCGCTTCATGCACAACCAAGGAGGAAGGTTATACAAACATAGAGTCACAGGCCAGGTGCTATGGTTGCTGTTTTCTCCCCAAAAGGATTAATGCCATCTGTGCTTAGACCAAACCATACGCTCCTTGCGTCATCTGCAAACTCCTTCCCGTACTTTCTTTCGATTTTTCTCCACTGCGACCCGTCAGCGGGTACTCTCAACTTTCCGTCATTCTTACGGTCTTCTCTGTGCCATCGCATCGCCTTGGCATGCTCTTTGTTTTGGAACAAACGCTTCAACCGTGGTATTATAGGAGCATACCACATCACCTTGGCAGGAATCTTCTTCCTGGGGCGCCGGCCCTCAACATCACCAGGGTCATCGCGGCAGATCTTATATCGCAATGCACCACATACCGGGCAAGCGTTCAAATCCTCGTACTCACCGCGGTAGAGGATGCAATCATTAGGGCATGCATGTATCTTCTGCACCTCTAACCCTAGAGGGCAGACAACCTTCTTTGCTTCGTACATACTCTCGGGCAATTCGTTGTCCTTTGGAAGCATATCCTTTATCATTACCAGCAACTTTCCAAATCCCTTGTCAGATACACCATTCTCTGCCTTCCATTGCAGCAATTCCAGTGTGGTGCCCAGCTTTTTCTTGTCACCTACGCAATTCGGATACAACAATTTTTTGTGATCCTCTAACATGCGCTGCAACTTCTTCTTCTCCAAATCACTTGCGCAGTTTCTCTTTGCATCGGCAATGGCCCGACCTAGATCATCAACGGGCTCATCTGATGCCTCTTCTTCAGCTTCTTCCCGCATTGCCGGCTCAGCTTCTTCCCGCATTACCGGCTCAGCTTCTTCCCCCATTGTTGTATCATCGTATTCAGGGAACCCATGGCCAGGATAGCTGTCGTCGTCCTCTTCTTGTTCATTGTCTTCCATCATAACCCCTCTTTCTCCGTGCTTGGTCCAAACATTATAATGGGGCATGAAACCGGTCTTAAACAGGTGGACGTGAATGGTTCTTGACGTAGAGTAATTGTGACCATTCTTATAGCGAGCACATGGACAAGGCATAAAACCATCCGCCCGCTTGTTTGCCTCAGCCGCAAGCAGAAAAGTACGCACGCCCTCAATGAACTGGGGAGAGCATCGGTCATCGTACATCCATTGCCGGCTCATCTTCATTACACAACACCGAATAGACCAAATTAATACAAGTTCATACATAAAGTTCATACAACACTTAAATGCAACAAACAAATAACTCTCTAGCTAAAGCATTTAAATGCAACAACAAATACGATCAAGATCGCAACTAAGGTAACAATGGATCCAACAGCATAATGATACCAAGCCTCACTATCGATGGCATATTTTCTAATCTTTCTAATCTTCAAGCGCATTTTCTCCATCTTGATCTTGTGATCATCGACGACATCGGCAACATGCAACTCCAATTCCATCTTCTCCCCCTCAATTCTTTTCAATTTTTCTTTCAAGTACTCATTTTCTCTTTCAACTAAATTTAACCTCTCGGCAATAGGGTCGGTTGGAATTTCCGGTTCAGATACCTCCTAGAAAAAATTTCTATGTCAACTTGATGGGCATAATTTTTCATAAACACGAAATGAAACTAGTTTTAAAAGAGAATATACATACCACATCCGAATCATAACAAGGACTAGGGCCGACGGGGGCGGATATCAAAACCATGGCACTATATGTATAACAAACAACGTACGGGTAAGATAATTATACAAGTAACTATATATCCAAATCACACAAACATCAATTTTTATATAAAATTTCATGAACAAGAGGCTCACCACAAGGTGGTGCCGGCGCCGAGACGGTGCGGGCGATCGACGATGGCTACGATGGAGATTTAGAAGGCACTAAGTAAACCACACCTACATATGCAAACTAAGTGTTATTTTTGACCTCAAATTGCATATAAATCAAATACTAGCACACATATATATATTCTCCCAAATTACTAAACTCACAAATTAATCACTATATAAACCAATGCAAGAGCTAATCTAGCAATGAGAGATGAAAGGACAAAGTTGCTAACCTTTGTGATCATTTGAATGGATGAGGGCCTTCAAATCTTTACAAATTTTGGGATTTTGTGATGAACTCGAGAGGAAGAAGGGAAGAACAGAGGAGAGGGCCGGAGAGGGGAAAGGGGGAAGAACAGAATGCTGGTGGACGAAGGGTTTATATAGGACGACCTTTAGTACCGGTTCGTGGCACGAACCGGTACTAAAGGTGCTGGAGGGGCCCCACTCCGACAACATCCTGCCACCACTCTCATTAGTACCGGTTCGTGGCACGAACCGGTGCTAAAGGTTCACCATGAACCGGTACTAATGAAAGCGGCCCGGCTATCCGTTGGAACCGGCACTAATGTATACATTAGTGCCGGCTCAAATACAAACTGGCACTAATGTGCTTCACGTTTGACCATTTTTCTACTAGTGGTAGCGGGCGCAGTAAATCCCATGACCGCCCCCTCGGCTTCGCAGCCCATGAGTCTATAAGTAGGGGGAGGAAGGGGAGCAGCAGAGCACGCGCGCCCCTCCTCCACACTTCTTCTTCTTCTTCTTCTTCTTCCTCACGCCGCCGCGCCCCAAGCTACGCCGAGCACCGTGGTGACCCGCTTGCGATGAGTTCTTCTTCCGCCGCCACACCCCCTTCGGTGCACTCCGACACCTGGGATGGTTCGGAGGTCCACAACGATCACGTCGAATTCCTCCGCAAGACGTGTCGGCTCCCCGGCAAGGACTTCGTGCGGGTCCGTCTTGTGCCAAGGGGGGAAATCTCGCCGGCGCCGCCGGAGGGCGAGCGGGTCGTCTTCCGCTCGTACTGCCTGCGCGGCCTAGGCCTGCCGGCGAGTAGCTTCTTCCGCGCCTTCCTCGAATTCTACGGCCTCCAGCCGCACCACCTCACCCCCAACACGGTGGTGCTGCTGTCCGCCTTCGTTGCCTTGTGCGAAGGCTTCCTCGGTGTCCTCCCCACCATCGAGCTCTGGGGGAGTTCTTCTACTCCAAGCTCGGCACCCAAGCCGCAGGCATGCCGGCTCAGTGCGGTGCATTCATCGCCGTGCGGAGGTCGGGGGCCAACAACCCGTTTCCCTCCATCAAGCTGATAAAGTCGGTGAAGATGTGGCAGCGGTCGTACTTCTACGTAAAGAGCGTCTTCGCCGAGGGCGACCGGGTCAATCTGCCGGCTTACATGGCCGGCCCACCGGCTGGGAGGCAGCCCAACTGGTCGTATCGGGCCAGGAACCTGACGCCCGCAGGAGCCGGCGTCGTCGCGCGACTCCGAGTGCTGACGGAGTCGGAGGGTCTGACCGGTCCGGATCTGCTGGCCGCCTTTGTGGCGCGCCAAGTTCTCCAGCTCCAAGGTCGCCCCCACATGATATGCCAGACGAGCGGTCATCGGGACACGAGTCGGATGTGCACCAAGGAAATGCCTCACGAGGAGGTAGCCTATATGGTGAACTACCTTGCGGACTGCAAGCTCTTGGAAGAATGGCGGTTGGGCAAGGAACTGTATTCACGTGCCAACCCACCGCCCATAGTGAGTTGTTTCTTTTTTCTCTTTTTATTTAGCTTTCTTGACTTCTTTGTTGCCGAGTCCGTCTTGTCTGATCTGACCAGTCGGCTTTGATCAGAACCCCCCTCCATCCAGCAGCCGACACCGCGGGGCTGGCCCGCGAATTCCTTGCTGACCGGGCGGGAGCGACGTCGACGACCCCGATCTGGGGGCGGCGGCCTTGGAAGATGACGCCGAGGGAGGAGGCGGCCCACGGCTCGGGGCCAGTCTCGAGGATTAGCCTGACGATGATGAGGAGGTCGCCCCCCGCCACCAGCCAGGAGTCGGCCAGCCCGACGCGAGCTCTTCTACCGCGTCAGACACTCAAGGCGGCGCGAAGAAGTGCAGGGCCGTGCCGAGCTTGTTCGGCAGCCGGCCGAAGAAGCCCAAGGGCTCGGCCGCGGCGACCAAGCGAGACGAGGCAGCCGCGAAGGCCAACTGCTTCCGCAAGGAGGTGAAGAAGCTGCCGCTGGTCTCCGTGTGAGTGCTCCTTCCTTTCGCCTTTATTTTTTCTTTGTTGATCTTGTCTGAGTCTTTACATGTTTTCCCTTGGTCTAGGGCTCCCCTCTCTCTCGAGAGGGTCGCTGCCGCCTCCGTCATGGGGTCAGCGGAGACTTCTACCACCACTTGGCGCATTGACCCCGCCGCCGACCTCCGGGAGGCGACAGAGCGGCACGCGCAAGAGGCGCGCGCAGAGCAAGAGGCTGCCCGCCTGGAGAAGGCGAAGGCCGCTGCCAAGAAGAAGCTGGCAGAGGCCGAGGGCGCCATCGCGGCGGAGAAGCAGGCTGAAGAAGCCGTGCACCGCCAATCGGCGGTTTTCGTCACTCCGCTGAACTCCGCACCACTGCCTCCGAAGTTCACGGGGCAGACTGGGGAAGCCAGCGGTGAGAATCCGGCCATGGAGGAGGATGGCGGCTACGCCTCCATGCCAGATGTGGTCGTGCCGCCATCGCCTCCATCTAGAAGCGCGCGAGGTGAGCAGCCGATGGACCCACCGGTGCCGCCGACTAAAGACGAGGTGGTAGTGGGCCTAATTCTCCAAGTCGGCACACCAACGCGTCGCCATCTTGCGAAGGCGGCCTCGGCGCCGCGCCCTTTGGAAACCGGCACCACGAGCTCCACGATCCCGCCCGCCGAGGCGACGAGCGCCACGCCAGCTGGGTTGGTGCGGGGAGGCGGGATGGGCCCATTGAACCAGGTGCTCTTGGACGTCCAAACCAAGCTCTGAGCCGAGGGCGACGCCATCCAGAACTGCACCAAGGCGCATTTGGCATCGCGGACAGCCATCCGGGGACGTTTCCTCCTTCTTTGTTTTTGTTTCTTGTTCTTCTCTGTGGGGGTGCGCCAGCATACCCACTGGGTGTAGTCCCCGAGTTTTGAGCCGGCTGCTGAGCAGGCGGCTCGGAACTCTAATCGCTACGTTCCAAGCACTAACACTTGTCTGAGATTTTTTTCACAGGACTACCATAATCTTCGCGTGACTGCCTTCAACCGTAACGTCGAAGAACTGGCCAAGCGGACCGCCGACTTGTCGGAAAGTCGGAGTGAGTCCTCCTCCTTCTCTGGAGGGGCGCGCTGCCGCACCCGCGGGCTGTAGTACCCGAGATTCGGGCCGACTGCTAAGTAGTCGGGCCGGATCTCCCCGGCGACCTTCTTCCTTGTTGACGACTAACGCCTTTTTTCTTCTTCTTCTTCTTCAGAGGCCAACGCCACCCTGCAGCAGCAGCTGGTCGAGGCCAACACCGCGCTGCATGCCAAGGGGGAGGAGTGCAACATGCTGGCCATAGAGCGCGATCTGCTGGTCGCGCAACTGGTAGAGCAGAGGGAGCTGCTCAAGAAGACCCAGAAGGAGGCGGAAGAAAAGGAGACAGCCCTCCTTGCTGAGTTCGCGAGCAAGCGCTCCTCCTGGACTGACAAGGAAGCGATGCTGGCTTTCGGCTTCCATGAGATCGAGGATCTTATCGACGGTGAGCTTCCCCACATTTTCCTTTTCTAAGCTGCCGACTGTTAGTCGAGTCGACCTTAAGCTTTTAATCTTGCTCTTCGTCCTTTGTCTTGGCAGACATCTTCCCTGGCCACTCGCAGGATGCCAAACAAGCCATCGAGGCTAATCGCGAAGGGCAGAGGGTGGATGGCGCAAAGATCACTGCCGACGCCCCCCGAACTCTTGACGAGCAGATCCTGAGCATCGAGGCTCGCCTTCGGCCGGCCCACCAGATGCTGCGCCGGCTTCAACGTGTCGGCACCCAGGCGATTGCTGCCCTGTGGCCGGATATGCAGGCCCCACGCACTCCCAGTCGGACTACCGACTGGCTGGAGGTCGTGGCTGGCCGTCTTGAGGCATGGAAGGGCTCCTCGGCCCGGGCCGGAGTGCGCCGGGCCTTGGAGTTCATCAAGGCGTAGTATCCTGGGCTGAGTCTAGACCAGCTAGCCACGTTTCGGCTAGAGGCCCAGGAGGAGTTGGCAGTCGTGGAAGACGCTCTCGTCAAGCGCGCGGCGTCGATTGCCGAGTACACCGACACCAGCATCTTCGTCCCAGAGCGGGCTGAAAACTGTGAAGAGGCGCCGCCGGAGTGGTTTTGGATGAATCCAGATGACAGCGAGGACTCGGGGGAGGTGATCGGCTCAAGTGGCGAGGAGGAAGGCGAGGCGGAGGAGGGAGGTGAAGGGGAAGCACCAGAAGATGGAGCGGACGGCCAGCCTCAGCTCGACCGCACCTCCAGCAACGAGCCGTGCCCGACCGAGCCGGCTACCGCCGGAGGGGATCAAGCTGAGACCGACCAGCCGGCCGCTCCAACGACTGGCACCGCCGACTCCTCCGATCCTCCGAACCCGTTTGCCGCTTCCTAGGCTGCCACTTTATCTTTGTTTTTATCTGCTCAATAGTCTTGAAGAACTTGTTAATTTGCACAATTCCACCCACGGCATGTATCTTGAACTTCCGTTCGAAGATTTGGCCAAGGGCCTCTGCTATGTAAATATTTCTCCAAGTTCTATCTCTTCTTGCTTATTCCTCCTTTGGCTTTTTCCTTTGCCGCCTTCCCTTCGTTGCCGTCTTGCCAGCCGGACAGCCGCTCTGCGGACCGCTGCTGGGTCAAGTACTTAGCTACTTTGGGAAGGCAAGTACTTAGCCGTTTAGAGTTTTCTATCAAGTTGAGTAGAAAGCGGCGAGCCGGCTACTCAAGAGTCGGTTATAAAAGGCTGGAAGCCGGCTTAAACTGTGTTCATGCTTTGAGTCCTTAGCCATTTTTCATGTGGACACACATTCTACCTTACTCCTGCCCACCAGATAGTCGCTCTGCGAGCTGCGGCTTCTGACAGGAGATGGCTTAAGTGCCACACAATACTTGTCCGACTGCAGGAAGCATTTCATAGTGCAAGACGGCAAGTCCTCGGGCCGACTAGTCGAACCCGGTGCCAAGCGGCATAACAAAGAATAACATACTCGTAGGCATAATTCTTTTAATATAGATAAAAGAGGGCAGTCCTCGAGCTCTTCTCGGGGGCGCCCGAAGTCTTCGTACTTTAATACAAAGGGTAGCGTGGTACATACTGCATCAACTGTAAAATCTTTGGAGGAGATTAGCATTCCATGGGCGCTCCGTCTCTTTGTTGGAGTCGTCCCTCTTGCATGCTCGGGGCTTCTGAGCGTCGATCAGGTCGTAGGAGTTGTTGCCCAACACTTTGCTGATGATGAAAGGGCCTTCCCAAGGTGCTGAGAGCTTGTGCTAGCCGACTGTTCGTTGGATCAGCCGGAGCACAAGGTCTCCTTCTTGGAAAGATCTCGGCTTGACCTTCCGGTTGTAGTATCGGCGCAGGCTCTGCTGGTAGATGCTGGACCGGCTGAGTGCCAACAGCGGGCTCTCTTCAAGCAGATCGACGCCGTCTTGACGTGCCTCTTCTGCTTCCTCCTCGGTGTACATGGTGACTCGGGGGGAGTCGAACTCTATGTCCGTTCGGATGACAACTTCGGCACCGTAGACGAGGAAGAAAGGCGTGAAGCCGGTTGACTTGTTTGGAGTTGTGCGTAGGCTCCAGAGGACGGCTGGCAACTCGTCGAGCCAGCAGCCGGCCGAACGCTCCAGAGGCTCGACCAGTCGAGGCTTGATGCCGGACAGGATGAGGCCGTTTGCTCACTCTACCTGGCCGTTTGACTGCGGATGGGCAACGGACTCTAAGTCCAGTCGGGTGCCCTGCGTCGCGCAAAAACGGGCCAAGGCACCTTTGGCAAAATTAGGGTCGTTGTCGTTGATGATGCTGTGAGGAATGCCATATCGGATTGTGATGTCGGAGACAAAAGTCACGGCAGTCGGACCATTCAGCTTCTTGATCGGCTTTGCTTCTATCCACTTGGTGAACTTGTCCACTCCGACAAGTAAGTGAGTCAGGCCGCCTCGTGCCGTCTTGAATGGTCCCACCATGTCCAGGCCACAAATAGCAAAGGGCCAGGCAATGGGAATAGTCTTGAGTGCAGAAGCCGGCTGATGCGGCTTGGAGCGGAACTTCTAGCACCCTTTGCATTTTTGGACCAAGTCCTTGGCATCTTCTAAAGAAGTCAGCCAAAAGAAACCTTGGCGGAACGCTTTGGTGACGAGTGCTCTTGAAGTCGCGTGGTAGCCACACTTGCCTTGATGGATATCTTTGAGAATTGCTTGGCCTTGCCCCGGCTCCACGCAGCGCTGGTAGACGCCAGTGATGCTACGCCTTACAAGCTCTCTATTGACTATGGTGTAGGCTGCAGCTCGGCGTTGCACTTGCCGAGCTAGGATCTCATCAGTTGGAAGCTCTTTGCTCACCAAGAATTTGAGGATGGGCTGGGCCCATGAGGGTGCTGCGATTTCTTTGACTATCAGAACTGTGACTTGGACGAGGGCGGCTGGGCCGGGAGGCGGCGGGTTGGAGTCAGCAGCCGCTTGCTGGATCGATGAAGTCCCTGGGCCAATTGGCGCAGTCCCTGGGCCGAGTTCTGAAGTCTCCGGGCTGACCGCCGCAGTCCCCGGGCCGGGTTCTAAAGTCCCCGGGCCGGCTTCGACTGTCGTGATCCCGAGGCCACCTGCCAGAATTCTTGTGCCGTCTGCTGGGTCTCTTGAGTCCGATCCGACTGCTTCAGGAGTAGCCGGCACAAAGATCGAGTCTGATTCTGGTGAAGGCTTGACAGACGGCTTGAGGAGGCGCTGAAGGGCGACGCCGGATGGTATTGCTTGACGGGTAGAGCCGATTCGTGCCAAGGCATCTGCTTGCTCGTTGTCGTTTCTTGGCATGTGGAGAAACTCGCACCCCTCAAAATATCCACTGAGTTGCTGCACGAGGAAGCGGTAGATCGCCATATTTGCATCTTTGGCGTCCCAGTCACCGGACGACTACTGGACCACCAAGTCGGAGTCACCATAGCACAGGATCCGGCGAATGCTGAGTTCTTTGGCAAGCCAGAGCCCGTGAATGAGTGGCTTGTATTCGGCGACGTTGTTGGAGGCGGCAAAATGGATTTGCAGCACATATTTGAGCTTGTTGCCTTTGGGAGAGGTGAGTATGATGCCGGCTCCCAAGCCGGTGCGCATCTTGGAGCCATCAAAATGCATCCGCCAATGGGTGGAGTCGGGCGCTGGCAGTAGGTACTGGGTCTCGGCCCAGTCGACGAGGAAGTCGGCCAATGCTTGCGACTTGATGGCGGTGCGAGGCTGGTAGTAGATGGTGTAGGGGGCCAACTCTATGGCCCGGCTTCCGATGATCTCGGCTAGTGGAGCTGTGCAGACCATAGTGATTGGGTGCTCTTGAAAGTAAGGCTTCAATTTCTTGGCGGCAAAGTGCACGCCGTAGCACATCTTCTGGTAGTGGGGGGTAGTTTTGCTTGGAGGTCGACAGTACTTCACTCAAATAATATACCGGCCTCTCGACCGGTAGTGCCTTGCCTTCCTCCTTGCACTCTCCCACGATGACTATACTGACCACTCGGCTGGTGGCGGCGATGTATAGGAGCATGGTCTCCTTAGGAGTCGGAGCCGCCAGGACAGGTGGAGTAGTCAATATCTTCCTAAGCTGGAGAAAAGCTTCGTCAGCCTTGTTGTTCCACTCAAAAAAGGTGGTTTTCTTCATGAGTTGGTACAGGGGAAGAGCCTTCTCTCCCAGCTGACTGATGAAGCGGCTGATGGATGCCAAACAGCTAGTGAACTTCTGCACGTACAACAGTCGGGTGGGCGCTTCCATCCTCTCGATGGCCTTGATCTTCACGAGGTTGCACTCTATGCCGCGTTCGGAGACCAGGAAGCCAAGAAGTTGGCCGGCTGGTACTCCGAAGACGCATTTCTCTGGATTGAGCTTGATTTGAAACCGCCGCAGGTTCTCGAAAGTCTCCTTGAGGTCTTCCAGCAATGTTCCACACTTCTCCGACTTCACCACCACATCGTCCATGTAAACGTGGGCGTTTCTGCCGAGTTTCTTGAGGAGGCACTTCTGCATGCAACGTTGAAAGGTGGCGCCAGCATTCCTCAAGCCGAACGTCATGGTCAAGTAGCAGAAGGCTCCAAACGGCGTGATGAAGGCGGTCTTCAGTCTGTCTGCCGCGTTTAACTTGATCTAGTGATATCTTGAATATGCATCTAAGAAACTCAACAGCTCGCATCCGGCTGTGGAGTATATCACCTGATCGATCCTTGGCAAAGCGAACAGGTCCTTGGGGCATGCTTTGTTGAGGCTAGTGTAGTCAATACACATTCGCCACTGCTTATTCTTCTTCAGCACTAGGACCGGGTTGGCTAGCCACTCTAGAAAGAATACTTCCATGATGAAGCCGACCGCTAGAAGGCGGGCTATCTCTTCTCCAACGACTCTTCTCTTCTCTTCCGACAGGCGGCGCAAGGGCTGCCTGACGGGTTTGGCATCAGATCGGACATGTAACTTGTGCTCGGTGAATTCCGTCGGAACACCTGGCATGTCTTTGGGGGACCATGCGAAGATGTCCCGATTCTCATGGAGGAAATCGACAAGCTCGCCTTCCTATTTGCTGTCGAGGTTTGCACCTACGACAGCGTACCTCTCCGGGTGTTCCGAGTCCAAGGGTATCTTCTTCGTCTCTTTGGCCCGCTTGAACGAGCCCTCAGCTTCCGACTCCTTGGGGTTGGGTGACATCTCCGGCTACTTGCTTGCCATCCCCACAACCCGGTCAAGGAGCCGCTTCTCAGCTGCGATCACGAGGGACTCGGCCAGCCGACTGCTCTCAGCCGCGTAGGCGGATGACTTTCTGTAGTCTCCGGCTATGGTCAGAATCCCCTTGGAACTCGGCATCTTCATCTTGAGGTAGGCGTAGTGGGGGACAGCCATGAACTTGACTAGGGTAGGCCGGCCAAGTAACGCATGGGGGACAGCCATGAACTCCACCACTTCAAACCAAACTGACTCTTGGCGGAAGTGACCTTTGTCTCCGAAGAGGACATCTATCAGCATTTTGCCGATTGGTGAGCAGGAAAGGACAGGAACTATGCCATGGAATACAGTCCGGCTGTTCTGAAGCTGTCTTTGCTTGATTCCTAAGTTCTCCATGGTGTCCTTGTACAGGATGTTGATGCTGCTGCCGCCGTCTATCAGGACTCGGGAGAAACGAGCAGCTCGCCTGTCTGTGGCAAACGTGGCATCCAAAACCATGGCATAAGAGCCAGGATTGGGCATCACCTTTGCGTGGTCAGTTCTGCTCCAGCTGATGGGCTTCTCAGACCAATGCATGAACTCTGGTGTCTCTGATGCTACTGCATTCACTTCTTGCTGCTGCAGCCGCCTGCTGCGTCGATCATCGACTACGCTGGTGAACACCATGTAGGCTCCATGCTCTTCTGGGTACTCGTCTTGTACTGCGCCGACTGGTCTGACCGCCGGCTGCTGGGGCGGAGGAGGAGGCGGCTGCCCAGCAGGCGGGGGAGGCAAGAGGCCGTCTCCCTTGGCAATCCTGGTGAGCCAGTGGCATTTCCGGGTGGTGTGGTTGGACGGCTTCGCACCGCTATGGAATTTGCAAGGACCATCTAAAGTCTACTCATATGAGAAAGCCGACAACCAGTTGGGCATGCCGCCCTTCTGACGTTTGGTTGGAGGCTGCCCTTCTGGCTGCTGGTCTTCGACTGTTGCCACCTGCGGGCTACTGGAAGCTGGCTGTGGGGCCTCGCACTTGTGGTCGTTCTGCTGTTGATGCCGACTGACGTCTCCAGCCGGGGTTTGAGGAGCCTGAGGAGCCACTTTGCTAGTCGCACTAACTTGAATCTCCGCATTCATGGAGGAGTCGGCCGTGGCATATTTGTCTGCTATGATCAGTAGCTCATCGAGGGTCTCTGGCTCATCGTAGAGAAGCTTGTGCTTGAGGAGGGTGCCTTCTCGGCACCCGGCGGTGAAGTACTCGATAGCCTGCACCTCGTCCACACCCTCACAGGAGTTACAGAGCTCGGCCAATGCGTAAGGTAGTCGCGAGTTGATTCGTTGGGGCCTTGCATGCACAAGGAAAGCTGGCGAGGCTTGGGCGGCCGCTTGTACGTGCTGGTGAAGTTGCGTACGAAGGCGTCTATGAAGTCGACCCAACTGTTGATGCTGTGGGGCTTCAAGCTATTTAGCCATGTCCGGTCCATGCCCTGGAGCATGAGCGGAACGTACTTCACGGCAACACGCTTGTTGCCGTTTGCTATGTTGACGGCCATGGAGTAGTCAACTAGCCAGTCTTCCGGCTTCGCGGAGCCGGTGTATTTGGGTGTGTCTCTTGGGAGTGTGAATCCTTTGGGAAAGGGCTCGTATCGAATGCGGGGGCCAAAACACGGCGGTCCCAACTCATCTTCTTCTTCTAGCGACAGGGATCGGTGGAGTCGGTCGATCCGGTGACGGGCATCATTCTCTCCGACTCCTTCTCGGCGGCCTAGGCGATCGCCGAGTGTCGGGTGATCAACAGGCGGTAGGGAGACTCGCCTTTCCCTGCGAGGGGGAGGAGGCGGACAGTCGTCCCGTCGTTCCACTGCTCTTGGGCAGCCGTCTTGTTCGCGCCTTATGGTGATGCGAGTCCGGCTGCGGCTCGCAGCCGACTCCTTGTCTTTTCTTCCACGGACGCCACCAGTCGGTGTCCGGGACATCGCGCCTTGGTCTCGGCGGGGAGGCGGATCATCGTTTTGCCGTTGTGGCGCATCTGTGCGGCAGCCGGCCTTGTTCTGCTCGACGGCCGCGTCGAGGAGCCGCTTGACGCGCTCCGTCATCAGGCGACGTTCTTCGCCCTCGAAATTGTCCAGCTCGTCCGCCGCCTGGGCGGCTCAGATGTTCTCCACATGCGTGGTGTAAATGGGGCGATTCGCCCCGAACAGGTTGGCGATGGCCACGCCGCGCTGCTAGACCGTGCCAAGGCGGCTAGGCCCAGTTGGAGCTGGCGTGCCACCCACAGCGCGGTCCATCTCGCGCTGGTAGGCTTCTGATAGGCGTCTCATACTGGCCAGCTTCTTGGCGCCTTCGATGAGCCGAAGGCGGCACGCCTCCAGCGTCTCGGCGTCGGCGTCTTCAGGAATGGGCGCAGTCAGGTCTTGCAGCGCCGCATCAAGTGGGTCATGAGCTCCTCCGCCGGAGTGCTCGCCATGACCGATGACAAGCACCTCTGTGACGGTACTTCCGTCGCTCTCCGCGCGAGGGAGCGACTGGTCATAGACCACCACGTTGGTGGGGAACGCGTCGAGCGATGCGGTGTCGGAGTCGACCAACATCGGATCGGTGGATCCTACGGACTCCAGGTCCACAGCTGGCTCGCTGGCGACGTGGAGTTGATCGAGGAGGCCCATGAGGAGGCTCTCGGGGCCGCCTGTGCCCGCGTCGGATGCGGGCTCGTCGGAGAGGCGAACCTCACCGACAAGATCGGAGAGGCAACTGGCCGCGCAGGCGATTTCAGCGCCATGCAGCGCGTCGGCGCAGACTCCGTCTGGCGTGCCGGGCTGGCTGCGCTCACCAGGGAGGAAAAGGGTTCCCGTCTAGAGCAGGTCTCCAGACAACGATGCACCTTGCCCCACGTTGGGCGCCAAATGTCGGGGGTTGGGTGTGACATTTGCCAAAGGATGGCTTATCATGGTGGGAGCGAGTAGAACGTCGCCGGTGCCCGGAAGCGGGATGAGGTGTGGACACGAATTCCGGCGTGCTTTACCCAGGTTCGGGGCTCTCCTAGGAGATAACACCCCTAGTCCTGCTCTGCGGGGTCTCCGCATGATCACTAAGGAAAAGTGAATACAAGGTTGCTCCTCTAGTTGTATGCTGAAGGTAGGAGAAGGCAAGGCTAGCTCTCTCCTTCCTATATGATCTGGTCTAGTTCTAATGGGTCCAAAGCCTTTGCATGGGTGCCCTGGGGGGTTTATATAGGCCTACCCCCCAGGGGTACAATGGTAATCCGGCTGGGTGCAGGGCCCAGCCGTCAGTCTCTTCGGTTGTCGTCTTCTCCACCGACTGCTCGGGCCCGCCGACTGGTCCGGTACGGAGCCGACAGGCCGTGTCCGCCGCTTGCGAGTCTTGCTGGCTGCTGATCACTGTAGCCGTGCTTCTAATGACGCGGGCTTGGTCATGGGGTCGTGGCTACAGCTCCGCCGCCTGGCGGGCGATTACTGTAGCCACTTCCCGTCTCGTCTGGTTAATGGCGCGTGGGACCCGTGGGAGGGGCAGGCCGACTCCCAACGGGTCCGACTGGTGACGCTCTCGCCGTCTTCTGGACTCTCACTGACTGGTGGGACCCGTCGTCCCTAGGTCGTACAGACAGGCCGTCATGGGTGCAGGACTCTGCCCACTGGTGCGGATGTCAGGGATGGCATGGCAACAGTGCCGCAACGGACGGAGATCTCTGCGGCTACGGCGCACTGTGGCCACGCCAGCCTCTGGAAAGGGGAGGGAGTGGGCTTCACTGTAGCCACTCCCCGTCCCATCCCCCCTGATGAGGGCATGGGTATCCATTGGTGCCGTGGGCCGACTCCCCGTGGCCGGCTTCTCTGGAAGCCTCCAGATAGGAGTCGGCTTGTCTTGAACTTGCCTCCAGGACTCGGCCGCGAGTGGGCAGTCACCTGTTCCTCCGGCCGGCTTCCAGAAGGCGGCTCTTCGTCTTGGCGTTTTGAGGGGCGCAGCCTGCCCCGATGCCTTCAAAGGTTCTAGGCTCCGGGTTAGCCTACCCATGGCCCAATACTCCGACAAGGAAGGCACGAGGTAGGGGGCGTGCCTACCCCCCTGGGCGCGCCCTCCACCCTCGTGGGCCCCTCACTGCTCCACCGACGTACTTCTTCCTCCTATATATACCCATATACCCGGAAAATATCAGGGGCAGAGCCAAAACCCTAGTTCCACTGCCACAACCTTCTGTAACCGTGAGATCCCATCTTGGGGCCTTTTCCGGCGCTCCGCCGGAGGGGGCATTGATCACGAAGGGCTTCTACACCAACATAATAGCCTCTCAGATGATGTGTGAGTAGTTTACTTCAGACCTTCGGGTCCATAGTTATTAGCTAGATGGCTTCTTCTCTCTCTTTGGATCCCAATACAAAGTTCTCTGTTTTTCTCGTAGAGATCTATTCGATGTAATCTTCTTTTGCGGTGTGTTTGTCGAGATCCGATAAATTGTGGGTTTATGATCAAGATTATCTATGAACAATATTTGAATCTCCTCTGAATTCTTTTATGTATGATTGGTTATCTTTGCAAGTCTCTTCGAATTATTAGTTTGGTTTGGCCTACTAGATTGATCTTTCTTGCAATAGGAGAAGTGCTTAGCTTTGGGTTCAATCTTGCGATGTCCTTTCCCAGTGACAGCAGGGGCAGCAAGGCACATATTGTATTGTTGCCATCAAAGATAAAAAGATGGGGTTTATATCATATTGCTTGAGTTTATCCCTCTACATCATGTCATCTTGCCTAATGCGTTACTCTGTTCTTATGAACTTAATACTCTAGATGCATGCTGGATAGCGGTCGATGTGTGGAGTAATAGTACTAGATGCAGAATCGTTTCGGTCTACTTGTCGCGGACGTGATGCCTATATACATGATCATACCTAGATATTATCATAAGTATGCTCAATTATATCAATTGCTCGACAGTAATTTGTCTACCCATCGCAATACTTATGCTATCTTGAGAGAATCCACTAGTGAAACCTATGGCCCCCGGGTCTATTTTCCATCATATTAATCTTCCAACACTTTACTATTTCTATTTATGTTTGTTTTACTTTGCATCTTTATCACAAAAATATTATCCTATTATCTCTATAAGATCTCACTCTTGTAAATGACCGTGAAGGGATTGACAACCCCTTTGTCACGTTGGTTGCGAGGTTCTTGTTTGTTTGTGTAGGTGTGCGGGACTCGCGCGTGGTCTCCTACTGGATTGATACCTTGGTTCTCAAAACCGAGGGAAATACTTACGCTACTTTGCTGCATCACTGAAAGTGCAACTATCCCTGGGTGGTTTTGGTAATTCCTAACAACACATAGCTCATTGAGCTAACATTATTCCAAGATTAATATTTCTGGAAAAGCTCGATGGATGGCATGGCATGGATGAGGAAAGTGGATCCCTCAAAATTATAAGGACAAAAGATTGGCTCAAGCATCAAGATCAAGACTCTACATTTTATATTTTAGTGATCCAAGATCACATTGAGTCTATAGGAAAAGCCAATACTATCAAGGAGGGATGAGGTGTTGCTTAATGAGCCTCTTGCTTCATGTGCTTAGTGATATGCTCCAAAACCCTCAACTATCTTCCCACATCCACATATGACCTAAACCAAAAGTCAAACTCGGCCCCACCGATTCTTTCTATCTGGCGCCATGGAGTTTCAAATGTCATAGCCACTGCCACAAACCCTAGCAAATCGGTTTCACCGATAGGGATCTCGGTCTCACCGAGATGGGATTGCAATTTCTCTGTTTCCCTTCGCAACGTTTCGGTCTAACCGAAGTGAGCGATCGGTCCCACCGAAATTGCAATCTAAACTCTCCGTTTCCCTTTTGTAACATTTCAGTCTCACCGAGATGAGTGAATCGGTCGCACCGAGTTTACCTGACCAACACTATGGTTAGCTTATTACCAAAATCGGTCTCACCGAGTTTGTGTAATCGGTCACACCGAGATTACGTTATGCCCTAACCCTAACCATATCGGTCCGACCGAGTTGCATCTCAGTCCCACCGAAAATCCTAACGGTCACTAGGTTTGCTGACTCGGTCCGACCAAGTTTAACCATTCGGTCCCACCGAGTTTGGCAGATTGTGTGTAATGGTTAGATTTGGTTTGGAGGCTATATATACCCCTCCACCCACTCTTCATTCGTGGAGAGAGCCATCAGAACACATCTACACTTCCATTACTCATGTTCTGAGAGAGAACCACCTACACTTGTGTTGAGCTCAAGATATTCCATTCCAACCATATGAATCTTGATCTCTAGCCTTCCCCAAGTTGCTTTCCACTCAAATCTTCTTTCCACCAAATCCAAATCCTGTGAGAGAGAGTTGAGTGTTGGGGAGACTATCATTTGAAGCACAAGAGCAAGGAGTTCATCATCAACACACCATTTGTTACTTCTTGGAGAGTGGTGTCTCCTAGATTGGCTAGGTGTCACTTGGGAGCCTCCGACAAGATTGTGGAGTTGAACCAAGGAGTTTGTAAGGGCAAGGAGATCGCCTACTTCATGAAGATCTACCGCTAGTGAGGCAAGTCCTTCATGGGCGACGGCCATGATGGAATAGACAAGGTTGCTTCTTCGTGGACCCTTCGTGGGTGGAGTCCTCCATGGACTCGCGCAACCGTTACCCTCCGTGGGTTGAAGTCTCCATCAACGTGGATGTACGATAGCACCACCTATCGGAACCACACCAAAAACATCCGTGTCTCCAATTGCATTTTAATCCTCCAAACCCTTCCCTTTACATTCTTGCAAGTTGCATGTTTTAATTTCCGCTGCTCATATACTCTTTTGCATGCTTGCTTGAATTGTGTGGAGATTGCTTGACTTGTGCTAAGATAGCTAAAATTTGCCAAGAACTAAAATTGGGAAAAGGCTAGATTTTTATTTGGTCAAGTAGTCTAATCACCCCCCTCTAGACATACTTCCGATCCTACAAGTGGTATCAGAGCTTTGGTCTCCATTTGCTTTGATTTCCATAGCTTTTGGTGGTCATAGCATTGGTTTCACAACCTAGGAGAGTATGGCGTCTAGTGAGGGAGATTACCACCGTAGAGGTCCTTACTTTGATGGTACTAATTTTGCTAGTTGGAAGCATAAGATGAAAATGTATATTCTTGGACATAACCCCGCCGTTTGGGCTATTGTGTGTGTTGGCTTGCAAGGTGACTTCTTTGATGGGAAAGAACCAAACCGTGAAGCTACCGCGAAAGAGTTGAAGATGCTACAATATAACGCTCAAGCTTGTGATATCCTCTTCAATGGATTGTGCCCCGAAGAATTCAACAAAATCAGCCGTCTTGAGAATGCAAAGGAAATTTGGGATACTTTGATTGATATGCATGAAGGTACCGACTCCGTCAAGGAATCCAAATTGGATGTGCTTCAAAGTCAACTTGACAAGTTCAAAATGAAGGATGGTGAAGGTGTCGCTGAAATGTACTCTAGGCTTGCTCTTATCACAAATGAGATTGCTGGCTTAGGGAGTGAAGAGATGACCGATAGATTCATCATCACGAAGATCCTAAGAGCCTTGGATGGAAAATATGATACCGTGTGCACATTGATCCAAATGATGCCCAATTACAAAGATCTCAAGCCGACGGAAGTCATTGGAAGAATTGTTGCTCATGAGATGCACTCAAGGATAAAGAGGAACTTCACAACAAATCAAGTAGTGCTTACAAAGCCTCATGTGAAGCCCCCACATCATCAAGTGAGAAACAAACCTTCAATGAAGAATTGAGCTTAATGGCGAAGAACTTCAACAAGTTCTACAAGAGTAGAAGCAAAGATAGAAGCTCCAAGTCAAGGTCCTACAATGACAAAAGATCTTCTAGTCGAGAGCGAAACTGCTACAATTGTGGAAGGCCCGGACACTATTCCAATGAGTGTACGTCTCCCTACAAAAGAAGAGAAGATTCTCCAAAAGAAGAAGTAGAAGAGAAGAATCACCATCTAGAGAAAGAAGGAGTAGAGATGATCGTTATGAAAGAAGACACTCACGGAGAAGCAAGGATTCGGAAAGAAAGGACAAGTCATCAAGGAGCTACACAAAACGAAGACATCAAGCTCATGTTGGTGAATGGGTATCTGGCTCCGACTCCGACAACCACTCCAAGAGAAGCTATCACTCCGATTCCGAATATACTCAAGATGAAGGTGTTGCCGGTCTAGCACTTGTGTCAACCAACTCCTACGACATATTTGACTCACCAAATGAAGGAGTTGGAACATGCTTCATGGCTAAAGGCCCAAAGGTATCACATTCCGAGTATGTTGATTTCAATAGTGATGAAGATGACTTGTTAGGTGATGATGATTTACTTGTTGACAACTCTAGTGATGAATACTATGATGAAACGTCAATTAATCATGGTAATCAAGATAAAACGAATGACAATGATAAGGAGAAGATTGATTCTCTAACTAAAGAACTAAACACTCTTAAGTTAGCTCATGAAACTATCTTAGGAGATCATCGAGAACTTTTAAGGACACATGAGAAATCACGCTTTGAAAAGCTCAACCTTGAGCAAGAGCATGAGTTCTTAAAATCAATCAATGATGATCTTTGTAAGAAAAGTTCTTCTTACATTGCCAAGTGTTTACTCTTATCCACTTACATGCCTCAAGTCAAGTCTAGTAACAAGAACAAGAAAGATTCTTCCTCTAGTAGTAACAATGATCATGCTAAATCCAATATTGTTGCTTCTAGTAGTTCTCTTGATTCCACTAATGATTCTCTTAGCCAAGTTACACTTGAGCAAGAAAATATCTTATTGAAGGGAATTATAGAGAAAGGAGTTTACAAGAGCCTTGCCGGAAGTAAGCAATTCGAGGAAATTGTACGCAAGCAAGGAAGGCACCAGAAGAATCAAGGTGTTGGTTTTGAACGAAAGTTCAATGCCAATGGAGTTGAGTGGGAAGAAGATCAATACCCCAAGACGAAGTTTGTTCCTCAGCAAGAGAAGTATGATCCCACATCTTTCAAAGGGACACAAGCTCAAGATGATCTTCCACCACAAGACTACAAGCAAAAAGTCAAGGACAAGCTTCAAGAGGAAATTGATGCATTTGAAGAAGCTCCTAAGACCTTAGTCAAGTGGATTCCCAAGACTACTTCAAGTTCCACTTCTTCAAGTACAACTACAACTCCAAGGATTCCCATCAAGATGGTGTGGATCCAAAAGAAGAAGAACTAGAGAGTTCTTGAGGGTGACTCCGCCAACATACATCACTCTTATCATCTTGGCAAGAACAAGTGCAATCAACTTCCACATCTTGCACTAGTTCAAGGAGTCACAAACCCTCTTGTTGGTAAGACAAGGGACAAGGTAACCTAAAAGCTTTCATAGACATCATCTTGTGTGTGCATCACTCTATGTCTATGGATATCCTTGTTTGTTCCTTGTGGGACTAACCCATGTAGGTATTGAAAGTGCAACTCACTCCAATGGATAGCTCCAAATGATCTACATCAACATTGAGCATCCACATCTTCAACATCTACATGAAGTCATCATCGACAAAACCCAAGGTTAGTTCATCCCTCTTAGGGGGGATATCACATCTAGGGGGAGCTTTACTCTAAGACTTGAGCTAAAGCAACTCTAATGGTGTGAACACAACAATGCTTTATGTAAAAGTGGTAACCCCACTTGTGCTTAAACGATGAGTATGACCTATGATCAAATATTCTCATTTGACTCCTAAGTCAATATACTCATATATAGATGACCCAGTCATCACCAATTGCTTGATAGATGCTATAATTGGTTGTGCATGCTTTGCCACATATTTCAATTGCCATCTTATTGTGTGAGCATGTTGATTGCATATTTTACTCATTCGAGGACATCCACTTGTTGTTTTGATTGATTGGTTTTCTTTTCATTTGCCAAGTGGATGGATAAGAATGCCTAAGAATCCTCTCTAGCTATCTATGCTTTTCTCGTCTCAAACTCTATTCATGCCACATCACAATATTTGATCAAGTAAGATTCAAACCACTCTGTGTGAGGAGCACTCGGAGTCCCCAATTTGTCATAGACTTAAACTTCCAAAACTTCTTTATGTGTTTCGGTCTGACCGATTCCTCCATTTCGGTCATACCGAGATCACTAAGTCGACCTATGTTTTCACCTCGGTGCAACCGATTTGAACTTTTCGGTCACACCGAGTTGCTATAACTGTCAACAGTTATGCATCTCGGTGCCACCGAGTTGTTCCACTCGGTCACACCGACAGGGTCGGGCTATATATACTCACAGGCAAAATTTTGGAAATTTCTCCGAAACCTCTTCGCCCGCGCATAGCTCGCTCTGCCTCCTGGGTCTCCGGATCGTCCTCCTCGTCGCCAGCCGCCTCCTATCGCTGGTCTCTGCCGCTGTCAACGGATTTCGTCTCCACCGTTGCCGCCGTAGCGAGTTCACCGCCGAACTAGGGTATGGACTCGATCACAGTGCTATCCCCGTCTGATTCCTAGCACATTGTGTTCATTAAGATTCCTGCTACGATTGAAACACCTCTATCCAGTCAAAACAATCCTTAGAATAGTTGCGATTCGAAAATTTAGGTTTAGGTTTCCGCCGAAACCATCTCGGACCCACCGGGTTGCGGAACTCGGTTCCACCGATTCGGCCACGGCCATTGCACATGTGGTTCTCGGTCTGACCGAGAATTGCAAATCGGTGTGACCGAGTTCAGGACTTTGTGAAACCCTAGCAGTCTCGGTGCCACCGAACTGTGACTCGGTCTGACCGAGGTCACTAGTTTTGGTTCCAAAAGCTTCTTCGGTATCACCGAGTTTGCAAATCGGTTGATCCGAAATGCTTTCTGTGGAAAACTAAAACTAAGTTTTTGACTCATTCTTTTGCAAAAATCTCTGCATTTTGTGATGCTCATCCACTCTATCTCATCTACAATCTATTCACAGGGTCTGCAGTCAGTGTTTGCAACATGTCTGATCAGAGTGACAGCCAGAACAAATCAGAGGAGCAGATTCACATCAGTGAGGGCACTAGTCCCTCTAGTAGCTCTGATGAGGGTAGCAGGAGCACCCCAAGAAACTTGCCTAAGGCTGCAACTAGAGCTAACAAGAAGAGAACTTCTGAATCTGAGGATGAAGATTATGTGGCAGAGGAGGAAGCCACATCTAAGAAGAAGGTGCTCAAGAAAGAATATGGCTCAGCTGCAGCCACAAAACCTGGAATGCAGAAGAAGGCACCTCTAAAGAGAGTTCCTACCTCTAAGCCTAGGAAGGCTGCAACTGAAGAAACCATGAAGTTTACCATGGAATCTGAAGAGGAAGCAGGTGGCCAGGACAAGAAGAAAAAGAGAGTCAGAACCACTACTGCCAGAGTCCTTGGCAAACCCTCCATGACGAGAGACTCTGAGGAAGAAGAGGAAGAAGAGGCTGGTGCACCAGCACCCAAGGCACATAAGCTTATGGGTGATGTCATAAAGTCAGGGGCTGCTTCATCCAAGCCCAAAGAAGCACCCAAAGCTGCCTCCAAGCCCAAGAGTGCACCTAAGAGGAACACTAGGAACATATCTGCTGCTGAGAAGAACAAGGCCCCAGTGCCTGATGTTGCTGCTGAAGAAGAAGAAGAAGGACAAGTTCTCAGAAAGCTCAAGCCCAAGATTCCAAACCACAACGATGCTCATCCTGTGGCTGAGGACATGAAAATCAGGAGAGATTCAGGGCTAAGGAAATGGAGAGAAGAAGATCCATATGCTTCAAGGAGAAGAACTACTGTTGATTACCGGTTCCACACCAAGGAACAACAAGATTTCTATGAGACAGTGCTACTGTACAAGAAACCCATAGTGTGTGATATGAAATGGGTTGACTGGGAGTATATAAAGGAGAATGAAGAACACTATCCTGGAGTGCTTGACAGCTTCAAAGCTTGTGGAGTTGCAGACTTTGTTGGGCAGAAGCTCACAAAGTGGAATGAGGACCTCATAATGCAATTCTACTCCACATCACATTTCTATCCAGATGGCAGGATAGTATGGATGACTGAAGGCACAAGATACCAATCTACAGTTGCAGAATTGGCTCAGCTGATCAATGCCCCAGAAGAGCAAGAAGATGAATTGGATGTCTATGCCAAGAAGAAGATGGATCACAATTGCATGTCAAACATGTACAAGGAGATCCCAGACAAATCACTTGAAACCTTCAAGTTCGAATCAGTTCACTTCCTTCTGTCAGGGCTGCCTACAATCAATTGGATTCAAAGGCACACTCTCTTGCCCAAGTCAGGTGATCACAAGATGATCAGAGGCCATGCAATAAACTTGCTTCACATATTTGATGTGCCACAGAAGTTCAAGGTAATGAGGCTCACAGTTGAGACCATCAAGAGGACAGCAGCTGATCAGAAGAGGAGCTGTGGATATGCCCCACAAATTCAGGAGTTCATTAACTCAAAGATGGGCACAGGCACATACCTGTTGGATAAGGAACACCTGCCCATCCATCCAGATTTTGAGGACAATCAAGTTGTGATGAATGAGAATGAACCATCATCAGCACGTGCTCAAGCAAAGAAGGAGAAGGCAAAGATGGAGAAAGCTGCCAAGATGCCAACTCAAGAGGAGGCATCTGAGTACTTTTTGAAGAACAAGCAGGAGCAGCTCGGTTACCTGATAGCATCAACTCTGAGAATTGAGAAAGGACCGGCCACCCTGACTCGAAACCAAGAGATCCTGGAAAGAATCATGGAACTAAAGTTCTATGACCTAGATGTGAAAGTAACTGAGATTCAGTCTGCTGTGGAGCAACTACAAGATGATATACAGGAGAGGAAGGGCAAGACCACAACTGATGCTTTTGCCAGAGTGCCCAGAGCTTAGAGATCATCTGCAGTGCCAGTTCCTCACACCAGAGCAACTACTTCTGCACCAGCTACAGCCTCACTTCCACCAGCTCCAGCTCCTACCCCAGCAGCTCCATCGACTTCAACTAAAGCCTTCGTCCTTGGCGTCATCCGGACTCCACCACCAGAAGACCAAGCCTGAGAGTCGTTTTAGTGATATGCATTTTCAATGAACTTTTTGGTAACTTGTTGCCAAAGGGGGAGAAAAATGTATAGATCATAGGCTTCGAGAGAGAGAGTTTGCATTTGTTCTCTCTTGTCTTCTTGGTTGAACTTTATTTGCTTTTGAGTGCTTGAGATACTATGCTTTTATTTGTGAGACATTGATGATCATGTGTTTGATCATAAGCTACACTTAATGCTTGTTGGATGTTATTATCAGTTTATCCTTATCTTGATCATTCACTTTGCTTGATGATGAGCGCATGTATTTAATTCTTATCATTTTGAGCGCTCCACCAAGATGTATGTGACATGGAAGAGTAACCCATGATCCTAACTCATTGTGCATTTGCAGTCCAAAGCAAATCTTAAAATATGCACAAAATTAGGGGGAGCTCTTGCTTTTCACATACTTCTCAAAGCGACGATATATTCCACTCGTATTATCATTTGTCGAAGCTTTGATCTATATGTTGTCATCAATTACCAAAAAGGGGGAGATTGAAAGTGCAACTATCCCTGGGTGGTTTTGGTAATTCCTAACAACATATAGCTCATTAAGCTAACATTATTCCAAGATTAATATTTCAGAAAAAGCTCGATGGATGGCATGGCATGGATGAGGAAAGTGGATCCCTCAAAATTATAAGGACAAAAGATTGGCTCAAGCTTCAAGATCAAGACTCTACATTTTATATTTTAGTGATCCAAGATCACATTGAGTCTATAGGAAAAGCCAATACTATCAAGGAGGGATGAGGTGTTGCTTAATGAGCCTCTTGCTTCATGTGCTTAGTGATATGCTCCAAAACCCTCAACTATCTTCCCACATCCACATATGACCTAAACCAAAAGTCAAACTCGGCCCCACCAATTCTTTCTATCCGGCGCCACCGAGTTTCAAATGTCATAGCCACTGCCACAAACCCTAGCAAATCAGTTTCACCGATAGGGATCTCGGTCTCACCGAGATGGGATTGCAATTTCTCTGTTTCCCTTCGTAACGTTTCGGTCTAACCAAAGTGAGCGACCGGTCCCACCGAGATTGCAATGTAAACTCTTTGTTTCCCTTTTGTAACATTTCGGTCTCACCGAGATGAGCGAATCGGTCCCATCGAATTTACCTGACCAACGCTCTGGTTAGCTTATTACCAAAATCGGTCTCACCGAGTTTGTGTAATCGGTCACACCGATATTACGCTATGCTCTAACCCTAACCATATCGGTCCTACCGAGTTGCATCTCAGTCCCACCGAAAATCCTAACGGTCACTAGGTTTGCTGACTCGGTCCGACCAAGTTTAACCATTCGGTCCCACCGAGTTTGGCAGATTGTGTGTAACGATTAGATTTTGTGTGGAGGCTATATATACCCCTCCACCCACTCTTCATTCGTGGAGAGAGCCATCAGAACACACCTACACTTCCATTACTCATGTTTTGAGAGAGAACCACCTACACTTGTGTTGAGCTCAAGATATTCCATTCCAACCATATGAATCTTGATCTCTAGCCTTCCCCAAGTTGCTTTCCACTCAAATCTTCTTTCCACCAAATCCAAATCCTATGAGAGAGAGTTGAGTGTTGGGGAGACTATCATTTGAAGCACAAGGGCAAGGAGTTCATCATCAACACACCATTTGTTACTTCTTGGAGAGTGGTGTCTCCTAGATTGGCTAGGTGTCACTTGGGAGCCTCCGACAAGATTGTGGAGTTGAACCAAGGAGTTTGTAAGGGCAAGGAGATTGCCTACTTTGTGAAGACCTACCGCTAGTGAGGCAAGTCCTTCGTGGGCGACGGCCATGATGGAATAGACAAGGTTGCTTCTTCATGGACCCTTCGTGGGTGGAGCCCTCCGTGGACTCGCGCAACCGTTACCCTCCGTGGGTTGAAGTCTCCATCAACGTGGATGTACGATAGCACCACCTATCGGAACCACGCCAAAAACATCCGTGTCTCCAATTGCGTTTGAATCCTTCAAACCCTTCCCTTTACATTCTTCCAAGTTGCATGCTTTACTTTCCGCTGCTCATATACTCTTTTGCATGCTTGCTTGAATTGTGTGGAGATTGCTTGACAGGTGCTAAGATAGCTAAAATCTGCCAAGAACTAAATTGGGAAAAGGCTAGATTTTTATTTGGCAAGTAGTCTAATCACCCCCCTCTAGACATACTTCCGATCCTACAATAACCCTTTCCTCTTCAAGGGAAAACCAATGCAGTGCTCAAGAGGTAGCAAGAAGGATTTCTAGCGCCGTTGCCGGGGAGTCTACGCACAAGTCAAGACATACCAAGTACCCATCACAAACTCATCTCCCTCGCATTACATTATTTGCAATTTGCCTCTCGTTTTCCTGTCCCCCCTTCACCCTTGCCATTTTATTCGCCTTCTCCTTTCCGCTCGCCTTTCTTTCACCATGTCGGAACCAAAAAGGGTTGGAGGTTCTCTCCTGAGTTTTAGCACTTTGGACAATCCTTCTATTCTTGCTACACTCATAAATAATGATGTTATAGAAAGACCTACCGAAGTTATCAATGAATGTCTTAATAATATTGATGAGGATGATTCCGGAATTTTTCGTTATTTACTCGATGAATCTTTCAAAGATGCTTCGGACAGACTATTAAGGATCCGGGCAAGCTATGTGCCCCAATACCAAATTGAAATTCACTTAAAGAGCTTTTATGTTGCCCTACCTTCTTCGTTTAAGCATGTCTTAGACTCTATTTTTGAAGAAGGTTTTCTTAAGGGGGATGCTATAGATACTTATGAAAAGATGAAAACTATATTTGGGCACCCCATGAATGAGAAAGTTGAATCTACCACCCTTTTGTGCTTTTATCAGAATGAAATTATCAAAGAAATGAAGGCTAGCCTAGATGCAAATTTCCGTAACGTGCTTAATCTTTCTTCTAGTATTAATGGCCACGTGCTTTCTCAAAATAGAAAGATAAATGCGATAGATAAGGAATTTTCTCTGTTCTTTCCTAATACCAAAGATGGCAATACTTAGATCTATGCTTGCTTTTATGCCTAGCTAGGGGCGTTAAACGATAGCGCTTGCTGGGAGGCAACCCAATTTATTTTAGTTTTTTGATTTTTGTTTCTGTTTAGGAATAAATATTTGATCTAGCCTCTCGTTAGATTCGTTTTTGTGTTTTAATTAGTGTTTGTGCCAATTCAAACTGTTAGGATAACCTATGATGATAGTTATTTGATCCTGCTGTAAAAAATAGAAACTTTGCGCGCACGAGATTAGTTTTCATAAATCACAGGAACGTGATTTTCAGTTGATTCTTTTTGCAGTTGATCAATAAACAAATTGTCTACAACTTCCTAATTTGGTGGAATTTTTTGCGTTCCAGAAGTTTGTGTTAGTTACAGATCTGTTCTGTTTTTGACAGATTCTGTTTTTCGTGTGTTGTTTGCTTATTTTGATGAATCTATGGCTAGTAAAATAGTTTATAAACCATAGGGAAGTTGGAATACAGTAAGTTTAACACCAATATAAATAAATAATGAGTTCATTACAGTACCTTGAAGTGGTGTTTTGTTTTCTTTCGCTAACGGAGCTCATGGGATTTTCTGTTAAGTTTTGTGTTGTGAAGTTTTCAAGTTTTGGGTAAAGATTTGATGGATTATGGAACAAGGAGTGGCAAAAGCCTAAGCTTGGGGATGCCCATGGCACCCAAAGATAATCTAAGGACACCAAAAAGCCAAAGCTTGGGGATGCCCCGGAAGACATCCCCTCTTTCGTCTTCATCCATCGGTAAGTTTACTTGGAGCTATATTTTTATTCACCACATGATATGTGTTTTGCTTGGAGCGTCTTGTATGATTTGAGTCTTTGCTTATTAGTTTACCACAATCATCCTTGCTGTACACACCTTTTTAGAGAGACACACATGATTCGGAATTTATTAGAATACTCTATGTGCTTCACTTATATCTTTTGAGCTATATAGTTTTTGCTCTAGTGCGTCACTTGTATCTTTTAGAGCGCGGTGGTGGATTTGTTTTATAGAAATTATTGTTCTCTCATGCTTCACTTATATTATTTTGAGAGTCCTACAAAACAGCATGGTAATTTGCTTTAATCATGAAATTACTCCTAATATGCAAGGTATTCAACATTAGTAAAAACTCTCTTATGAGTGCGTTGAATACTAAGAAAAGTTTGATGCTTGATGATTGTTTTGAGATATGGAGGTAGTAATATTAAAGTTGTGCTAGTTGAGTAGTTGTGAAATTGAGGAATACTTGTGTTGAAGTTTGCAAATCCCGTAGCATGCACGTATGGTAAACGTTGTGTAACAAATTTGAAACATGAGATGTTCTTTGAGTGTCATCCCTTGTGTGGAGGTCGGGGGCGCGCGATGGTTAACTCCTACCAACCTTTCCCTAGGAGCATGTGTTTAGTGCTTGGTTTGATGACTTGTAGATTTTTTCTATAAGTATGTGAGTTCTTTATGACTAATGTTGAGTCCATGGATTATACGCACTCTCACCTTTCCATCATTGCAAGCCTCTTCGGTACTGTGCACTGCCTTTTCTCACCTTGAGAGTTAGTGCAAACGTCGCCGGTGCATCCAAACCCCGTGATACGATACGCCCTATAACACATAAACCTCCTTATATCTTCCTCAAAACAGCCACCATACCTACCTATTATGGCATTTCCATAGCCATTCCGAGATATATTGCCATGCAACTTTCCACCGTTCTGTTTTTCATGACAAGTTTCATCATTGTCATATTGCCTTGCATGATCATGTAGTTGACATCGTATTCGTGGCAAAGCCACCATGCATATTATTTCATACATGTCATTCTTGATTCATTCCCGGTACACCATCGGAGGCATTCATATAGAGTCATACTTTGTTCTAGTATCGAGTTGTAATCATTGAGTTGTAAATGAATAGAAGTGTGATGATCATCATTCATAGAGCATTGTCCCAAAAAAAGGAAAAAAAGAAAAAGAAGAAGAAAAAGAAAAAGGGGCAATGCTACTATCCTTTTCCAAACTTGTGCTTCAAAGTAGCACCATGACCCTTTTGATAGGTAGTCTCTTGTTTTGTCACTTTCATATCCTAGTGGGAATTTTTCGTTATAGAACTTGGCTTGTATATTCCAACAATGGGCTTCCTCAAATGCCCTAGGTCTTCATGATCAAGCAAGTTGGATGCACACCCACTTAGTTTCTTTTGTTGAGCTTTCAAACATTTATAGCTCTAGTGCATCCGTTGCATGGCAATCCCTACTCCTCACATTAACATCAATTGATGGGCATCTCCATAGCCCGTTGATTTGCCGCGTTGATGTGAGACTATCTTCTCCTATTTTGTCTTCTCCATATAACCCCCATCACTATATTCTATTCCACCCATAGTGCTATGTCCATGGCTCACGCTCATGTATTGCATGAAAGTTGAAAAAGTTTGAAAATTCTAAAGTATGAAACAATTGCTTGGCTGAAACCGGGGTTGTGCATGGTTTGAGTATTTTGTGTGACGAAGATGGAGCATAATCAAACTATATGATTTTGTAGGGATGAAATTTCTTTGGCCATGTTATTTTGAGAAGACATAATTGCTTAGTTTGTATGTTTTAAGTATTATTACTTTTATATCAATATTAAACCATTATCTTGAATCTTTCAGATCTGAATATTCATACCACAATTAAGAGGGTTACATTAAAAATTATGCTAAGTAGCATTCCACATCAATAATTCTATTTTTATCATTTACCTACTCGAGGACGAGCAGGAATTAAGCTTGGGGATGCTTGATACGTCTCCAACATATCTATAATTTTTTATTGTTCCATGCTATATTATATTCTGTTTTGGATGTTTAATGGGCTTTATTATACACTTTTATCTTATTTTTGGGACTAACGTATTAACCGGAGGCCCAGCCCAAATTGCTGTTTTTTGCCCGTTTCAGTGTTTCGCAGAAAAAGAATATCAAACGGAGTCCAAACGGAATGAAACCTTCGGGAACGTGATCCAGAGGACTTGGAGTCTACGCAAAGCAACGAATGAGGAAGGCACGAGGTAGGGGGCGCGCCTACCCCCTGGGCGCGTCCTCCACCCTCATGGGCCCCTCGTTGCTCCACCGATGTACTTCTTCCTCCCATATATACCCATATACCTGGAAAACATCAGGGACGGAGCCAAAACCCTATTTCCACCGCCGCAACCTTGTGTACCCGTGAGATCCCATCTTGGGGCCTTTTTCGGCGCTCCGTCGGAGGGGGCATTGATCACGGAGGGCTTCTACATCAACACCATAGCCTCTCCGATGATGTGTGAGTAGTTTACTTCAGACCTTCGGGTCCATAGTTATTAGCTAGATGGCTTCTTCTCTCTCTTTGGATCTCAATATAAAGTTCTCCTTGTTTCTCTGGGAGATATATTCGATGTAATCTTATTTTGCGGTGTGTTTGTCTAGATCCGATGAATTGTGGGTTTATGATCAACATTATCTATGAACAATAATCTCCTCTGAATTCTTTTATGTATGATTGGTTATCTTTGCAAGTCTCTTCGAATTATCAGTTTGGTTTGGCCTGCTAGATTGATCTTTCTTGCAATAGGAGAAGTGCTTAGCTTTCGGTTCAATCTTGCGGTGTCCTTTCCCAGTGACACCAGGGGCAGCAAGGCACGTATTGTATTGTTGCCATCGAGGATAAAAATATGGGATTTATATCATATTGCTTGAGTTTGTCCCTCTACATCATGTCATCTTGCCTAATGCGTTACTCTGTTCTTATGAACATAATACTCTAGATGGATGCTAGATAGCGGTCGATGTGTGGAGTAATAGTAGTAGATGCAGAATCGTTTCGGTCTACTTGTCGCGGACGTGATGCCTATATACATGATCATACCTAGATATTCTCATAGCTATGCTCAATTCTATCAATTGCTCAACAGTAATTTGTCTACCCATCGCAATACTTATGCTATCTTGAGAGAAGCCACCAGTGAAACCTATGGCCCCCGGGTCTATTTTCCATCATATTAATCTTTCAACACTTTGCTATTTCTATTTATGTTTGTTTTACTTTGCATCTTTATCATAAAAATACCAAAAATATTATCCTATTATCTCTATCAGATCTCACTCTCGTAAATGACCGTGAAGGGATTGACAACCCCTTTTTCATGTTGGTTGCGAGGTTCTTGTTTGTTTGTGTAGGTGCGTGGGACTCGCACTACTAGAAAAAGGGCTAAAGATGAAATTGACACTAATGGCGCACCCGAGAAGTGGTGCACCACTACTATATACTAATGGCGCACCAGGTGGAGATACGCCATTAGTGTGGATGACACTAATGGCGCACCAGGCAAAAGGTGCGCCACTAGTAATTTTTTTTTTCATTTTTTCAAACATACTAATGGCGCATCCGGGCAAAGTGCGCCATTAGTAGTTAGAACTACTAATGGCGCACCGGCGACAAAGTGCGCCAGTACTTTTTTTTTACCTTTTTGCAAAACTGCTAATGGCGCACCGTTGTACAGTGCGCCATTACTAGTTTAAACTAGTAATGGCGCACTGTGCCACGGTGCGCCATTAGTATAAAAATTATTTTTTTACTTTTTTGCAAAACTACAAATGGCGCATGTCTCTGTGGTGCGCCATTAGTATGTTGGGTTACTAATGGCGCATGGCTTAGTGGTGCGCCATTAGTAACCTGGGACCAGCTAGATATTTTTGGACCAGCCACACCTACACACTCACTTTCCCCACTTCATTCCCCCCACCTCCTTCTCTAAGCTTGTCGGCTGCCTCCTCCTCCTCACCTCATTTGCACCATAGAGTCATCAAAATTAAGGGGTGAAATTGCCTTTTTTTGATAGGTAAGTAAGGGGAAAGCTATCTTCATGTTGTAGATCTACTTTTTTTCTCCCTAGCTCGCTCCAACAATGTGCACATGCACTTTTTGTGGCCTAGCTAGATCTATGTATGTCTGTGGTCTTGCATATGTTTGTGGTGTTGCATATATGTTTGTGTTTGCAGGTACCGGTATTTGAAATGCGATAGTTGCCAATATTTTGCCAGAATGTTGATTCATTTCTGTTTCGGCGAGACTTTTGGCACTATGCATTCTTTTCGGTCCTATTTTTAGGGAAAGTCATGCCAAATTTTTTCTTGGTTCTAAAGTATCGTTTTGCTCTCCCCCGCAGGCGACCTTGGTCCGCACGATGACCGAAGGCATCGTGAATAGGCTTTTGAGCTCCGCGAAGGCCGAGATGCTTCAAAAGAACGAGACGGAGATAAGATGTCTGTGTCGAAGATGCAAGCTGAAGAGCCTTATTGCGGACCTGGATTCCGGGCAGGTCGGCGAAAATTTTGGCACTATGCATTCTTTTTGGTCCTATTTTTAGGGAAAGTCATGCCAAATTTTTTCTTGGTTCTAAAATATCGTTTTGCTCTACCCCGCAGGCGACCATGGTCCGCACGATGACCGAAGGCATCGTGAATAGGTTTTTGAGCTCCGAAGGCCGAGATGCTTCAAAAGAACGAGACGGAGATAAGATGTCCGTGTCGAAGATGCAAGCTGAAGAGCCTTATTGCGGACCCGGATTCCGGGCAGGTGCGGGACCACCTGCTCTTGCGTGGTTTCATGGATGGCTATCGGTGGCAAGGTGATGAAGATGACTATGAAGTCGTCCATGGGGGCCGGGCAAGAAATGAGGAAGGGCAGCAAGACAACCACCGCGGCTCGGGCGGGCGAGAAGACGAAGAATCTCCAGGACATGATCACGACGGTGATGCTGTACACAGTCATCATGTAGAAGATGCCGGACATGATGATGAGGAAGATCAAGACGAAGGGCATGATCATGAAGATGAAGATGCCGGAGCAGACGACGATGGAGGCTGCCCGACCAGTTTCGAGGAGGCGAAGAAAATCGTGTGTCCTCTGGATTTACCGCACGTGAAATACCATGTGTGCATGAACAATTGCATCATTTATCGGGACGAGCACGCGGAGTCTACCATATGTCCGGTGTGCGGCGTCACTCGATACAAGAAGAGGAAGAAAGCTCCTCGAAAATCGGTGTGGTACTTTCCAATCACTCCTCGTCTGCAGTGGTATTTCGCGGACCCTAAGGTAGCAAAGCTCCTGCGTTGGCACACGGATAGGGAGGAGAAGAAGCGGGAAGATGACGGAAATGATCCGGAGATAAATAAAAAAGACAAGATGCTGAGTCACCCTAAGGATGCGAGCCAGTGGCAAGCGTTGAACTTCGAATACCAAGAATTTGGGAAGGATCCAAGGAACATCATGCTGGGCACGAGCACCAATGGAGTCAATCCGTTTGGCAGCCAGAGAAGCACACATAGCACCTGGCCTGTGTTTGTGTGGATGTACAACCTTCCCCCTGGTTGTGCATGAAGAGGAAGTACATTCACATGAGTATGCTAATTGAAGGGCCGAAACAACCAGGGAACGACATCAATCTGTATCTGGGGCTGCTGAAAGAGGAGCTAGACACGTTGTGGAAAACGCCAGCCAATATGTGGGACGCCGCAGAGAAAGAATATTTCCCTATGAGAGTCGCACTGCTCACGACGGTGCACGACTATCTCGGTTACGGATATCTCATGGGGCAGGTAGTCCACGGATTTTCTGGATGCGTAAGGTGCATGGATGACACAACGTATCGCCAGCTAGATAGAGATCCCGGGTCTTCGAAAACCGTGTTCATGGGACATCGAAGGTGGCTTCGCGACGATGACCCATGGAGGAAACGCAAGGATCTGTTCAATGGTGAAACCGAACCCCGAAAACGCCCGCGTACGAGGAGCGGCGAGGAAATAGACGAGCTGTTGAAAAATTGGAAAGATTGCCCACTGTCGGGAAAGAAGGAAAAGGCGGCAGAGCCGGGAAAGAAGCGAAAGGCGCCAGAGCCACTGCTGAAGGTATGGAAAACGAGGTCTGTTTTCTGGGACTTGCCGTACTGGAAGATCCACCGTGTGACTCACAGCCTTGATGCCATGCATATCACGAAGAACGTGTGCGAGAGTTTGCTTGGTACCCTGCTCAACATGCCAGAGAGGACCAAAGATGGGCCGAAAGCAAGGGCAGACTTGAAATCAATGGGCATCAGGTAGGAGCTTCACGCTAATGATGATGATGATGATGATGATGATGATGAGACGAAGCAGGACACAGAAACTCGTCGCAAAGGCAAAAAGGCCAAGAAGACCGGAAATGACTACCCTCCCGCGTGCTTCACTCTAAGTCAGGAGGAGATCGAGCAGCTTTTCACCTGCCTCGTAGGAGTAAAACTTCCTAACGGTTACGTGGGGAAGATAAGCAGATACCTAGACCCAGCGAAGCAGAAGTTCAGCAGGATGAAGTCTCACGACTGTCACGTGCTGATGACGCAGATACTTCCAGTTGCAATCCGTGGGATCATGGACGTGCACGTCCGTGAAATGCTATTTGGCCTATGCAAATTTTTCGACGTCATCTCTCGGAAGTCGATTGGCGTGAGGCAACTCAGAAGGCTACAGGAAGAGATCATGGTGATAGTATGCGAGCTTGAGATGTACTTCCCGCCCGCATTCTTCGATGTCATGGTGCATCTGCTGGTCCATATCATGGAGGATATCATCCAACTCGGGCCGACGTTCCTGCACAGCATGATGCCATTCGAAAGGATGAATGGTGTCATCAAAGGATACGTTCGCAACATGTCATGTCTAGAGGGAAGCATAGCCAGGAGCTTTCTGACCGAAGAGTGCATCTCCTACTGCACGAATTATCTTGGCATCGAGAACCCCGTTGGCCTGCCCGTCAACAGGCACCTCGGCAGGCTCGCTGGATGGGGTCACTGTGAGGGTCGCCGCGAAATGCATGTCGACTTCGACGGTCGACTCGCCGACTTTGAAAGAGCAAACCTAGTCGCGCTACAACACATAGACGTGGTCGATCCTTGGGTGGTAGAGCACAAAACCTTTATCGAGAAGACGTACAATGACTGAGGCCAACAGAGTACGGACGGAGATATAATCAAAGAGCACAACTCATGTTTCACGCGTTGGTTCAAGCAGAAGCTCCTGACGTACCCTTTACATGATGATTCTTCCACGGAAGAACAACTCATATTCGCCTTGTCACAGGGCGCCGAGCACAACCTGATGACCTATGAGGCGTACGATATCAACGACTACACATTCTACACCGAGGATAAGGACATGAAGAGAGATGGTTATCAGAACTCCGGGGTAACAATGGAATCCTACATTGGTAACGACAAGGACAGATACTACGGAAGAATCGAGGAGATCTGGGAGCTGAGCTACGCTGGAGAGAAGGTCCCGATGTTCCGTGTCAGATGGGCCAAGAGCATCCTAAAACAAGACCGGTATTTCACCACCATGGTTATACCCAAAGCCAAATCCAAGACCGTGCGCGCAAACGTCACCGCGAAAAATGAGCCATGGGTACTGGCTTCCCAAGTGGACCAATGCTTCTTCATTACCGACCCGTCAAAGCCCAGTCGTGTTGTCGTGAGGAGAGGCAAAAGGAAGATCATTGGAATGGATGGAGTAGCCAATGAGCAAGACTTCGACAAGTACGGCGACCGGAAGATCGAACATGACGACGACAATGAAGTAGCAGCACACACCACAAGAAGAAGCAGGACCACCCTACCTAAAGGACGTCCGTTCCATAGAAGAACTCCATTTGCAAAAAAGAAGGGCAAGAAGATTCTGAACAGATAGCTAGCTAAGATCGATTGTATTTAAATCGTAGTCTTCATTTCTCGATTGTATTTCATGGGGACTTTTTGATATCATGAATATTTTTAAATTTCATGGGCACTTTTTGAATTCATGAGGACACTCGATCTCGATCCCCCTCCATCTCGATCTCGATTCCACCCGCACCCTCCCCCGCTAGCTCCGCCGCCGCCGACGACCCACCGCACCCTCCCCCGCTCCACCGCCGCCGACGAGCACCCTCCCCCGCTCCACCGCCGCCGACGAGCACCCCCCCGCACCCTCCCCCGCTCCACTGCCGCCGCCGATGATATTTTCAAATAACAAATTTGATGATATTTTTAAAAAAATAATTACTGTTTTTATAAAAAATTATTACTGTTTCATATTCATATTCATTTATTAAAAAAAATATATACTAATGGTGCACCGGCCTGGTGGTGCGCCATTGCTATCTAAAAAAAAGATTTCTAATGGCGCACCGACGGGTGGTGCGCCATTAGTAAGCTTCCCCCCTATAGCTAAGTCCTCCCTCTCCCTCGCCAGATCCCCTTCGTCCCTCTCTCCCTTGCCAGACCCACGACGACGCCGCCCCGACCCACGACGCCGCCGCCCCGACCCCCGCCGGACTCCACCCCCGCCGCCCCCGCGCCCCCGCGTCCCCACCCCCGCCACCCTCGTGCCCTCGTGCCCCCGATTCCATCTCTCCCTCTCGGTCCCTGCATCCTCCAGGCCTCCGCCATCCAGCCCCTCCCCTCCCCCATCAATGAGAGGAGCATCCGGTGCCCCCGCCGTCGAGTTCGTCGATGACGCCGTCCTCCAACCGCTGCCGCCGCAGCCGCCGTCCTCCCGCCCAGGTACCTCTCCTCCTTCCTCCTTCCTCCCTCTCCTGTGTGAAGTGACTTATGGAAGTAATTTGTTAATCTGAATTTTGTTACTGATGATGACAGGAGATTTGTGCACTGTAGTTTGTTAATCTGGAAAGCTTAGTAGCTAATGCATTCAGTTAACCAAAGTTTAGTTCTTGTGTACTGTTATTTGTTAATCTGTTACTCCATTTGTTACTGAATTTTTCTCTTTGGGTTTAGTAGTGAGAACATGCATGGTCCAACATTCAGTTGGAGTATTGCCTAGGTTCAATTAGGTTCAGTAGTGCTACTAGGTTTAATATCGTTGCTCCTGTGCTATACTTTGGCAGCCTGGAGTATTATTTCCAAATTGGAGTAGTAGTGACCATGTAGTGTAGTGCTGTGTACTATAGTTCCCGCTCTTCTCAAATTGGGGTATCTAGTGTAGTGTAGTTCCCTCCTCAAATTACTTGCAAGCATATTGTAACTATTTTCACTCTGTCCTGAAGGTTTTTGACTACACAATCTGTGGTGACCCATACTCTGTTGGTTCACACTCACTGAGTTCGCTCGTGAAGGTATTATATGTTCACATGGTACATTTATGTTTTTCAACAGCTAATTGATGGTTTGATACATGATACATTTCATGCACAGGGTGCTAGAGCTGCACTTAACTTGCTAAAATCATCCCCTTGTTCTTACTGGTTATAGAAATTCATTGCTTGTCCTATGTTTTCTGTCAGGGTATAGCTTGCTTGAGTTTGTGTCCTTTAATTTGTAAATCTGTTGTTCTAGCCACATTTAGGATAAGTTGTTGTATATACTGTCATAAAGTTCAGCAAGAACAGGGCATCAACAGTGCTACTCTAGTATCTAGTTGGGGAGGGACAAATGGACAGGGCATCACTGTAGCTGTACTGCACAACAAACTATTAGTCTTAGGATTAACACTCCTCATATGAGATGAGAGGATTTTTTTAAATGGCTTCTTGCAGTTTTGAAAATTCAGTTTATTCGGTTACTAAAAATTCAGTTAATACAGTTAGGGAAACAAATTTCAGAACTTTTGTTTGCTGTAACATATTGATGTGCTTTGTAAAACTTGTTCATGTACCGAACTACTAATGCCTTGTGATGCTCTGAATTACTTGTGATGCCTCTGAATTACTTGTGATCACATTGAGAAAGACATGCAAAGATGATGATCAAAGATATATATTTCAGATTTGTATAGTTTCAGAGATTTGTATGACCAAAGATACAGTTCAGATTTGAATTGTTTCAGAAATTGGTATGACCAAAGATGCTATTGTATATAAATGGGCTGCTGTAGAACTGTTCTTCATCTTTATAGTGCTGTTGTGTAGAAATATGCTGAGTTTTCTGCTCTGATTGTTGCTCAAAGAAATTTAGCAAAAAATGGGCTCCTGGGAGACGCCGCTGCTGGTTGAGGCCCTTGAGAGGCCCTTCGTGTCGTGATGATTTTGCAGGTACCCTGAGAGGCCCTTGAGTTTGACGGAATGTCGATTAACTTCCGTTCCGGCAAATTCGGGTACTCCATCTGTCCTATTTTCAGCAAAGGTCATGCTGAAATTTTCCGTGAATTTTAGCATGACTTTGCTAAAAATCGGACATATGAGCTACTTGCGACTAATGTTGATTATCTTCTGCTCAAAATTTATGCTGCTATAATGTTGTATGATAATGTTGTAAGGGTACTAATTGGTCTCTTCTGCTGTTTATCAGAGATGGGGGGAAGCAGCCACCGCCGCTCTGCCTCACCGGAGTACGAGTTGGATGCTTTCGAGTTCTTCACTATCATACTTTCTTCTTCAGTATCAGCCAGGAGGCAGGTATATAAAACGAGAGATCTCCCATTCACCCATCTCATTATGATAACTCTGTTGTTTGCTACATCACTCCTTGTCGCAAATTGCAGAGGCTGCCTGACGCTTTTATGAAGATGCTGGGTGAAGATCCGCCAGATAATGTGAAGCTCCGACAGGCTGGCAGCGGGGTTCGCAGGCTGTGGGACGTGGATTTGGTGATCGAGGAGGGCCACATGTACCTGTGACATGGCTGGGAGAAGTTCTACAGTGCCTACGACCTGTGGACCGGGTACTTTCTTCTCTTGAGGTACGACGATGACGCCACAATGCTCATCATGAAGGTTTTCAACACGACTATGTGTCGCATGCGCTACGCTGAAGATGAAGATGCCAGTGCGTTCTGCCTCTTCTTATTCCTCTACATTTGGCTTTGTCTCACATCGATTGTTAACGGTCATTGTTGCATTTGGGCAGGCAATGGGAGCAGCAGCAGCGACACTGGCTACAGCGATTCTGGCAGCAGCGATTTTGGCAGCAGCGATGATTCTGGCAGCAGCAATTCTGGCAGGAGTGAAGACAACAAGAAGGATGATCCGGAGTGGAGTGGGGGAGAAGAGGAGCAGTGTAGGGATGAGGAGCTGCAGGATGACGATGGGCATCAGGCTGAGGATGACCTAGCGCTGGTGGTGGCTGACCAAGGGTAAGAGATGGTGGTGGCTGACCAGGTGCAAGAGATGGTGGTGGCTGACCATGCGCAAAAGATGGTGGTGGCTGACCATGGGCAAGAGATGGTGGTGGCTGAGGGTGGCCTCGCGATGGTGGTGGTGCCTGACAATTACCACGCACCGGTGGTGGTGCCAGCGATCCCACAGCTGGGCGACATGACCACGCCAATTGTGGTAGAAGACTACATCCCACAGCTGCCTCCACCGCCTCGCCGCTCTTGGCGCATCAGGCTGAGGAAGGAGAAGGAGAAGAACAATGAGAACTGAACTATGTCAGGTATGTCAGATCTCCAAAATGATATATATATATATACTTAGTTACCTATTTATCTCTACTATGCTTAGTTTCCTATAGGTTAGCTCCAAAATTACTTATGTTAGCACAAAATGATCAAGTTTACATAATAAGCTTATAGTCTTCTTCTTATTCTTCTTCTTATCCAAAATGACATAGGTTAGCTTCATTTTACCTAAGTTGGCTCTAATATGCTAACTTGGAGCTTATATGCTTAGTTTCCTATAGGTTAGCTCCAAAATTACTTATGTTAGCACAAAATGATCAAGTTTACATAATAAGCTTATAGTCTTCTTCTTATTCTTCTTATTCTTCTTCTAGTCTTCTTCTTCTTCTTCTCTTCTTCTTCTTCTTCTTCTTCTAACTTCTTGTTTATCATTTTGCAGATTTGATTTAATTCACGGAAGCTTACATGGATGGAGTGCTTCTTTTCCATTTGTGTTTTTATTTTGTATCAATGTGAAACTTTTGTGAATTGATGGATAGCGGTATTGAATGAACATTGTGAAACTTTTGTAATATGTAACGATGGAACTATGTGTTGGCTATGTATGTATATATGATGAAACTTGTGTGTTGGATATGATCTGGTGGACGTAGGTAACATCGTTACATATGGCCCCTTAGATCTCTAATATTTTTTAACCTGTGAAAATATCAGAAATAAAAAAAATTCCCTAATATTCATACTAGTAGCACACCACACAAGACACTAATGGTGCACTGTGATAATCACACTAATGGCGCATCACCCAACAGTGCGCCATTAGTATGCCAAAGCACATGGTTAAATATGGCCCCTGGGAGGCATACTAATGGCGCATGGTGTTCTATACTAATGGCGCACTGTGTGGTGCGCCATTAGTATACCATATACTAATGGTGCACCAGTGGTGCGCCATTAGTAATAAATACTAGTGGCTTGACACTAATGGCACATCAGTGATGCGCCATTAGTAGGGAAAACTGGTGCGCCATTAGTGGGCCTTTTCCTAGTAGTGTCGCACGTGCTCTCCTACTGGTTTGATACCTTGGTTCTCAAAACTGAGGGAAATACTTACGCTACTTTGCTGCATCACCCTTTCCTCTTCAAGGGAAAACCAACGCAGTGCTCAAGAGGTAGCATGGCTCGCGTGAAAAAGAGGCTGGTCAGTGCATCGTGGCGGCGGGCGGCGGTGCATGCAGGTAGGCAAGCTACGTGCATGCATGCAGGCTAGCTGGACATGTCTTGCATGCATAACAGGCTTCTGTCGTTGCGGCACGCGCACGGCCCAAGTCTAACCACGGCCCAACGAGCTAACTGTGGCACCGTCCGCGCGACCCCACTCATCAGGTCCAACGGGCGACACAGTGAGGGCGGTCCCACTCGTCAGAGTTAATGGTCAAAGCACTGACCCGATGGCATCCACCGTTTGTGACCAGTTCTAAGGGTTTTGGGCAAGGGACTAGGGAAACACTACTAGGGAAAAGCCTAGCAGCAGCGCGGGTTTTGGGCCTTTTAGTAGCGCGGGGGCCGACGCTACTAATAAGGCGCTACAGCTAACGTATAGCAGTAGCGCTGGTTCACCCGCACTACTGCTACACAAGTGTTGCAGCAGCGCGCTTAAAGGAAGCTCGTTGCTGCTAATAGCTATAGCGCGCTTCCCGTGTGCGCGCTACTGCTACAACCACACTGCTGCTAACTTTTCTCCACTCGCTACTGCTAATTTTAGTAGTTTTTTGTTTTTTTCGGCATATTTGTTTTGTATTTGAACAGGCTTTATAGAAGAATCTTTAGCACATACAAATGTCATCATGATACACATACAAATGCCTACGAGACCTCAAATGTAATTATAGCATATACATACAAATAGTCTCGTCATAATCATCATCCAACACAAAGTGGTATCTTGTCATCATCTCGAAAATAGCGATACATGCAAGTCTCGAATACTTGCAACTACAACGTCATCCATCTAAAGAAAGGTATACGTGAGAAGAGCTATCACTATGAGTGAGAGCGGAACTATGCAGTACATGAGATGGCGGTTATGAGTCCTCTCTCGCGCTAGCGTGAACCTCAAGTAACTAGCTTCTCCTTCTTGTCTGCTTTTGAAGCCTTTATGGCTGGCGTCCGAGAACCCATTCACTTGCCCCTGACACTCATGCCACTCGTTGTACACCCCCGGAACCTTCCCTTTGTACACGACATAGCAGTTCCATCTCACCATCAAGAAACTAGGTACCTGTTAGAGATGCATGTTCATGAAGAGGATGTACAATCATATATATATATGCAACAAAATATACTAGAGAACACCGAAAAATAAAGGGTTAGCAACTAGATGTAACATACAGTACGCAAATTAATTAACTAGAGGTACGCAGGTCATCGTACGCAAACTGACAAAGTAGCGTTACGCAAGTTCTGCAGGGATCGTGGACATCACAAAGTTTCATCGCTACAAATACTATACAAGTTCAACCAACACATATCATCATCGGCATCATAAATCACTAGAAGTTCCATCCTTCCATATCATCGAGGATGGACCCTAGCTTCTTGAACGGCATGAGGTCTAGACGTTGCATGCCTATGCGAGTTCGGACGTCAGCTCGTGATATAGGGCCGTGGTGGAACATCCCCTTCTCATCGACGACTTCTTTCATGATGATCGTTGCAATGTCGCTTTGGATGCGAAAGAAGTCATCTCTAAGTTTATACTCCGCTTCCCCATGAGATTCTAGCCACTTGTGGATATGATCATCATTTCTTCTTCTCATGCGAAGCTTTTGGTGATCCGTGTTGAACTGAATCATGAGATGGAGGATGTAGAATCCATCCTTCTTGCTTGGTTTTGGGACATGGATGCAGGAGAAGTTAGTTTTATGCGCAAAACCCATCTTCTTGTTCCTTTGTTTCCTGATCTGCATGTGGCCACCTCTAAAGTTGAAGCCTTGGAGAGCATCATCTAGAATATTCATTATGTGGGTGTAGTCTTTTTTCTTGTAGTCTCTGGAAGGGTCAAAATACACGGCATGGGAGACTTGCTGATAAAGAACGATAAGGACGGCGCGCCCGTGGCTGCGGGGAAAAGACACCTCAAATTATTCCCCATAGAGAGAGAAGGAATGATTGAAATTTATGAAAGGGTTGTTCGAAATTGACTTACTTTGGATGATAAGGCACGAGGAAAATTTCCCGGTCCTTATTCTGTACCATGAAGTTTTGGAGGTACTCCCTAGCAGTTTCACGCTCAAAGTCGCCGAGACTCAAGAAAGACTCGTGCATGTAGTACGGATCTGCCACACAGATTTGCGAGACTTCTTCACTGTTCATGACGGAGCTCATATGTAGCGCAAAAAGGCGGACGATTGTAAAATCGAGCCGCCTTGTCAGAAACATCTCAAAGATATGGTCAAACCGCAGGAAGAACACCTCCACGGGCCGTGTCTCGACGTAGCACTTCCCCTCAGGCACACGAGCCGCGTATGTCGGATATCCTGGATCCTTTGAGGCTAGTAGGCTTTTCTCAGTCGACAGCACATGGTCGTGCAGTCTCCTGAGATCCCCTGATAGTGCCTCCAGCGGTTTCGGCGGTAGCATCGGCTCGCCCGTGAGATGGAACATGGCCGCACCTTTCACGGGTACACACTCTTCAGAATGCATTGTCTGGCTGCTATGTGCTCTGGCTTGTTTGGAGGCAGCTATCTTCCCCGATCTCTTTCTCTCCTTTTTCTTGGGCACACCTTCTAGACCCTTCCTTAACCCCTGCCCCAGTGTTTCCGGGCTAAGTATTGTACGACCCTCGCGCTGGGATAGTTGAGCCTGTGTTGAGGTGGCATCTTCAGGCATGTCCTATGAGGATTTCATGAAGAGAGACTTTTTGCAATCCCTGCTACGACCTTCCTGCCTAGGCATATCATCCATATCCTCATTAGCACGCTGATAGCCCGATTCGTCATATGGTTGACTCATCAATTCTATGTCACATTCATACGCGTTTGTATTGAGGAAATCCATAGGGTCGACCTCCGTCTCATCATCCATTCTCTGTTCTACAGGACAAATTACATCTGCCAGCACTATTGCACCCCCTTCATCATGTCGTCCGCCGCTCTCACCCGGCACTACAGGAGCTGGTAATTGCGTAGGCGGGGTGGTGGTCTCCGCACATGCTTGTTGATGTGTGGTTATTGGTGTGCTCTCGGCCGGCTCCAGACGAATAAGATTCTTCGGCCATAGCAGCACCCAACCGTTGCAACTTCCAATCCGCAGCGGGGTCTTGTCGTCCGCTCCCACATGCTGTACTGGAGGAGGCAAATCCTCGTGCCCCGATTTCACACTGGACAAGCTAACCCTGAAGTGCCCAGCAAGGATCGGCTGGTTGTGGAACGTGGGTTGCAAGGGGTCCATTATCATCCCCTTTCCCACGTCCACCTTCTGGCCTTTGATCAAGTAGAGTATGGTGCACGGGGTTTCTTTTGCCTGCAAACACATATGTCTGTGGCGTAAAACATCCAAAAGGCAACAAAAATGGAATATTATATATATATGGTGGTGCGATATGTAATTACCGTGATGGCGTCGAGCTCAGCCAAAGACGAAGGCCCACCGAGCGCGCCAGAGACTAAGGACGGGCTGCTATGAGCGGGAGCGGCTGCGAGAGGAGGCCCGGTTGCGTGGGCAAGTGATCATGCGATGATGTTGTTTTTCATGGAGTTGCTCCCGTTGAAACTGGGCAACGGGAAATCATGTACCGTCTTGTCTGGATTTTCCTTTGTCCAGTTGATGATAACTGGAACCAAGTTAGTAGCGAAATCATTTCTGCAGGCAGTTACAGTTGCATTGACTGCCTGGTGTAACAACTCATATTTGTCCTCGGCTGCTTTTTTCGCGTCCTCAGCTGCTTTTTTCTCGACCGCAAGCTTCACCTTCGCGTCGATGTCCGCTTGACTAAACTTCTTTTTCTGCTTCTTGGCCTCCGGGCCCTCGTTGTAAAACACCTTCCACGTAGCGCCATCTCCAGCGCCGTGCACACGACCATATTGCGGCCGCTGGCCCAAAGGGAGTCCCTTAAGTTCGTTCAAGGCCCGATTGAGAGGGGTGTCCCACTTGGGCCTCATCGGAGAAGTAGGGCTTTCGGATGCAAGCTGGTGTTGCTTCTCCAGTAGTCTAATCAATTTCCTCGTGATCTTGTCCGTGTAAAAAACCTTTTTTTCCTTGTCCCACTTGTAGCAGGCCCTGATGAAGTCATGCTCCAAGGGGTTGGTGAACTTCATGAAGGGGTCTGGGAGACCCGCGGCTTCACGTTCCGCGTCCTCCTTATCCCATATGGGCCTTTTACCGAGGTAGCCATGGCTTCCGAGGCGATGCTTCCCCGTGTTCCTTTGCTGAAGGCTCTTGAATTTCGCAGCCTTAGCCTTGGCGTCCTCGGTAGCGCAAGTGTCCTTGAACTTTTCGAACTCCTCTTCCGTAAGTGTCGGATTTTCCTCCAGAATCTTGGACAGGGGTTCCTCAGCCTCAATAGCTCGTTTCACCCTCGATTTCTAGGAGGCCAAATCATTGCTGAACATGCCCATGGCGTGATTTTTAATCTTTTTCATCTTCGGATCATCCCATGGTTGTTCTATGTTATCATCCCGGTCGGGGAACTTGAATCTCTTGTGCAACTTCATTAGGAGCAACTACGTCAAATGTTCTTTACTCCTTAAGTCATCATCGTTGATGCTCGCGCATTCCCGTAGGATGCATCCTAGTTGGTTCCCATAGCACTTGCGAGGTTCTTCCGGCTCTAACGGCTCAATCTTGCCAGGTGCCATCTTTGTGATCACAAGTCGTCCAATCCCTAGTTTGTTAGGTTTTCGTATCCTCTGCTTCTTATGCTTCCTCTTTTCGGTACCGGCATAGGCGCCGGTACCTTCCCCGCTGGTATCTTCCCCGCCGGTACCTTCCCCACTGGTCTCGGCGCCGCCATTGGTGCCGGCGCCGTTGGTGTCGGTGTCGGCGCCAGTACCATCATCGAGGCGGACCTGCAAACCTTGCTTAGCAGTCAAAAAGTCGAGGTAGTCTTGTTCACCCTCATAATCCATCTCGTCTGCATCTTGGTCAGAAGGCCCATTTTCTTCGTTGTTCGACATGTTTCCTATGATTAAGTGTCCTCATTTATTTCTAAAAGTATGAATAAATGAGAGATGAGATAAAAAAGAAATCTATGTGCCAACACTCGATATGCCAACTATGTAGCACAAATCATGCCTTTATTCTCCGGAAATTTCGGCATGACCTTTGCTAAAAAATGGACATATGGAGCGCCTGGAATTCACCGAAACGGAAATGAATCAACATTCCGGCGTAACATAGGCCACTCGGATCATTTACCAAAACATGACATGTCCAAAACATGACATATCCACATATCACATGTCCAGTTCAAATTTGCATATAAATTCAGCAAATTTTGAAACCTATCTAAATTCATAACTAAATAGATAACCTAATTAACATAACTAAAACCTAAGTAAATTAACCCTAGCTAGCAGAGAGAGAGAGAGGGGGTGGTTTACAGAGGGTGCAGGGCGAGGAGGCAGGCCCGACGACGGCCGAGGTTGGGAGGGGAGGGAGCAGAGGAGGGAGGCGAGGGCCGACGGGTCGGGGGCGAGCGCGCCGGGGTCGGGGGCGAGCGCCGGCGCCGGGGCCGAGCGCGCCTGGGTCGGGGGCGGCGGGGTCGGGGGCGAGCGTGCCGGGGTCGGGCGCGGCGGGGTCGGGGGCGGCGGGGTCGGGGGCGAGCGCGCCGGGGTCGGGGGCGAGCACGCCGGGGTCGGGGGCGGGCGCGGCGGTGCGACGGGGCCGGGGAAGAGAGTGGTGATTTGGGGGAAAAGAGGCGGGATGAAGCAGGGAGAGGGAGAATTTTGGGTTAAGTGGACGTAGCAGTAGCGCGTTTACACGAAACCCGCTACTGCTATTACGAGCAGCTATAGCGATTTTCTCCAGAAACCGCTACTGCTACCTTGACTAGATGTAGCTCTTTTTCACTAAAGCGCTACTGCTATAACCAGTTTCCCTTTTTTCTTTTCCTCAGCATAATAGGAACATATATATTACATCATTGGACCCTTGCATAATAATGGCTAAGTGTGTATACAAGATAGGAACATATATATATTACATCATTGGACCCATGCATAATAATGTCTAAGTGTGTATACAAAATAGGAACATATATATATATTACATCATTGGACCCATGCATAATAATGGCTAATTAAGTGTGTATACAAAATAGGAACATATATATATATATATTAGATCATTTGACCGATTCCTCAGCGCTGACGTTTTCGTTTTTGAGTCAGCTTCTTTCCCTTCTTGTTCGTCGAAGAATAATTGAGCCCCTCATTGTGACTTTGCCTTTTCCATGGAGTACGATTTTTCTTTGGTAATGTAGTATTGATTCTTCTTTTGACGTATACTTCATCATCATCGTCATCTTCCCTCATTGGGTTGCCGTACTGATCATTCCAATGATGTTTCTTTTGCCTTTCCTCACGACAACACGACTGGGATTGCATGGGTCGGTTATGAAGAAGCATTGTGTCACGTGCTTAGCGTGTACCCATGGCTCGTTTTTTGCGATAGCGTTCACGGCAGCGCTCTTGGCGTCGGGTATAGTCATGGTAGTGAAAATCCGGCTTTCTCTTTCGACATTCTTAGCCCATCTGACACGGAACATCGTCATGTTGTGCAGTCCAGAGTAGTCAAGCTCCCAGATCTCCTCAACCCTTCCATAAAATCGTTCAGTTGCGCCGTTGTCGCTGTCGGTCATGCATTCCATCGTCACCCCTGAGTTCTGATATTCATCACTATCCATATCTTTGGCCTCCATGTAGAACGCGTGTATCCGTTGATATCATATGCCTGATAGGTTACGAGGTTGGGCGAGGGGCCATGTTCTAAGGCGTATATGAGCAATCCGTCCTTAGAGCCCTCCTCCGGGGGATTAGAAATAATATGCTCTTTGAACCAATGCAGGAAAGTGGAGTTGTGCTCTCTAGTAACTTCAGCGTCTGTCCTGCATACCCCCCGGTCACGATACTTCTTTGCGATAATTTCTTTGTGCAGTGCCACGAAAGGATCTACCTCGTCTAGGTGTTGTAGCACTACCAGGTTTGCTCTGTCAAAGTCGCTGCGTCGATCTGAGTATGCCACGTGCAGTTCCCTGCGACCGTTGCAGTGACCTTCTCCTTCGAGCCTCCCATCGTGCTTGTTCACGGGCAAACCAACACTAACACCAGGCGGCTGGTCTGCGCCATATAGAAAATTCTCACAGAAAGAAATGCACTCTTGTGTCAAATAGCCCTGGATGATGCTTCCATCTGGACGGGACATGTTACGAACGAATCCTTTGATGATCCCATTCATCCTCTCAAACGGCATCGTGTTGTGCAGGAATGACGGCCCCAGGTCTATTATGTCATCCACAATATGGACACACAGAATCACCATCACGTCAAAGAACGCGGGCGGGAAGTACATCTCAAGCTCATTCAGTATCACAACGATCTCTTCCTGTAGCCTTCGGAGCTGCTTCACACTGATCGACTTTCGAGAGATGACGTCGAAAAAGATGCAGAGACCAATAAGCGTGTCACGGACATGCTTGTCCATTATCCCTCTAAGGGCAACAGGTAATATCTGTGTCATCATCACATGACAGTCATGAGACTTCATCCCGCTGAACCTTTTCTTGTCTGTGTCTAGATATCTACTTATCTTGCCACAGTAACCGGAACAAACTTTGTCTCCGGTAAGGCACTTAAAGAATTGATTGATCTCAGCCTGACTTAAGGTGAAGCAAGAAGGGGGGCAATAATCCTCATTCTTTATTTTCTTGCCCTTCTTCTCCCGTGCCTCTGTCTCCGTCTCTGTCTCGTCTGACATTTTATGGGGCGGCATGTGCAGATCTTCCCTGATTTTCAAATCTTGCAAGTCTTTTCTTGCCTTCGGACCTTCCTTGGTCTTATCCGGCATGTTCATCAGTGTTGCGAGCAAGCTCTCAAGGACATTCTTACAGATATGCATTTGATCAAGGCAATGAGGTGTATCGAGTTTGTGCCAGTACTCCAAGTCCCAGAACACAGACCTCGTCTTCCATACCTTCAGCAGCGGCTCCGGCGCCTTTCACATCGTCTTTCCTGGCGCAGCGCACTCCTTCCAGTTTTTCAACAGCTCATCGATTTCGGCACCGCTCCGCTTACGTCGAGGTCCTCGATGCTCAGCGTGACCATTGAATAAATCTCCACGGTTTCTCCATGGGTCATCCTGTTCGAGCCATCATCAATGCCCCATGTACAGGATTTTCCCAGACCTGCCATCTTTCCTTGATGTTAGCTGCTGAGATGTCGTATCATCCATGCACCGCGTGCATCCGCAATATCCATGGCACACCTGGCCTGCCACATATCCGTAACCAAGATAGATGTGCATTGTCGTGATCAGCGCGGCTCTCATGTTGAAATACTCGCCTTTGCTGGCGTCTCATGTCTTGGCCGGTGTTTTCCATAACGTGTCTAACTCCTCCTGAAGTAGCCCCAGATACAAATTAATATTATTTCCTGGTTGTTTCGGCCCTTGAATAAGCATGCTCATGTGAATGTACTTCGATTTCATGCACAACCAGGGGGGAGGTTGTACATCCATACAAACACGGGCCATGTGCTATGGTTGGTGCTCTGGTTGCCAAACGGATTCATGCCATCAGTACACGCGCCGAGCACGATGTTCCTTGCATCACATTCAAAATACCGATAGAAGCTGTTCAACGCTCTCCACTGGCTTCCATCCTTGACGTGTCTCAGCTTCGGATCATCTCCATCGTCGGGCTTCTTCCTCTCCGCGTGCCAGCGCATTAGCTTTGCTTCCTTGGGATCTACAAAATACCTCTAGAGACGGGGAGTGATCGGTAAGTACCATACCACTTTCTGGGGACATTTCTTCCCGGCCTTCTTGTATCGAGAAGCATTGCACACCGGACAACTTGTTTTTTCCACGTGCTCCTTCCGATAAATTATGCAATCGTTGATGCATGCATGGTATCTAACGTGTGGCAGATCAAGAGGGCACACGATCTTCTTGGCCTCATCAACACTACTAGGACATAAATTACCCTCGGGAAGAACATCCTTTAGGTACTTGAGATGCTCATCGAGGCTCGTGTCGGTCCATTTGTTTTTAGCCATCGTATTCAGGAGTTGGAGCATGAAACTCATGCGGGTCACCTCAGGATTGCAACCATCATACAATGGAGTGTTCGAGTCTACCACCAGTTGCTCCAGCTTAGCCTCCTCTCTAGAAGGAGCTCTCTCAGTACTCGTCTACTTGCGAAGCAATGCTTGAACATGAGGGTCCCGCATGATTGAACTTAGTACCGACGAACTCTACTGCGTGGAGTCCATGTCGTTCTCTCTACCGCCATGTCCGGCCCCTTCTCCGCCGCCATGTCCGGCCTCTTCCCCGCCACCATTATCGATCATCTCTTCGTCTTGCCCCGTGTCATCATTACCTGCCCCATCAGCATCCTCAACATCGTAATCCTCATCTTCAATTATCCACCGAGTATAGCCATCCATGAAACCAGTCATGAGCAGGTGCGCTTCGACACAACCATCGACATGGGGGTCAAGCCAAACTATTCCTTTGCATTTTTTACACAGACATAAAACATCTATCAAGTTATTTTCCTTCATGTCGTGCACCGCCGACCGCAACCACCTGTCCACCATCATTCCACTGACCATCGTCAACTCTGCACGGTAATAATAAACAAATTGATTATAAAAATGCGTGCATTCATCAAAGTCATACAAAAATTCGGCATGACCTTCCTTAAAAATAGGACATATATAGATCTAGAGTTTGCCCGGAATTCGCCGAAACAGAAATAAATCGACATTTCGGCAAAACATAGGCAACTCAAATGCACAATTTGGCGTCAACTCATGGCACACACACAATTTCCATAAAAATATCACAAACATATGCATAAACATATTTCCATTTTGCAAAAGCATGAAATATTAATCACACCTCTATCTCGAGATCGAGCACACAGTGGAGATGATGATGTAGGGAGGTCAAAAGTGCACAAAGCTCTTCTTGACAAAGAAAGATCTAGTTAGGGGGCGAATAGGTCACTTAACTAAAAGCTACATCTACCTAGCTAGCTAATTTGGGAGGAGACAACTTCAACTAGTGGAGGGGGGAGGAAAAAGAGAAAGGAGATGAATTAATGGAGGTGGTGTAGTTATAGCTAGGAGTAATGAAGAGAGAGAAAGGTAGGTAGAAGAGGGAGAGTAATGGGGGAAGAAGTATTGAGGAAGAAGAAGAGTGAGAGAGGGAGGATGTGGGAGGTAGGGGAAAGGGAGGAGAGGAGATGAGGAGGGGAAGGGGGAAAAGGTGGTGGGTGCTGCGTCTTAGCAGTAGCGCGGGAGAAAAAGTGCGCTGCTGCTAAGAGCGTAGCAACAGCACGCTTTCCTGTCATGCGCTACTGCTAAACGGGCCAACCCTGTGCACAATTTCAAAATTAGCAGCAGCAAGGTGACAAAAAAGCGCGCTACAAATATGGCATTAGCAGCAGCGCGCTTCCTGGCGCCGCGCTACTGGTAAACTTATGTCGCTGTGTACTGTCGGTTGATTTTTGTAGCAGCGCGGTTTAAGCGTCACGCGCTACTGCTAAGTTTGCACCAGTAGCGAGCTTTCCATAGCCGCGCTGCTACTACTTAGCAGCAACGCCTCTTTTTATGCCGCGCTGCTGCTAAGATTCTGTGTATAAGGTTTTCCCTAGTAGTGAAAAGTGAGCAAAAGTTAAGAGCGTCGGGATGAATGAGTATGGCTAAGGAACCAGGGGCACCGATGTAAAAATCCCTTTTATTTATACTTGCGTAATAATTTCTCTAGATCATCTCTATCCCTACAAACAAGAATATCTCTAGTTGCTTCTTCACTCATAACATAGCCTTCTGGTACCTTAGGCAATTCATATCTAGGAGGGCTAGCTCTAGCAATTGTTTCAGGAGTTTTTGTTTCAAACTCATCATCAGATTCAACAACATCATGTTGTATAACTCTAGCAATTTGTTTATCAGGAAAATCACCAAGTGACACATCATCATTATCAAGCATGGTACTTGCATCATCATAAGCATCATTCATAGCAGAAGTAGCATCATCAATACTTGCGATATATCAGAATTAATAGCATGTGGTGGTGGTGTTGCAAGTTTACTCATAACAGAAGGTGAATCTAAAGCAAAACTAGATGGCAGTTGCTTACCTACCCTCGTCCTTGAGGGAAATATCTTAGTCTTTGGATCCTCCAGATTCTTCATAGTGATAGTATGATAATAATCCCAAGTGACTCAACAAATATAGCTATGCTCCCCGGTGAGGGCGCCTGAAAAAGGTCTTGATAACCCACAAGTATAGGGGATCGCAACAGTTTTCGACGGTAGAGTATTCAACCCAAATTTATAGATTTGACACAAGGGGACCAAAGAATATTTGAAGGTATTAGAAGCTGGGTTGTCAATTCAACCACACCTGGAGATTAATTATCTGCAGCAAAGTGATCAGTAGCAAAGTAGTTTGATAATTTTGATAGTAGTGACAGCACCAATAGTAATAGTAACAGTGATAGTAGTATTTTGTAGCAAGTGTAACAGTAGCAGCAGCAGTAGTAACTTAGCAAGATCAATATAGGACAAATTTTTAGGCATTGGATCAGTGACTTGTTGGATGATATTCATCATGTGACAGTTAGAACCTAGGGAGATACGGCACTAGCTCCAGTTCATCGATATAATGTAGGCATGTATTCCGTAAATAATCATACATGCTTTATTAAAATAACTTGCATGACATCTTTTGTCCTACCCTCTTGTGGCAGCGGGGTCCATATTGGAAACTAAGGGATATTAAGGCTTCCTTTTAATAGAGAACCGGAACAAAGCATTAACACATAGTGAATACATGAACTCCTCAAACTACGATCATCACCGAGAGTGGGCCCGGTTGTTGTCACTCCGGGGTTGTCGGATCATAACCATAGTAGGTGACTATAACTTGCAAGATCGGATCTAAAACATGGATATAACGATGAATTCGTAAACGGTTCAGATCTGAGTTCATGGCACCTGGGCCCAAAGTGACAAGCATTAAGCATAGCAAAGTCATAGCAACATCAATCTAAGAACATAGTGGATACTAGGGATCAGGCCCTACCAAAACTAACTCAATTACATGATGAATCTCATCCAACTCCTCACCGACCAGCGAGCCTACAAAGGAATTACTCACTCTCGGTGGGGAGCATCATGGAATTAGCGATGGAGATGGGTTGGTGATGACGAACAACGAAGATCCCCCTCTCCGGGCCCCAAACGGACTCCAGATCTGCCCTCCTGAGGAAGAACAGGGCTTAGCGATGGCTCCATCTCGTGGATCTCGATAATTCTTTCTCCCTTATTTTTTCTAGAATAATGTAAATTTATAGTATTAGGGGGGTCGTCTGCGGAGCCACCAGGTGGGTACAACCCACCTGGGCATGCGAGGAGAGGGGGGCGCGCCCTGGTGGGTTGTGCCCAACCAGGGGCCCCTCTCTGGTGGGTCTTGGCTCCAGAAATTCTTATTATTGATATAAAAATCCTCGCAAAGTTTTGTTCCATTATGAGAACTTTTATTTCTGCACAAAAACAACACCATGGTAGTTCTGCTGAAAACGGCGTCCGTCCGGGGTTAGATTCATTCAAATCATGCAAATTAGAGTCCAGAACAAGAGAAAAAGCGTGAGAAAGTAGATATGTTGGAGACATATCATGAACCAATCCATCCGCTCGTTCCCCCTGCCATGCATGCATCCGCTCCACCCGCGCCCGCTATGCATGCACCCAACACCCCGCCACCAACGCCTCCTTCTTGTAGCTCATCTTCGACACCGCCTACTAGCACCCCGCTCACTTCTCCACCACTGGGATCTTCCTCCATTCACAGGGTGCAGCCTAGCCCACCTGTGAAGTCCACCCCACCTGGCTCGCCATCACCTACCCCCATACCACCATCCGCTCCACTACATCGTACATGCTCCACTACTGTCCTGCTTCCTCCACCCATCGACTGCCTTAACCTCTCCGCTATTGCTTCTTCTCCACTCCCAGACAACTATCTTATGGCATTACGCGATTCCAACTGGCGTCAAGACATGCAAGAAGAGTTTGATGCTCTCATCCTAAATCAAACATGGACTCTTGTCCCTACTCCTCCCAGTGCAAACGTTGTGAGTGGTAAATGGATATTCCGCCATAAATATCACGCCGACGGCTCTCTCGCTCGTCACAAAGCTCGTTGGGTGGTCCATGGTTTTTCCCAACAACCAGGAATAGACTTTGATGAAACCTTCAGTCCTGTTGTTAAACCTGCCACTATTCGCATTTTTCTCTCTCTTGCTATCTCTCAATCTTGGACCATACACCAGCTTGATGTAAAAATGCCTTCCTCCATGGTCGTATTGATGAAGTTGTCTATAGTCAACAACCCTCTGTCTTTGTTCATCCAAGTTACCCCACTTATGTGTGTCGTCTTCTTAAATCTCTATATGGTTTAAAACTATCTCCCCGCGCATGGTTTCAGCGGTTTGCCACCTTTGCGCACTCCATTGGGTTCGCTGAATCCAAATCCGATGTCTCTCTTTTTATTTTTCATCAGGGCACCAACTTAGCATATCTCCTTTATGTCGATGACATCATTCTTACTGCCTCCACCCCATCTACTCTTGATACTATCACCCATGCCATGGCACGCGAATTTGCTATGAAGGATCTTGGCCCCCTACATCTCTTCCTTGGCATTTCTGTCACACGTACATCTAGTAGCCTCCACCTCTCTCAACGAAACTACATTCTTGACATCTTGAATCGTGCAGGCATGTGTGATTGTCATCCCATCACTACATCTATTGATACCAAAGCAAAACTCTTGTCCACATCCGGGTCCCCCGTTTCTGATCATCCTCAGTATCGTAGCTTAGACGGTGCACTACAATATGCTACACTCACTCGTCCTGACATTGCTTACACCGTGCAACAAGTATGTCTCCATATGCACGATCCACGAGAACCCCATTTCTCTCTCATAAAACGCATTCTCCGCTATCTCCATGGCACCCTTGACCTTAGTCTTTCTCTGCATCGCATTTCTTCTCACTCTCTCATTGCCTACTCAGATGCCGATTGGGCTGGTTGCCCGGGTACACGACGCTCTGCGTCTGGATTTTGCATGTACCTCGGTGATAATCTCATTTCTTGGTCGCACGACGACAAGCGAACGTCTCCCGCTCTAGTGCCGAGGCAGAGTATAGGGCAGTAGTTGCGGCTGTTTCGGAGTCATGTTGGGTTCGGCAGCTCCTACAGGAACTTCGAAGGCTGATCTCGACTGCCACCATTGTCTAATCTGATAATATCAGTGCCGTGTACTTGTCTGCCAACCCCGTTTAGCATCCACGGACCAAGCATATTGAGCTGGATATTCACTTTATTCGGGAGAAGGTCGCCCTTGGAGACGTGCACATTTTACATGTACCCTCGTCCTCGCAGTTTGCGGACATTTTCACGAAGGGTTTGCCTACTACTCTTTTTCAAGAGTTTTGCTCCAGTCCTCAGGTCGAGAGCTCTCCCGGTTTAGACTGCGGGGGCGTGCTAGAGTCAGACCATCCGGCGGTGCCGCATCATGATGAGGAACGTCAGGTGCAAGTCAAGCAGCTACCAAGTAAATAGAGTAAATTGCCAAAAACCACCGCAATTGTGTCGCTCGGTGCGAAAAGCCACCATTTTTCATAAAAGTTTGCTGAAAACACCATTTTTTCAGTAATGCATTGTCGACAGCACTAACAGGTGGATTGAGAGCCGTTTGATGCAAAAATGACAGAAGGGGCCCACTTTCAGTACTGATGTGGCACCAAAATTGAACGCCGTAGGCTCAAACTTTAAGTTAACAAAAGGGCCCACTCATCAGCACGGTCATTTTATCGAACACATTATGTGCAGCGACCGGCCGCTACTCGTGCCACCCGCACCTCACGGCTCCGCGCCGCCGTCCGACGACGGACTCCGGTGAGCTAAGCATTGCCAGCCCCGCCTCTAGCGCCCTTCTCCTCCTTCCTTCCGTACCCCTGAGCTACAACTGCCTCATGCCCGACATGCGCCGATGGCCGCGATGCCGCATGACCTCCGACCACAACCTCCCTGTCAATCGCCGGTGCGGGCCGCAGGTGTTGGAAATATGAGCAATGTACCAAATGATTTTATTAACAGAAATACTAGATAGAGCACGACTAGTATAGCAGTGATAAAGCAAGTCATGCGATTTGGCAGAGAGAAGGTAAACAACAACTTCACATATGAACTGTAACTAAACACATCTAGAGCAGACAGTACAGCAAGTTGCATATATGAAGTAGAACCTAACACATGTAGGGAAGAAACTAGAGCAAATAACTGTGGCAGGACTTCTAACAGAAAGAGCATAAATGCGTACGGGACAGCAGCAACAGAAGCACCGGACTTGTAGTCGATGTCCTCTCCAGCCATGTCGTTGATGAGGTCGTCGACGTCGGGGAAGAAGTCGTCATCGGGGAAGTAGTCGTCGGAGTCCGTGATGAAGAAGTCAGTAGTCGCGCGGAGCTCCCCAAAAACCTTATCACCCTTCTCCCGTAGAGGACTCAAAGAGGTGCGGTTTCAGAGGCCTACTGTCCCGACTCGCGGTGCACGCCGCAAACCGGGATGAGGAAGACAGCGGTAGCTCAAAGAATGGAACCGGTGGCGAGAGGAAGGAGAAGTTCTGGTGCGTCTCTCTGGGAGGAGCGACCTCCCTTTTATAGGCGCAAGAGAAGGAGGCGAGAGGGCAGCGACGGGAGACGAAACGAAGAGACGGAGGCGAAGCGAACAGCCAGCAGCCGAAGTGCTGCACCATTCGCATTCAAACGCCACTTTCGCAAAAATCTTTTCAGCTCCCGTGTGACCTTTCGTATACCCGTAGTGCGTGGCAAAAATTTTGATATCGGCTCGGCTCATTCCCGCAACCCGCGGTGCGTCGTGACGAGGCGTGGCGTGGCGAGGCGGGTGGCGGAGGAGGAGCGCGCGTGGATATCCCTCTTATTCTCATGCTCGTACAAGTGGGTAAAGAACCTCCCTTATAAGGAGGTCCAACTCCCACTAAACTAGCAATGTGGGACTAAACTTTAGTAGTATCCCTTGCCTTGCACAAATGGGCTGAGTGGGCCTCTAGGATTTATTAGGAATTTCTCAAATAGTTATTGGGCTGCCCAAAATAGACTAAATTCCAGCAATCCCCCACCAGATCCCAGAGGCACACAGAAATTTGCCTTGGGTTCCAAAACACTGTTTTATATACCGGTACTGTGGTGGAGATTGTTAAGTTGAACTTCCACCTATAACTCTATGCTACACTAGTAAGCATCTTGAACAGTGGACTGGGCCTTGAACTGCAAGTTTTCTGCGAATCTAGCTTCACATAAAGCCTTGACCGATACGTGGCTACTGTGGGTCTTCCCCGTGGGTGGAGCTTATGCGTCATACTCCGTGACCTTTCATGAGTTTACTAGAGAGAACCCTACTCTCATAGATTGTGACGTTTGACAATCAGACTCATATAGGTGTGTTCTTCAAAAGATGTTCTGCAGGATAACATCTCTGCTTAAATAAGCCACTTAGAACACATTAAGATATACATCAACCTGCCATGTAGATAAGGAGAGTATTGCATCTTCATGGAGTGGTATTGTAAATAGTAAGGATACTCTCCTCTCAGTTGACCAACAGCTTGTCTTCCACATCTAATTCACGGGATCTCCGATCACAAAGAATAGGTTACCACTGTGAACAACTCATATTGTGGGTCTCATACCCATCTCCCTCGATGCATTATCTATTACATTACGTGATAGACCCTTAGTAAAAGGATCTGCCAGAGTTTTAGACGTTTGGATATAATCCAAAGCAATAACTCCGGAGTTTTCCATTTTCCTGACAGACTTTAACCTTCTCTGAACGTGTCTTGATGACTTCATGTTATCCTTTGAGCTGCTCACTTTCGTGATCACAGTTTGATTGTCGCAGTTCATAAGGACACCCAGTACAGGTTTCTCAACAACCGGCAAGTCATTCAAGAGCCGGCGAAGCCAATCTGCTTCAACTGTAGCTGTATCTAGTGTTGTGAGTTCTGCTTCCGTTGTTGACCTCGTTAAGATGGTCTACTTGCAAGACTTCCAAGAAAGAGCGCCACCTCCACGAGTGAATACATAACCGCTCATGGCCTTTATCTCATCAGCATCTGAGATCCAGTTCGAGTCACTATACCCTTCAAGCACCTTTGGATGCCTGGTGTAGTGAATTCCATAATTTGTAGTGCCTTTCAAATAACGCAAAACTCTCTCTAGAGCTTTCCAATGCACATCTCCTAGTTTTGAGACAAACCGACTCAGTTTGCTAACAGCAAAAGAGATGTCAGGTCTTGTAGCACTTTCTAAGTACATAAGCAAGCCAATAATCTGAGAATATTTCAATTGATCTCTGGCAATTCTTCGATTCTCTCGAAGTAACACACTCGCATCATATGGTGTTGGAAAGGGCTTGCAGTCACTATAGCCAAAGCGACTCAATATCTTTTCCACATAGTGAGATTGAAGCAAAGTAATCCCACCATCATTGTATCTCAATAACTTGATGTTCAGAATGACATCAGCCACTCCTAAATCCTTCATCTCAAAACAACGAGATAGGAAATCCTTGACCTCCTTAATAACATTCAGATTTGTTCCAAAAATCAGTATGTCATCAACATACAAGCACAGGATAACTCCCTCGCCCCCACCATTTAGATAGTACACACATTTGTCAGCTTCGTTCACAACAAAGCCTGCAGCTATTAAAGTTCTTTCAAACTTATCATGACACTGTTTGTGTGCTTGCTTAAGTCCGTACAAAGACTTCATCAACTTGCACACTTTCCCTTCCTGACCATCTAGTATAACCCATCTGGTTGTTCCATATAAATTTCCTTGTCTAACTCTCCATTTAGGAAAGCAGTCTTAATGTCACGATCAGCTTTCCAATAAAAATGTTTATTGAGAAACCAATCTTTTGAGTCCAGTATGAGAAAAATCCTCCTTACTGGTAGACAAATTCTTGATACAATAAGCCAGTAGCATAAAATATATTACAGGGTCGAGCTACGGTTGCTCAAACAAATTATTACAAGCACGCCAATAATTATACATAATGGCGGATATGACACAGTGGTGTGGAGGCATACTACTGACTCAAGGATAGGGTGGTGGTGGAAAATCACAGCGGGGAGTGAGTTACATGACTCTAAAACTGGCATCTCAACGAGCGTCGAGGTGAGGCTCGATGAATTTATTTGGTAGCGGAAGCGGATATAATACAGTGACCAAATCCAGGGTCGTACGAGACTGACTGGGATTCCTCTAGGCGTCAGACTCGCTATCAAATTCTTCATCCATGAGATCGCCTTCGTCAGCATGTGGCCAAATCAACAAGCCAAGTGAGTACTTTGAAAGTACTCGCAAGACAATTCGGACGTAAGATATAACAAATGCATGCATGGATGCGTCATGATTAATTGACCAATGCACATTCAAAATTTAGCAAGCAAGGTAAGTAAAAAGGGAATCGGCAGTAGTCCGCCTGAAAACCCAACAAAAAGAAAGAATAGGAAACCGATCGGGTGTCTGAAGCGACGCCTCGAAGGGTGAACAAATAAATAAAGATCATGCCGCAGTCGGGCGTCTAAGCGACACCACGTAAAGGGCTTAAACTAAAAATAAAAGACATGTGTGCCACAGTCGGACGTCGGGGCGACATCACAGAAAGGGCTTATATTGAAAGTAAATAACAGTACTGCCACAGTCGGACGTCTGAGCGACATCGCAGAAAGGGCTTTTATTGGAAGTAAATAATAACAATGCCACAGTCGGACGTCTGAGCGACATCGTAGAAAGGGCTTTTATTGAAAGTAAATAATAACAATGCCAGAGTCGGACGTCTGAGCGACATCGCAGAAAGGGCTTTTATTGAAAGTAAATAGTAACAATGCCACAGTCGGACGTCTGAGCAACATGGCAGAAAGGGCTTTTATTGAAAGTAAATAATAACAATGCCACAGTCGGACGTCTGAGCGACATCGCAGAAAGGGCTTTTATTCACAAGTAAATAATACTCATAATAAATATTCAATTCATGATAATAAACGGGTTAGTCCATCCAGAGGAATAAACATTTAACCGGACTTAGCACTCATGTGATTCACCGGAGTCTCTGTCATCAAAACTGACATTTGTCAGGATAAGATAATACCGAACTTGGACATGGAATAGATGATTCATAGGAATATATGACTCTGCAGAGTTTGTACGAAAAAAAATTCCCACAGCCAACGGATTTCCGTAGTCACGAAGGACTAGTTCCGTTTACGGTATTTCGGAAGAAAACACAGCTAACCAGTACACACCCATCCTACCTCTCGATGCCAGGAATCACCCTAGACATCGTCCAAGAAAAACTTTTGAGACGCGGAGATCACAATTTTGAATAGCATGGGATCAAATTTATATACGCGCGCTCTAAGGGGTTCCCCCCTCTCGGTCCCAACCGGAAACACCCATGCCCCCTGACCGGATGACTGGCTTTAATCCAGGGCCATGGAACCATCATCACGGCCTCTCCTTTTGGTGTGTACCAAGAAAGCGGTTTGCAACTTACTAAGCCATATTCCTTGTGGAAAACATGTGGTAGTACAGGGAAGGAAAAATGGAAGGAACTGGACCGCTACGGGTTGACACTGAAGTCATATAGTCTGGCATAAGACTGGCATGCTACAACACTACCATCTTACCCATCCTCATGCCAACACATGGCCATGCATACTCACATCCATCCACTTATGGATTTTCGAAACTCACTTGCCTCATCGTTGCATGTAACATGACATTCGTCGGTATGCTCATCAACATGCCATGAAACTACTTAATGCAAACATGCCAAAACAATCATCATATCAAAAGTTCAAACATGCTTGCCTGGTTCAGAGTAGTCGGAGCCTAGCTCGGTGAAGTTTGCGGTCCCGTCACCTCCTTCGGTATCTACGGTATAAAGAAAATATACGCGCTATCGTGAATACCGTGAGGTGCACAAAAAATTCTCCAAATATTTTTCAAACAAATCTGATAAAAAACTAGACAAAATTTCAAAAAGGACAGAAAAAGAATCAATCAAAAATACTCTTCTGTTTAAAAGTTATTAGTGTTTTTGTCCAGGGACCTATCTATAATGAAACAGAAACTTTCCAGGGTTTTCTTTATAAAAACAGAAAATGCTTCAGTCCCGAATACGTCAGTCCAGTGGGGAAGACGTACTTTTCCCAAAGGCATTTCCAGAAAACGATTCAAAAAGAATAAAAAGCTGATGGGGCGGACCCACCCGTCGGGTTTGAAAATGAAAACAGAGAGTTGGCGCCAGAGGGCCGCGGCGATCGCCGGCGGCGATCCACGGCGAGGCAGGAGGATCGGAGGGTACCTCCGTGTTCAGGGCATCATTCCGCATCGGTTGGTGGTGGTGGTGGTCGCTGGCGAACAACACGTCGGCGGCGGCCCTTGCTCCGGCGGACGGTGGTTCGGGCGTGGATGGAGCTTGCCGGAGAGTGCTGCGGAGGGCAAATTGAGGAGGGGGTTAGACCTCTGGTAGCTAGAGGAGGTTACTGACGGAGTTTGGGCGCCAGGGACGGCCTCACCGGAGTGAAACGGGGTGGAGGCCGAGGCGGAATGGAGCGGCCGGAGTTGGGGGAGGAGACCTCCTTGAGGTCCTCCTAGTGGCCTGGCGGGGCGTTGGTGAGGTGCAGTGGTGGTGCGTGCTCGAGGGTGAGCTCGGGGTCCCCTTTTATAGGCGATCCGAGGCGGTGGCCGTGAACGGAGTTCTCCGGCGGTGGATTACAGCGGTGCAGTGCTTGGTCGGGAAGGTTCAGAGGTTGAGCGTTGTCATGGATGTTCCCTGGTTCCATTTAGGTGCTAACCGCAGCGGGATTTGGTTGCTTAGGGGGAGCTCGACGGAACGGGGCGGCGCGGGCCCGTCGGCGGCAGGGAGCGCGCTCTGTGCGTGCCGCGCCACGGCGACGATGCTGCATGCGTGCGCTGGCGAGGAAATGGCCACGCGGAGCCACCAGGGGGTTTGGGCGGTGCCGAACGGCGTTATGCCGCCGTTCTGCTCCCTGTCGGCCGCTACGGTGGTTTGGCCGCCGCAAGACATGCCGGCGCAGGCGGGCCAGGGTGCCACCGATGCCAGGAACATGCCAAGCGCGCGTGTGAGGCTCCGGACAAGCAAGCTAGGCCGTGAGCAACGTGCCAAGTGCACTGTGAGCATGTGACTGAATTTCTGACGAAGATCGACACTGAAACTCTGAACTTAACTGAAGATGAACAGAAACAGTGCATGCAAGGTGTTCGACAGAATGATCTAGGCATGTAGGGATTTTTCCTTGAGTTGAAACTTGGTGGGGTGGCCTCTCATTGCACTAGGGGGCTGCCTGAATTTTTGTGGAATTTTTGGAGAAGAGGAGATATGAATTTCACCAAATTTGGCAAATCTGGTCCAAACTTGCAGAGACTGAAATTTGAAAAATTTGAAAAGAGGGAGAGTGGATCAAGATGGTTCTGGGTTGTGGATGCTAAGGACAATCCAGAGGAGTTGGCTTGAGATAAAAACTCAAAGGCAATGAGGTACTTGCTTTGAAAATTACTTAGGCTCATAATGAAAGGCAGAATTGTTTTGGGAGATAAAATAAATGAAATAAAATTAAAAAACGGTGTGGACTTGATGGGACAGAGAATTTAGATTGTTCCAAAGTGGAGGGAGGGGTTTTGGGAGGTCTTTCCACATGAGGCAAAATAAAATCATGGGTGGTTCCAAAATGAGAGAAGCCCCAAAAACTAGGGTTTTCCTTTTAAATGAAAATAGTCAAATTCAAAAAAATACATTTGAGAGGAGAAGAATTCAGAAGAAAAGTTTCCATAATTCAAACACCCAATTTGAAAAGGATGTAAATGAAAATCCTTGCCAAAGGTGAAAGTTTTTAAGAGAGAGGTTTTCTGAAAAAAAATTTAAATGGCCTCTCTTCAAAAACCAACAAAGTTTTTGCTAAAAACCAAAAGAAAATTTTGGAGTGTCACACTTAACATCCATTTGATGAATGAGAAGACCATGCGAGGCAGCTAGTGAAAGTAGAACTCGCATAGTGGTCAGTCGAGCCATAGGTGAGTAAGTATCAAAGAAGTCTTCACCTTCCTTTTGGGTATAACCCTTAGCCACGAGCCGAGCCTTGTACTTTTCAATAGTACCATCAGGCCTAAGCTTCTTCTTGAATACCCTTTTGCATCCTATAGGTTTGAACCCATAAGGACGATCAGTTATCTCCCAGGTTTCATTCGCCAAGATGGAATCCATCTTGCTACGAATGGCTTCCTTCCAGTAGTCAGCATCTTCAGATGCATAGGCCTCTGAAATAGAACTAGGAGTGTCATCTATGAGATACAGAAGAAAATCATCACCAAAGGACTTTGCAGTCCTCTGTCTCTTGCTCCTAGTGGGAACTTCATTGTTCTCCTCCACAGGACTTTCAAAGTGTTCCATCGGAATGGCAGGTTCGGTAATTGTAACTGGTTCCTGATTCGATGAACGAGGCATCTCCTGATTAGATGAGGTAGCTATATCCTTCATGGGAAAGATATCTTCAAAGAAAGTCGCATCATTCGACTCCATGATCGTAGCGACATGTATGTCAGGTACCTCAGATTTTACAACCAAGAATCTATAGCCAATGCTATGAAAAGCATATCCCAAGAAAACACAATCCACAGTCTTTGGTCCAAGTTTCCGCTTCTTTGGAATTGGAACATTGACTTTCGCCAAACAACCCCATGTTCGTAGATAAGAGAGTTTTAACCTTTTCCTCTCCCATTCCTCGAATGGAGTTATCTCTTTGTTCTTTGTGAGAACTCGGTTTAGGACATGACATGCAGTCAATATCGCCTCCCCCCACCATGCCTTGGATAGACCCGAAGTATCTAACATGGCGTTAACCAAATCTGTTAGAGTACGGTTCTTTCTTTTGGCCACCCCATTTGAATGAGGTGAATAGGGAGGCGTCCTCTCATGGATTATGCCATGTTCCGCACAAAAAGCATCAAATTCATTGGAAAAATACTCTCCACCACGGTCGGACCTAAGCCTCTTGATTTTTCGATCAAGTTGATTTTCCACTTCAGCTTTATAGATCTTGAAAAAGTTCAAAGCCTCATCCTTAGATTTCAGAAGATACACACAGCAGTATCTAGTGGAGTCATCAATTAGCGTCATGAAATATTTCTTTCCACATTTTGTCAAAACAGCATTCATTTCACATAGATCTGAATGTATGAGCTCTAGTGGTGCAAGATTTCTCATTTCCGCAGTCGTGTGAGACTTACTAGGTTGCTTAGCTTGCACACACACTTGACACTTAGATCCCTTGACAGTGGTGAAACTAGGGATTAAGTTCAACTTCGCTAGTCGCGACATGCAACCAAAGTTAACATGACAAAGTCGTGAATGCCACACATTGGATTCACTATTGTTGCAAACGTCTGATAAGGATAAACGAAACAGGCCTCCTGACTCATAGCCTTTACCAACAAAGGTTCCATACTTGGATATTACAAATTTATTCGACTCAAAAACAAGCTTGTAGCCATCTCTACATAGAAGAGATCCGCTAACAAGATTTTTATTGACGGAGGGGACATAATGCACGTTCTTCAGCCGCACAATCTTCCCCGAAGTAAACTTCAGATCAACCGTGCCAACACCACGAAAAGAAGCACTTGAACCGTTTCCCATCAGCACGGTTGAAGTCCCTGCGGTCTAATAAGACGAAAACATGGAAATATCACCGCATACATGCACATTAGCACCCGTGTCAATCAACCAGTCAGGAGAATGACATACTGAAAGAATAGTGGGAAATATACCATACCCAGCATCCTTCATGTCAGTGTCTCCAATGACAACATTAGCGGTCTTGCCGCCTTTCCCAGGATCACGCTTGTCAAAGCGATTAGGGCAACTAGGAGCCCAATGATCAGGATCCCCACACACATGACAAGCACCTTTCTTCTTGCCATTCTTCTTCTTGAAGTTCGTGTGTTGCACAGCCTTGTTCTTCCCATCAAACTTTGCTTTACCATCAAACTTGCCCTTGTTCTTGAACTTGTGGGGCTGGAAGTTCTGCTTCTGTACCACATTGGCACTAGATCCTCCCTCAATACCTCGAGCATGTGTGTCCTTTGCTCTCGCCTTTTCTTCCACATCAAGAGTGCCAACGAGATCCGGAACGGAAAACTCCCACCTCTTATGCTTCAGTAAGGTAGCAAAGTTCCTCCACGAAGGAGGAAGCTTAGTGATGATACCTCCGGCAACAAACTTGTCCGGTAGCATACAACTGAAGTGCTCAAGCTCTCTAGCAAATGACTATATCTCATGAGCTTGCTCAACCACAGAGCGCTCTTCAGTCATCCTATAATCATAGAATTGCTCCATGATGTACAGCTCAGTGCCAGCATCCGAGACCCCAAACTTGGCCTCGAGTGCATCCCACATATCTTTTCCATTATCAATTAACGCATAAGCATCAACTATGTTCTCACCAAGAACACTCAAGAGAGCAGCCTTAAACAGAGTATCCATTTTCTGAAAGGCTTGTGCCTGTTGAGCATCAAGCTCCCCTTCAGGTTTGCCAAGAGTGGCGTCATAGCAACTCATGGTTTGAAACCATAAGACTGCTCTCACGTGCCACCTCTTATAGTGGATACCCTCAAACATAGGAGGTCTCATGGAAGCAGCAAAACCACTTGGTGTAAATTGCCTATAATAAGGTTTCTAGATTGTTGGAAATATGAGCAATGTACCAAATGATTTTATTAACAGAAATACTAGATAGAGCACGACTTGTGTAGCAGTGATAAAGAAAGTCATGCGATTTGGCAAAGAGAAGGTAAACAGCAACTTCACATATGAACTGTAACTAAACACATCTAGAGCAAACAGTACAGCAAGTTGCATATATGAAGTAGAACCTAACACATGTAGGGCAGAAACTAGAGCAAATAACTGTGGCAGGACGTCTAACAGAAAGAGCATAAATACGTATGGGACAGCAGCAGCAGAAGCACCGGACTTGGGGTCGACGTCCTCTCCAGCCATGTCGTCGACGAGGTCATCAACATTGGGGAAGTAGTCATCGGAGTCCGTGATGAAGAAGTCAGTAGTTGCGCGGAGCGCTCCCCAAAAACCTTATCACCCTTCTCCCGTACAGGACTCAAAGAGGTGCGGTTTCGGAGGCCTACTGTCCCGACTCGCGGTGCACGCCGCAAACCGGGATGAGGAAGACAGCGGTAGCTCAGAGAATGGAACCGGTGGCGAGCGGAAGGAGAAGTTCTGGTGCGTCTCTCTGGGAGGAGCGACCTCCCTTTTATAGGCGCAAGAGGAGGAGGTGAGAGGACAGCGACGGGAGACGAAACGAAGAGACGGAGGCGAGATATCGGCTCGGCTCATTCCCGCAACCCGCGGCTCGTCGTGACGAGGCGTGGCGTGGCGTGGCGAAGCGGGCGGCGGAGGAGGAGCGCGCGTGGATATCCCTCTTATTCTCATGCTCGTACAAGTGGGGAAAGAACCTCCCTTATAAGGAGGTCCAACTCCCACTAAACTAGCAATGTGGGACTAAACTTTAGTAGTATCCCTTGCCTTGCACAAATGGGCTGAGTGGGCCTCTAGGATTTATTAGGAATTTCTCAAATAGTTATTGGGCTGCCCAAAATAGACTAAATTCCAGCAGCAGGAACCGGCGGAGCTGCTAGTGGTGGTTTGGATAGTTTGATTAGGGTCGTCGGGCTAGGAGCCTCCTGAGGCCGAGTCGCCGGAGTCGACGTGTTGCGGGCCGCCATGGCCAGCGGGGCCCTGGGTGGAGTGGCGTTAGTGGCCATGGCCGGGATCTTGTCCAGCGTCTGTGTGGCGTAGTCTCAGAGTCGATGGAGGAGTTGAGGAAGTCGATGATGTTGTGCTGTTGACGAATTTTGGAGAGGATGGTGTGCGCCCAGAGAGGAGGAAGAAGACCTGCGCGTCGCGGTCAGGAAGCGTCCGTCCAGTTGTGCAGGAGGACGTAGAGGAAGAGGGCGATGTTCTTGGACATGGCTGCGAGGTCGACGGAGGCCATTAGCCGCGCAGTCTATGGTGGTCATCCTCAGGCGGAGCTCTCTCTCTCTCTCTCTGGACAGAAAAAAAAGGAGGAGGAAGCCTCATGCTCTCCAACTATGGTGAGACACGACTTGGCCTTGCTTTGCTCACGTCCAGGCTCGCCGGCCGGCGCTCTGGCGGGTGTGGCTGCCGTTTGTCCTGCGCGTGGCAGCGGATCGAGGCACTGGCTTGTGGGGAGATAAAGAGAGAAAAAAATCTTTATGTTTTCTTCCTATGACAAATGGACCCCACCTGGCAGAAACATTGACCGGTTCAGTCCAGTCGAACCAGGTCAATGTGAGCCACGTTAATGGCCATGTGGACCTGACTGGTGGGGCCGAGATGTCAGGTTTGCTGTGAAAACACGATCAATTCATCAGTTAGTGCTTTCGGCAACGTGATTACTGGAAAGCGGTGTTTTCAGCAAAGTTTTATAAAAACGGTGGGTTTTTGCACCAAGCGACGCAATTGTGGTGGTTTTTGGCAATTTACTCCAAATAGATAGTTTCCATCTCTGTTGGTCTATTCGTATTGTACACAAACTCTGTAATTTCTGGATGCATATATATACGGGGAGGCTGTATCGTGGCTGGCATTGAGCTGCCCGGTGTATTCCAACTTACAGTAAAGATGCTTCTCCACCGGAGGCTTCCACTGAATTTCTTCAATTCTATATGAGATCATTTCAACTGGTAAGAGTATTCAGTGCAGACGAAATTATGAAAGGCAAGATAACACTAGATGATTTTGGACTAGTCAAGGAAATGTAAAAGGCCGAGCCTGCACTAAGATGGCTGCCACCACATGCTAGATAGGTGGCCTTGTCGGTTGACAAGGCATTTTTAGCAGCTGACCAGAAAAGGCCTGATGGAAGTGTTATATTTGCCGTGTTGAAAGCACAAGTGCTCCCTAGGTGGTTTTGGTAATTAATGTCAACATATCTCTTGTCGGACTAACACTTTTACCTAGTACTTCCTCCGTCCGAAAATACTTGTCATCAAAATGGATAAAAAGAGATGTATCTAGAACTAAAATATGTCTAGATACATCCCCTTCTATCCATTTTGATGTATCTTGTCATCAATTACCAAAAAGGGGGAGATTGAAAGCACAAGTGCTCCCTAGGTGGTTTTGGTAATTAATGTCAACATATCTCTTGTTGGACTAACACTTTTACCTAGTATGTTTCAGATAAGTTCAACAACGAAGTGGCATGGACTAGAGGATGTGGAACCCCTTCTAGATGCTAAGGACAAAGGATTGGCTCAAGCTCCAAGCTCAAGACTCTACATTTTCTATTTTAGTGATCCAAGATCACATTGAGTCTATAGGAAAAGCCAATACTATCAAGGAGGGATGAGGTGTTGCTTAATGAGGCTCTTGCTCAAAGTTCTTAGTAATATGCTCCAAAGCCCTCAACTGCTTTCTCACATCCACATATGACTTAAACAAAAAGTCAAACTCGGCCCCACCAATTCTTTCTATCCGGCGCCACCGAGTTCAGATGTCATAGCCACTGCCACAAACCATAAGCAAATCGGTCACACCGATAGGGATCTCGGTCTCACCGAGATGGAATTGCAATCTCTCTGTCTGGATCTATTACCAAAATCGGTCTCACCGAGTTTGCGTAATCGGTCCTACCGAGATTGCAATGTAAACTCTCTGCTTCCTCTTCGTAACATTTCGGTCTCACCGAAATGAGCAAATCGGTCCCACCGAGTTTACCTGACCAATTCTTTGGTTAGCTTATTACCAAAATCGGTCTCACCGAGTTTGTGTAATCGGTCTCTCCGAGATTATGTTAAGCCCTAACCCTAACCATATCGGTCCTACCGAGTTGCATGTCGGTCTCATCGAAAATCCTAACGGTCACTAGATTTGATGAATCGGTCCGACCGAGTTTATCAATTCGGTCCCACCGAGATTGGCAAGTTGTGTGTAACGGTTAGATTTTGTGTGGAGGCTATATATACCCCTCCACCTGCTCTTCATTCATGGAGAGAGCCATCAGAACAAACCTACACTTCCAACTTACCTTTTCTGAGAGAGAACCACCTACACTTTTGTTGAGGCCAAGATATTCCATTCCTACCATATGAATCTTGATCTCTAGCCTTCCCCAAGTTGTTTTCCACTCAAATCTTCTTTCCACCAAATCCATATCATGTGAGAGCGAGTTGACTGTTGGAGAGACTATCATTTGAAGCACAAGACCAAGGAGTTCATCATCAACACACCATTTGTTACTTCTTGGAGAGTGGTGTCTCGTAGATTGTCTAGGTGTCACTTGGGAGCCTCCGACAAGATTGTGGAGTTGAACCAAGGAGTTTGTGAGGGCAAGGAGATCGCCTACTTCGTGAACATCTACCGCTAGTGAGGCAAGTCCTTCATGGGCAACGGCCATGGTGGGATAGACAAGGTTGCTTCTTCGTGGACCCTTCGTGGGTGGAGCCCTACGTGGACTCGCGCAGCCATTACCCTTCGTGGGTTGAAGTCTCCATCAATGCGGATGTATGATAGCACCACCAATCAGAACCACGACAAAAACATCTGTGTCTTCTATTGCGTTTAAATCCTCCAAACCCTTCCCTTTACATTCTTGCAAGTTGCATGCTTTACTTTCCGCTGCTCATATACTCTTTGCATGCTTGCTTGATATGTATTGTGTTTGTTAAACTTGCTCCACTTCAACTTAAAGAAATTAAAAACTGCAACTTTTGGTACTTAGCGTCTAATCACCCCGCTCTATGTTGGGTAACGTAGTAATGTCAAAAAAATTCCTACGCACACGCAAGATCATGGTGATGCATAGCAACGAGAGAGGAGAGTGTTGTCCACGTACCCTCGTAGACCGAAAGTGGAAGCGTTAGCACAACGCGGTTGATGTAGTCGTACGTCTTCATGATCCGACCGATCAAGTACGTAACGTACGACACTTCCGAGTTCAGCACACGTTCAGCCTGATGACGTCCCTCGAACTCCGATCCAGCCGAGTGTTGAGGGAGAGTTTCGTCAGCACGATGGCGTGGTGACGATGATGATGTTCTACCGACGCAGGGCTTCGCCTAACCACCGCTACAGTATTATCGAGGTGGACTATGGTGGAGGCGGGCACCGCACACGGCTAAAAGATCAAATGATCAATTGTTGTGTCTCCAAGGGGTGCCCCCCTCCCCGTATATAAAGGAGTGGAGGAGGGGGAGGGCCGACCCTCTCTATGGCGCGCCCTAGGAGGAGTCCTACTCCCACCGGGAGTAGGATTCCCCCTTCCAAGTAGTAGGAGTAGGAGTCAAGGAAAGGGGAGAGAGAAGAGAAGGAAGGAGGGGGCGCAGCCCCTCCCCCTAGTCCAATTCAGACTAGGCCTTGGGGGGCGCCCAGCCTCTCCTTTCTCTTTCCCCTAAAGCCCAATAAGGCCCATATACTCCCCGGCGAATTCCCGTAACTCTCTGGTACTCCGAAAAATACCCGAATCACTCGGAACCTTTCTGATGTCCGAATATAGTCGTCCAATATATCGATCTTTACGTCTCGACCATTTCGATACTCCTCATCATGTCCCCGATCTCATCCGGGCCTCCGAACTACCTTCGGTACATCAAAACACATAAACTCATAATATAACCATCATCGAACTTTAAGCGTGCGGACCCTACGGGTTCGAGAACAATGTAGACATGACCGAGACACGTCTCCGGTCAATAACCAATAGCGGAACCTAGATGCTCATATTGGCTCCCACATATTCTATGAAGATCTTTATCGGTCAAACCGCATAACAACATACGTTGTTCCCTTTGTCATCGGTATGTTACTTGCCCGAGATTCGATCGTCGGTATCTCAATACCTAGTTCAATCTCCTTACCGGCAAGTCTCTTTACTCATTCCATAATACATCATCCCGCAACTAACTCATTAGTTACAATGCTTGCAAGGCTTATAGTGATGTGCATTACTGAGTGGGCCCAGAGATACCTCTCCGACAATCGGAGTGACAAATCCTAATCTCAAAATATGCCAACCCAACAAGTACCTTCGGAGACACCTGTAGAGCACCTTTATAATCACCCAGTTATGTTGTGACATTTGGTAGCACACATAGTGTTCCTCCGGTAAACGGGAGTTGCATAATCTCATAGTCATAGGAACATGTATAAGTCATGAAGAAAGCAATAGCAACATACTAAACGAATAAGTGCTAAGATAACGGAATGGGTCAAGTCAATCACATCATTCTCCTAATGATGTGATCTCGTTAATCAAATGACAACTCGTGTCTATGGCTAGGAAACTCAACCATCTTTGATTAACGAGCTAGTCAAGTAGAGGCATACTAGTGACATTATGTTTGTCATGTATCAAGTTTCCGGTTAATACAATTCTAGCATGAATAATAAGCATTTATCATGAAATAAGGAAATAAATAATAACTTTATTATTGCCTCTAGGGCATATTTCCTTCAGTCTCCCACTAGCACTAGAGTCAATAATCTAGTTCACATCGCCATGTGATTTAACACCAATAGTTCACATCACCATGTGATTAACACCCATAGTTCACATCGTCACGTGACCAACACCCAAAAGGTTTACTAGAGTCAATAATCTAGTTCACATCGCTATGTGATTAACAGCCAAAGAGTACTAAAGTGTGATCATGTTTTCCTTGTGAGAGAAGTTTAGTCAACGGGTCTGCCACATTCAGAGTCATATGTATTTTGCAAATATTCTATGTCTACAATACTCTGCATAGAGCTACTCTAGCTAATTGCTCCCACTTTCAATATGTATCCAGATTGAGACTTATAGTCATCTGGATCAGTGTCAAAACTTGCATCGACGTACCCTTTACGACGAACCTTTTTTCACCTTCATAATCGAGAAACATATCCTTATTCCAGTAAGGATAATTTTGACCGTTGTCCATTGATCTACTCCTAGATCACTATTGTACTCCCTTGTAAAACACAGTGTAGGGTATACAATAGATCTGGCACACAGCATGGCATACTTTATAGAACCTATGAATGAGGCATAGGGAATGACTTTCATTCTCTTTCTATCTTCTGTCGTGGTCGGGCTTTGAGTCTTACTCAATTTCACACCTTGTAACACAGGCAAGAACTCTTTCTTTGACTATTCCATTTTGAACTACTTCAAAATCTTGTCAAGGTATGTACTCATTGAAAAAACTTATCAAGTGTTTTGATCTATCTCTATAGATCTTGATGCTCAATATGTAAGCAGCTTCACCGAGGTCTTTCTTTGAAAAACTCCTTTAAAACACTCCTTTATTCTTTGCAGAATAATTCTACATTATTTCCGATCAACAATATGTCATTCACATATACTTATCAGAAATTTTGTAGTGCTCCCACTCACTTTGTTGTAAATACAGGCTTCACCACAAGTCTGTATAAAACTATATGCTTTGATCAACTCATCAAAGCGTATATTCCAACTTCGAGATGCTTGTACCAGTCCATAGATGGATCGCTGGAGCTTGCACATTATGTTAACACCTTTAGGATCGACAAAACCTTCTGGTTGCATCATATACAACTCTTCTTTAATAAATCCATTAAGGAATGCAGTTTTGTTTATCCATTTGCCAGATTTCATAAAATGTGGCAATTGCTAACATGATTCGGACAGACTTAAGCATAGATACGAGTGAGAAACTCTCATCGTAGTCAACACCTTGAACTTGTCGAAAACCTTTTGCGACAATTCTAGCTTTGTAGATAGTAACACTACTATCAGCGTCCGTCTTCCTCTTGTAGATCCATTTAATCTCAATGGCTCGCCGATCATTGGGCAAGTCAATCAAAGTCCATACTTTGTTCTCATACATGGATCTCATCTCAGATTTCATGGCCTCAAGCCATTTCGCGGAATCTGGGCTCATCATCACTTCCTCATAGTTCGTAGGTTCGACATGGTCAAGTAACATGACCTCCAGAACTGGATTACCTTACCACTCTGGTGCGGATTTCATTCTGGTTGACCTACGAGGTTCGGTAGTAACTTGATCTGAAGTTACATGATCATCATCATTAGCTTCCTCACTAATTGGTGTAGGAGTCACAGGAACAGATTTCTGTGATGAACTACTTTCCAATAAGGGAGCAGGTGCAGTTACCTCATCAAGTTCTACTTTCCTCCCACTCACTTCTTTCGAGAGAAACTCCTTCTCTAGAAAGGATCCATTCTTAGCAATGAAAGTCTTGCCTTTCGGATCTGTGATAGAAGGTGTACCCAACTGTCTCCTTTGGGTATCCTATGAAGACACATTGCTCCGATTTTGGTTTGAGCTTATCAGGATGAAACTTTTTCACATAGGCATCGTAGCCCCAAACTTTGAGAAATGACAACTTTGGTTTCTTGCCAAACCACAGTTCATAAGGCATCGTCTCAACGGATTTTGATGGTGCCCTATTTAACGTGAATGCAGTTGTCTCTAATGCATAACCCCAAAACGATAGTGGTAGATCGGTAAGAGACATCATAGATCGCACCATATCTAATAAAGTACGGTTACGACGTTCAGACACACCATTACACTGTGGTGTTCCAGGTGGCGTGAGTAGTGAAACTATTTCACGTTGTTTTAACTGAAGACCAAACTTGTAACTCAAATATTTTACCTCTGCGATCATATCATAGAAACTTTTATTTTCTTGTTACGATGATTCTCCACTTCACTCTGAAATTCTTTGAACTTTTCAAATGTTTCAGACTTGTGTTTCATCAAGTAGATATACCCATATCTGCTCAAATCATCTATGAAGGTGAGAAAATAACGATATCCGCCACGAGCCTCAACATTCATTGGACCACATACATCTGTATGTATGATTTCCAACAAATCTGTTGCTCTCTTCATAGTACCGGAGAACGGTGTTTTAGTCATCTTGCCCATGAGGCACGGTTCGCAAGTACCAAGTGATTCATAATCAAGTGGTTCCAAAAGTCCATCAGTATGGAGTTTCTTCATGCGCTTTACACCGATATGACCTAAACGGCAGTGCCACAAATAAGTTGCACTATCATTATTAACTTTGCATCTTTTGGTTTCAATATTATGAATATGTGTATCACTACGATCGAGATCCAATGAACCATTTTCATTGGGTGTATAACCATAGAAGGTTTTTATTCATGTAAACAGAACAACAATTATTCTCTAACTTAAATGAATAACCGTTTTGCAATAAACATGATCAAATCATATTCATGCTCAACGCAAACACCAAATAACACTTATTTAGGTTCAACACTAATCCCGAAAATATAGGGAGTATGCGATGATGATCATATCAATCTTGGAACTACTTCCAACACACATCGTCACCTCGCCCTTAACTAGTTTCTTTTTATTCTGCAACTCCCATTTCGAGTTACTACTCTTAGCAAGTGAACCAGTATCAAATACCGAGGGGTTGCTACGAACACTAGTAAAATACACATCAATAATCTATATATCAAATATACCTTTGTTCACTTTGCCATCCTTCTTATCCACCAAATACTTGGGGCAGTTTCGCTTCCAATGGCCAGTCCCTTTGCAGTAGAAGCACTTAGTGTCAGGCTTAGGTCTAGACTTGAGCTTTTTCACTTGAGCAGCAACTTACTTGCCGTTCTTCCTGAAGTTCCCCTTTATTCCCTTTGTCCCTTTACTTGAAACTAGTGGTCTTGTTAACCATCAACACCTGATGCTCTTTCTTGATTTCTACCTTCGTCGATTTTAGCATCGCGAAGAGCTCGGGAATTACTTTCGTCATCCTTTGCATATTATAGTTCATCACGAAGTTCTAGTAACTTGATGATAGTGATTAGAGAATTCTGTCAATTACTGTCTTATCTAGAAGATTAACTCCCACTTGATTCAAGCAATTGTTGTACCGAGACAATCTGAGCACATGCTCACTGGTTGAGCTATTCTCCTCCATCTTGTAGGCAAAGTACTATCAGAGGTCTCATACCTCTCGACACGGGCAAGAGTATGAAATACCAATTTCAACTCTTGGAACATCTTATATGCTCCATGGAATTCAAAACATTTTTGAAGTCCTAGTTCTAAGCCTTAAAGCATGGTGCACTTAACTATCAAGTAGTCATCACAGCAAGCTTTTGTCAAAACGTTCATAACGTCTGCATCTGCTCCTGCAATAGGTCTGTCACCTAGCGATGCATCAAGGACATAATTCTGCTGTGCAGCAATGAGGATAAACCTCAGATCACGGATCCAATCCGCATCATTGCTACTAACATCTTTCAACTTAGTTTTCTCTAGGAACATATCAAAAATAAAACAGGGGAGCTAAACACGAGCTATTGATCTACAACGTAGATATGCAAATACTACCAGGACTAAGTTCATGATAAATTAAAGTTCAATTAATCATATTACTTAAGAACTCCCACTTAGATAGACATCCCTCTAATCATCTAAGTGATCACGTGATCCAAATCAACTAAACCATAACCAATCATCACGTGAAATGGAGTAGTTTTCAATAGTGAACATCACTATGTTGATCATATCTACTATATGATTCATGCTCGACCTTTCGGTCTCAGTGTTCCAAGGCCATATCTGCATATGCTAGGCTCGTCAAGTTTAACCTAAGTATTCTGCGTGTGCAAAACTGGCTTGCACCCGTTGTAGATGGACGTAGAGCTTATCACACCCGATCATCACGTGGTGTCTGGGCACGACGAACTTTGGCAACGGTGCATACTCAGGGAGAACACTTTTATCTTGAAATTTAGTGAGAGATCATCTTATAATGCTACCGTCAATCAAAGCAAGATAAGATGCATAAAAGATAAATATCACATGCAATCAATATAAGTGATATGATATGGCCATCATCATCTGGTGCTTGTGATCTCCATCTTCGAAGCACCGTGACGATCACCATCGTCACCAGCGCGACACCTTGATATCCATCGTAGCATCATTGTCGTCTCGCCAACTATTGCTTCTACGACTATCACTACCGCTTAGTGATAAAGTAAAGCAATTACAGGGCGATTGCATTGCATACAATAAAGCGACAACCATATGGCTCCTGCCAGTTGCCGATAACTCGGTTACAAAATATGATCATCTCATACAATAAAATATAGCATCATGCCTTGACCATATCACATCACAACATGCCCTACAAAAACAAGTTAGACGTCCTCTACTTTGTTGTTGCAAGTTTTTTACGTGGCTGCTATGGGCTGAGCAAGAACCGTTCTTACCTAAGCATCAAAAACCACAACCATAGTTCGTCAAGTTGGTGCTGTTTTAACCTTCGCAAGGACTGGGCGTAGCCACACTTGGTTCAACTAAAGTTGGAGAAACTGACACCCGCCAGCCACCTGTGTGCAAAGCACGTCGGTAGAACCAGTCTCGCGTAAGCGTACGCGTAATGTCGGTCCGGGCCGCTTCATCCAACAATACCGCCGAACCAAAGTATGACATGCTGGTAAGCAGTATGACTTATATCACCCACAACTCACTTGTGTTCTACTCGTGCATACGACATCTACGCATAAAACCAGGCTCTGATACCACTGTTGGGTAACGTAGTAATTCAAAAAAATTCCTACGCACACGCAAGCTCATGGTGATGCATAGCAACAAGAGGGGAGAGTCTTGTCCAGGTACCCTCGTAGACCGAAAGCGGAAGCGTTCGCACAACGCGGTTGATGTAGTCGTACGTCTTCACGATCCGACCGATCAAGTACCGAAATTACGGCACCTCCGAGTTCAGCACAAGTTCAGCCCGATGATGTCCCTCGAACTCCGATCCAGCCGAGTGTTGAGGGAGAGTTTTGTCAGCACGACGGCGTGGTGACGATGATGATGTTCTACCGACGCAGGACTTCGCCTAAGCACCGCTACAGTATTATCGAGGTGGACTATGGTGGAGGGGGGCACCGCACACGGCTAAAACATCAAACGATCAATTGTTGTGTCTCCAAAGGGTGCCCCCTCCCCGTATATAAAGGAGTGGAGGAGGGGGAGGGCCGGCCCTCTCTATGGCGCGCCCTAGGAGGAGTCCTACTCCCACCAGGAGTAGGATTCCCCCCCTTCCAAGTAGTAGGAGTAGGAGTCAAGGAAAGGGGAGAGAGAAGACATGGAAGGAGGGGGCGCAGCCCCTCCCCCTAGTCCAATTTGGACTAGGCCTTGGGGGGCGCCCAGCCTCTCCTCTCTCTTTCCCCTAAAGCCCAATATGGCCCATATACTCCCCGGCGAATTCCCGTAACTCTCCGGTACTCTGAAAAATACCTGAATCACTCGGAGCCTTTCCGATGTCCGCATATCACTAGTGCAGAACTGGGCTTGAGCGCCGGTTCGTAAGGGCCTTTAGTGCCGGTTCTGCAACCGGCACTAAAGAGTGGGGACTAAAGGTCCCCCCCTTTAGTACCGGTTCATCATGAACCGGCGCTAAAGTGCCACCACATGGCAGGAGCCAGGCCCGGGTGCTGGTAGACCATTAGTACCGGTTGGTAACACCAACCGGTACTAAATGTTTGGGGGGTTTTTGGTTTTTTTCCATTAATTTTGTGTTTGCTGGTATTTTACGATATTACATATTGTACATGTTATGCATATATATAAATAGTTTTTCTCGTAGAACCGCATATATATATATATAAATATATATTAGGGAATGTCTCACAACCACCACCATTAGTTATTCACACATACACATGTATATATATATATATACAATTTCTCCTACATGTTGCCTTGGTGCCTTCGGAGCACGATGACAAGTGGTTCATGGGGGCGGTAGCGGGTAATAGTATTCTCCTTTGGGATCTATGACCTGGTCGAGCAAAAATCCTGCTATTTCCTCTTGAAGTGCTCGTATGCGTGCCGTTGTTAGGAGCTTCTCCCGCACGTCATGGAACTGTTAAGAAGGAGATCAATATTGATAATCATGTAAAAATTGTGAATAGTGTTCTATGAAACGTACCCATTGCTGTCTATCAGATCTGCTCCTTTCGGACACCATCATGCGAATGTTCTCGCAGACGTAGTATGCACACAGATCATTCCCCGGTGCCTGCTTCAGGGCCTTTACGAGAATGGAATTGAATCAGATAATGATTAATCAAGCATGATAATTAATTAATGGTACTGAAACAAGAATTAAAGAGATGGTAGCTAGCTAGCTAGTACTAGCTACTTAATTACTTAGCTTGGGTCGATACCAGAATAGCTTTTGTGGCCATTTTCCTGGAGTCACCTTGATGTACTTTGCCCAAGCCCTGCCCGCCGGCAAAGAAAATTAATAAAGTGGTTATTAAAAATAGTTCATATGAGGAAATGAAGAACTCAATAGGCCGAGATATAGTTAATAATGATTGAAATTACCTGTTGACTATCCCCTTCACGATGTTGTAGTCACTATCTTTTTTAAGTAGTGAGTCCAGTACTTCAACTTTTGCATGGTCAACTTTAATGTCTAACAAGATCCAGTGGAACCTGCATGCGCATACGTTTGCATGTATAAATTAAGCGGGCATGTGCATAACACTAATCAACTATAACCCTAAACCCAATACACTTAACATCTAGCTACTAAGCAAAAATAGAATTTGTAGTACAACACAGTGTGACTCAATCAAAGTTCTAAGGAAGTAATATATCTTCATTGCAATTGAGGCGCATCAATAACTCAAGCATGCTATTCTCTACATCTTGTTTACAGTAGTCCAATTTCCATGTGTATTCATTAACGGTATTTGGGTCAATGAACCCAATGCCATAGCGTCCACCTTTTTTCATTTCGTACAACTTCATCCTGCATAATACCATAGAAAAGAATATATAGTGAGGATATATAATTACAGGTAATTAATGATCAATCAATGATCACTAGAGCTAGCTTGAGACTTAAATTACAGAAAGAAATCACTTACAGACAATAGCAACTGATGATAGATTTGTCGAGTGCATCTTGATTGAATAACTGAAATAGTTCTGAATACTCAACGGACAGAGCTTTCTTATGGAAGTAATGATCTTCCTTGACTTTCACCATGAGGGACTCTCGATTGGAAATCTTGGTAATGTTCATGTACCATTGATGCAATTCATACATTCTCGTTGGGAGGTTCTTGACCTCGTCTGGCTCGACCAAAGGTTGGCCCCAGACATATTTCCGTTTTATTTCCTCCTCTCTAAGCGGAGACATGGGCTCGATCTCGAGGAGTTGTCCAATAGTGATATTGAGAATTTCAGCCTGCGTTATATGCTCCTCGGTTATTACCACATTTCCCACCTCGGGAACATAAACTGTTTGCCCACAATAATATTGGGCGCGCGTACTCTCACGTGTTGTTGGCACAACAAGTGGGGGGATCGATTGCGCCGCCTGTTCTCCTAGCTGGGGAACGGTTTTCCCGCATTTTTTGACAACTGCTTGTTGGCTCGAGCTCGACCTCGCTTCTTTCTGTAGTCATGCTCGATGTGCCTTCCTGATTTGGTGCTCATAGTCTGCGTCAACAGGCTTGGGAGCTGGTGGTCTAGCCATACGAATGAAGTGGTCAATCTTTTCCTCAGGCACTTTCTCCCTCAGCGGTGTTGCCGGTTTCGGTCCAAAATGGGCGTCCAATTCTGCCCGCACTATGGCATTGGTTTCCTCCTCGGTCCTGTCGTAAGGCCTCTGAGGAAGAGGAGCGAGGCTTGGACCATATTTATATCGCTTGCCTCCGCCTATACTTCCTGTACTATCTCGACTCGTACTGCTACGCACCATAGCTGCGCCGTGTCTCTTCTGCGATTGCTGAGGCGGCGGAGATGGCTCACGTGGCTGAGTTGGAGCAGGAGGAGTGGCCTGACGCTGTGCCGGACTTGAAGCAGGAGGTGTGGCCTGACACGGTGTCGGACTTGAAACGGGAGGAGTGGCCTGAGGCTGTGCCGGACCTAAAGCAGGAGTCTGCTCACGCGTTCGTGGACTTGAAGGAGCGGGACTCTGCTGACTCGGTGGGGGACTTCGAGGAGGACTCGGCAGACGCGGTGTTGGTGGACTTCAAAAGATTATGCAATCCTTTCTCCATAGGGTGATATGATGTATGGCCTCTCCCAGTGTGTGCTGGTCGTAACCTCCAGGAATGTCAAGCTGTAGCCCCGAATATGGGTCCACCACCTCATCAACCAAGACACGAGCATAGCCCGCTGGAATCGGGACGCAATGGAAGGTTGCTTCGGGGGTAATTGTAAAAGCAACTGCGTCCGCCACCTTCATGGATATGTTCTTCATTTTGAAGTGTAGCTCACAGCTAGTGTTCTCTATGATGTCATGCATAGGGTATGTATCGAGCAGTGCGTTGCCCGGGGCGGAACCAACGCTGCTTCTCGGCATGGATGGGACGGTGCTATCCAATGCTGGATGATCATCAGCTTGCTGCTGCCGCTGCTGAGACCCCCTTTCCTGGCTAAGTGAGTTGATCTGCTACTGCTGTTGCTGGAATTTGAGTGCCAAGTCCGCGTGCCTTGCTTCTAGGCCTTGAAGGCGTTCCGCGTCCTGCTTCCTCTGCTCCTCCTCCAGCTTCCTCTTCTTCTCCTCCTCCATCTTCTTTCTTGCACGGGTCATGTAGTCATCGTTCCATTCCGAAAATCCCTCATACCATGGAATAACGCCCTTGCCTCGTGTTCTTCCTGGGTGTTCAGGATTTCCTAGGGCGCTCGTAAGCTCGCAGTTCTCTCTGTTGGGCGTGAACACCCCCTTTTTAACATCTTCTATTGCGTCAAGTAACTTTTGACTTGCTCCTTTTAGGCTTGCCTTCTTTGAAACCAGGCCAGTCTTCGGGTCCAACGGCCCCCATGCCCATAGAACCAACTTCTGCACCTGGGGAGCCAGCTCCTAGTAACTGGAGTGACCCCTGCATCCTCCATCTCTTGCTCAGACTTATCCCACTTAGGCATTGCCACCGCGTAGCCACCTGGACCCAGCCTATGGAACTGCGTCTTTTTTGCGGCATTGGCCTTGTTTTTTGCCGACCGTTCCTTAGATAATTCTGATTCGTTGAATTTCACGAAAGCGGGCCAGTGTTCTCTTTGCTTCTCCAGTGTTCCCTTGAATTCTGGAGTCTTCCTTTCTGCAGCGAGGTAGTTGGCCCATACAGTTTTCTTGTGGGTGTTGAATGCAATTGCCATCTTCTTAAGAGCAGCATCCTTGACTTTCTGCACATCTGCATCAGTGAAATGATCTCGTAGGGTGAAATGATCCATCAGAGATTCCCAAAGCTTTTGTTTTGCTCTGTTATCGACCCAAGTAACATCTGGACGTTTAGTTCTTGGCTCTTTCCATTCTTGAATGGAGATCGGGAGTTGGTCCCTCACAAGAACTCCGCATTGACGAGTCCACTTGTTCGCAATGTTCTTAGGCGTGAGGGGTTCGCCATTAGTTTTGATGGAGTCGATGTTGTACTTTACACCCTCCTTCAACTTTTTGCCCAGGCCTCGCTTTGTCCTGCTGTCTGTAGAAGCAGATTTGCTCGATCCGGAGGGCTGAAAGAAGAAAGATCGATTCGTTAATATATATATATATATATATCTTGAAATAAAAAAACATGCGATGATCACCAGATGCCTGCTTATATAAATATACCTCGCCGGTAGTTTTTGTTATTTCAAGATCAACATTGTCTGTGTCATCATACACATTGTCCGCGTCATCATAATCATAATCATAGTTCATGACTTCATCAGTTCGGTCGTCGAGATCGAATACGTTATCATCACCCTCCCCGGTATTGTTCAGATATTGGGAGCCGTCATCTGTTTCATTTAGATCATCTAGCCTGCGAGGGCTGCGTATGATCTCGAACAATTCGTCTTCTCTCTCTCTGCCGGTATTGTCCGCCATAGCTTTTACTTAACTAATACAGAAGAAATATAAAACAATTTAGTATTCAAATTACAATGCATGGATGCAATCAATAAGGAAAAACTGAATCATATATAGTACATAATATGCATCGTCTCGAATGATATATAATCTCAAGTACATCGTCTCGAATAATATATATAATCTCGAATACATCGTCTCAAATATTATATAGCGAATACATCACTGTCTAGGTAGCTAATAAAGATCGAATACTATAGAAGAATCTAAGCCACTCGCGGTTCCGGGGGCGCGAGCGGTGGACACCCAAAGAGAAGGAACCATCACAGGATCATATCTCTGGTCATCTGCCCAAAGAACCTGCCAGGTATTGGAGAACCTGACATCCATAGCAGCCATGTAGCGATGGACGTGCTCGTCCTCCTCCCTGACACGACAACGCACCACCTCCGGTGGGACCGGCTCCCTCTGCACCGAATGTGGCCCATGCGAACGCCACCAAAGGATATCAGGGTCGACGATGGGAGCCGAGGCTAGGTTCCTCACCAAGGGGCGCGCCCCTCCAGGTACCACCTCCCAGTGCCAGCCCGGCGGAGCCCAGTCCCGGACATGTGTCAGCCGGACGTCGTGGCGAACGGGTCGACGGCGAGGATGCGGGCTGGGCATCGTCGAGAACAAATACTATATGCCCGCAAAAAGTAACATTTTTTAAATGTGATTGGATTGTGATAACTAAAATTTATAAAATTTCTATATATTTAACTAAAAAAAGAAAAATTATAACATTTCTATATAACTAACATTTCAAATATTTCTATAACTAAAAACAGAAAAATTCCTAACATTTCTATAAATATTTCTAAAGCTCAAAAATAGAAAAATTTATAACATTTCTATATAACTAACATTTCTAATATTTCTATAACTAAAAAACAAAAAAATTGCTAACATTTCTATAAATATTTCTATAACTAAAAAACAGAAAAATTTATAACGTTTCTATATAACTAACATTTCTAATATTTCTAGTTTGTGTGTGTGTGTCTACACATGCATGGCGGCTGCGGGGCACAGGAGCTCACCGGGGGGCAGCGACTAGGGGCGGCGACGGCGACGGGTCGGGCGCGGCGACGGGGACGGGCCAGGCGGGGACGACGCGACGGGAGGCCGGGGCGGGGCGCGGCGACGGGGCGCGGTGCGGCGACGGGGACGACGGGGATGGGGACGGGGACGGCGACGGTGAGGCGACGGGACGGCGACGGGGGCGGCGGCGACGGCAACGGGGGCGGCGACGAGGGGCGGCAGCAACGGGGCAGAGGAGAAGAAGCAGAGTAGAATGAAACTGTCGAATTTTTTTGAAGGGTTTTCTTATATAGAACACACCTTTAGTACCGGGTCATGGCTCCAACCGGTACTAAAGGTCTCTTTTGGCCAGGCGAAGCGGCGGGAAGCGCCCACCTTTAGTACCGGGTGGTGGCTCCAACCGGTACTAAAGACCCACCCTTTAGTACCGGTTGGAGCCATGACCCGGTACTAAAGGGTGTGCGCTGCTAGGCGAGGGGCGCAGAAGTTTAGTCCCACCTCTCTAGTTGAGGAGCGCCAGGACCAGTTTATAAGCCCCGGCGCGGGCACTGCATTGAGCTCCTCTCAATAGCAGGCCTTCTGGGCCTACCTCTCCTACTCTGCCTGTGGGCCTACTAGGCTTGCGGGCCTGCATCCTAGCCCAACTATATCTTGGGTTTCTAGTCGTATGCAGGCCGCTCTGGCCCAGTAGGTGGGCTTTTTTATTTTCTTTTTTTTTGTTTTATTTATTTTTGAGTTGTTTTTTGCTTTATTTAGAGTTTATTTGTGAATATTTTTTCTTTAGGTACAAAAAATTACAAACTTTGTGTTAGTGACGGTAGTTTACAAATTTGAATAGTTTACATTTTGAACTATTTGAAATTTGTGTGAATCACTAGTTTGTGAATAACTTAACTTTGAAAATAGATTTTTCAGTGATTCTTTTTTCTTATGTTTAATATTAGTGTGTTTTATCATTATATTCAATTTGGTAATGCTTAGGTTATTTAAAAAAATGAAATGCCTTTGTAACGGATGAGTTTTCGTCCGAAACCCTGATACATCGAAAGAGATTGTCCATTTTGTACACGAAGTGCATCCAGTTTTTGCGGTAACCCTCTCTACTTTTTTGCACATGCTATGTGGGTGAAATTATGATACCATGCCAACTTTCAACCTTTTCTGAGTTCATTTGAAATGCTTTTCAATTTCAGGGTCATTTATCTGAAAAAATCAGTAAATGCATGAAAGAATTTGTTTGCACATAAAATTTCTTCGCGTTTCAAATGCCAAAATACATAACTACCTTAACTATTACAGAGATTCCCTCCTGGGTGTGAAAGCACAGAAGAAAGTGATGATAGTGAAGCCAATCACATCCCAGATCTTTGGGTGTGAAACTTTTTCTTCGCGTGTGTCCCTTTGCGTCGTAGCCATGGAAAATCTTCATCATTTAACTAGATGCTCGAGTCAATATTCACTCTGAATGGATTAATTTCATCAAACTTTTCATAATCTTCTGACATGTCTGTCTTGTCATCCACTCCCACGATGTTTCTCTTCCCAGAAAGAACTATGTGGCGCTTTGGCTCATCGTATGATGCATTCCCTTTCTTATCTTTTCTTTTTCTCGGCTTGGTAGACATGTCCTTCACATAGAAAACCTGTGCCACATCATTAGCTAGGACGAATGGTTCATCTGCATACGCAAGATTGTTGAGATCCACTGTTGTCATTCCATACTGCGGGTCTCCCGTTACCCCGCCTCGTGTCATATTGACCCATTTGCACCGAAACAAAGGGACCTTCAAACCACTTCCATAGTCAAGTTCCCTTATCTCCTCTATGTAACCATAATATGTTTCCTTTCCCCTCTTGGTTGTTGCATCAAAGTGGACACCACTGTTTTGGTTCGTGCTCTTCTTATCTTTGGCGATTGTGTAAAATGTATTACCATTTATCTCGTACCCTTTAAAAGTCATTATATTCGAAGATGGTAACTGGGATAGCGAGTACATGTCATCTTCAATAGAGGCGTCATGCATGGTATGTGTCTGCAACCAGCCGGCGAAACTCCTGGTTTGTTCACATGTAATCCGGTCATCAGACCACTCCGGGTGTTTGGAGCGTAGAAAATTCTTGTGTTCGTCCATATACGGAGCCACCAAGGCGGAATTTTGTAGAACTGTGTAGTGTGCTTCTGTGAGAGAATGTCCGTCCATACATATTATTTGATCCCCTCCTAGCGTGCCTTTTCCATCCATTCTGCCCTTATGCCGCGATTCAGGAATACCAATTGGCTTAAGGTCAGGAATATAGTCAATACAAAACTCAATCACCTCCTCATTTTCAGGGCCCTTGGAGATGCTTCCTTCTGGCCTAGCATGGTTATGAACATATTTCTTTAAGACTCCCATGAACCTCTCAAAGGGGAACATATTGTGTAGAAATACAGGACCCAAAACATTAATCTCTTCGCATAGGTGAACTAGGACGTGCATCATGATGTTGAAGAAGGATGGTGGGAACACCAACTCGAAACTGACAAGACATTGCACCAAATCATTCTCTAACCTTGGTATGATTTCTGGATCGATTACCTTCTGAGCGATTGCATTGAGGAATGCACATAGCTTCACAATGGCTAATCGAACGTTATCCGGTAGAAGCCCCTCAGGGCAACCGGAAGCAGTTGCGTCATAATCACGTGGCAATCATGAGACTTTAGGTTCTGGAACTTTTTCTCTGCCATGTTTATTATTCCCTTTATATTCAACAAGAAGCCAGACGGTACCTTAATACTGACCAGGCATTCAAAGAAGATTTCCTTCTCTTCTTTGGTAAGAGCATAGCTGGCATGATCCTGATGTATGCCGTCTTTTCCATGCATACGTTGCTGGTCCTCCCGTGCCTCTGGCGTATCTTTTGTCTTTCCATAAACGCCCAAGAAGCCAAGCAGGGTCACGCAAAGATTCTTCGTCACGTGCATCACATCGATTGTAGAGCGGACCTCTAGGTGTTTCCAATAGGGCAGGTCCCAAAATATAGATTTCTTCTTCCACATGGGTGCATGTCCGTCAGGGTCATTCGGAACAGGTTGTCCGCCAGAACCCTTTCCAAATACTACCTTCAAATCCTTGACCATATCATGTACATCAACACCAGTACGGTGGCGAGGCTTCGTCCGGTGATCCGCCTCACCTATGAAATGCTTGCCTTTCTTTCTTACGGGATGCCTTCTTGGAAGAAATCGACGATGTCCCAAGTACACATTCTTCTTACAATTAGCCAAATATATATACTGTCGGTATCGTCCAAACTGTGCGTGCATGCACGGTATCCCTTTTTTTGTCCTAAAAGGTTACTGAGAAAAGGCAATCATTAATGGTCATGAACAGCAACGCCTTTAGGTCAAATTCTACCCCCATGTGCTCATCCCACGCACGTACACCTGTTCCATTCCACAGTTGTAAGAGTTCTTCAACTAATGGCCTTAGGACACATCAATGTCGTTGCTGGGTTGCTTAGGGCCTTGGATGAGCACTGGCATCATAATGAACTTCCGCTTCATGCACAACCAAGGAGGAAGGTTATACAAACATAGAGTCACAGGCCAGGTGCTATGGTTGCTGCTCTGCTCCCCAAAAGGATTAATGCCATCTGCGCTTAGACCAAACCATACGTTCCTTGCGTCATATGCAAACTCCTTCTCGTACTTTCTCTCGATTTTTCTCCACTGCGACCCGTTAGCGGGTACTCTCAACTTTCTGTCTTTCTTACGGTCTTCTCTGTGTCCTCGTCCTCTTCTTCTTCATTGTCTTCCATCATAACCCCTCTTTCTCCGTGCTTGGTCCAAACATTATAGTGGGGCATGAAACCGGACTTAAACAGGTGGACGTGAATGGTTCTTGACGTAGAGTAATTGTGATCATTCTTATAGACAAAACATGGACAAGGCATAAAACCATCCGCCCGCTTGTTTGCCTCAGCCGCAAGCAGAAAAGTTTGCACGCCATTAATGAACTCGAGAGAGCATCGGTCATCGTACATCCATTGTCGGCTCATCTTCATTACACAACACCGAAAAGACCAAATTAATACAAGTTCATACATAAAGTTCATACAAGAATTAAATGCAACAAACAAATAACTCTCTAGCTAAAGCATTTAAATGCAACAACAAATGCGATCAAGATCGCAACTAAGGTAACAATTGATCCAACCGCATAATTGAAAGTGCGTTATATCGACTAGAGGGGGGGTGAATAGGCGATTTTTATGAAAGTCTTCAAAACGTGAGAGTTATGAAGACAAACAGCGAAGATTATGCCTTTTCCTATGCAGCGGAAGTTAGATTACACTAGGCCAGCCATGGTCATGTATTCAATAGAGTGAAAGCACAATGACAAGCAACTGAAGTGTAATAAGGATCAGGTAGGAAGAAGTTATGAAGCCAAACAGTTCATACATTCACGTTGTGAAGACAAAAGATAAAGCAAGCATGCAATGGCTTCACAATGTGTAACAGTAAGAAAAGGAAGTGAAGATGAAACCAGTGACTCGTTGAAGACAATGATATGTTGGACCAGTTCCAGTTGCTGTGACAACTGTACGTCTGGTTGGAGCGGCTAGGTATTTAAACCTTAGGACACACAGTCCCGGACACCCAGTCCTGAACACACAGTCAAGGACACCAAGTCCTCACTGTATTCTCCTTGAGCTAAGGTCACTTAGTCCTCGCCCAATCACTCTGGTAAGTCTTCAAGGTAGACTCCCAAACCTTCACAAACTTCGTTCACTGGCAATCCACAATGCCTCTTGGATGCTCTGAACGCGACGCCTAACCGTCTGGAGGATTCACAGTCCTCAAGTGTAATAAGTCTTTAGATCACACAGACATGAAGACTCAAGTGATGCCCAATTTGCTCTGGCTCTGGGTGGTTAGGGGTTTTCTCCTCACTAGGAATTTTCTCTCAAAGGCTTCGAGGTGGGTTGCTCTCAAACGACGAAAGCCGTGCACTGAAATCTGAGCAGCCAACCGTTTATGGTTGTGGGGGTGGGCTATTTATAGCCACTTGGCAACCCGACCTGATTTGTCCGAAATGACCCTGGGTCACTAAGGAACTGACACGTGTCTCAACGGTCAGATTTCGAACTCTCATGGCAACTTTGCTTGGGCTACAAGCAAAGCTGACTCGTCCGGCTCTGGACAAGATTCGCTCTCATTGTCTTCACTCGAAGACATAGGTTTTTGACTTAGGCATCACTTCAGTCATTCTGACTGGTTCTCCTGGACCCCACTTAACAGTACGGTGGTTCCTATGACTCAACACAACAGAAAGAAAGAAAAAAAACTACGAAAGATCTAAGTCTTCGAGCTCCATATGCTTCATAACGTGTCTTCTTTTGTCATAGTCTTCAAAGTGAATATCTTCATGTACCACCTTTGTCTTCAATGTCTTCATACATTTTTAGGGGTCATCTCCGGTAGTAAAACCGAATCAATGAGGGACTTCTACCTGTGTTTTCCTGCAATTCTCACAAACACATTAGTCCCTCAACTAGGTTTGTCGTCAATACTCCAAAACCAACTAGGGGTGGCACTAGATGCACTTACAATCTCCCCCTTTTTGGTGATTGATGACAAACTAGTTGAAGTTTTCAACGGGGAATATAAAGTGTGAAGTTTGTAAAGGATAGGGAATTGTCTTCATAAGTTGCAAGCGCTCCCCCTGAAGATGTGCATATAAGTTAGTTTGCTTTTGGAATGCAAATGCACATGGCAGGTTGTACTTGTGGAGATCCACTTCAGCTTATGATGACAATCCACTATGCATGTGAAAGTATATGAAGATAATGACATGGATAATGGAAAATGGATGTCTGCAGAATGAGATAAGTGCGGAATTTATCTTCGCAAATAGAGTGGCAAACAGGTAGCAGACGAACAACAAGTTTTAGTGTCTACAACTCAAAGAACCAAATGAAGCAAAATCAAGAGATGTAAACACGAAGCAAAAGCAAAATATAACAAAACATAAGGCACTCGCCCATATTGACCCGCTTAAAGACTATAAACATCATATGCTTCTCCCCCTTTTGTCAGAAATGACCAAAAAGGTTTGAAGACATAGAGTTTTCTTCGCGTTCCCAGGTGCAGCAGGGTCGGTGGAGTTGTTTGGCGGTGCAGAACTTGGGGGTACTGAAGCAGGTGGTGGTGAAGTAGCATCATCGTCTTCATCAATGATCCTTGCAGTAACTGTGGCAGCAGATGAAGAAAACTCAGAGTCTTCAAGTGACAGTGTGTTGCACATCACAGCCCTCCTAGGAGGTGTGCTGTCAAATTTGAAGCGCTCTGTGAAGCCATCCTCTTCAGGTTCAGCTTCAGTGCATATCATTGAGAGCCCTTTCCACGTACGACGGCAAGTCTCATGTGTAACGAAGGCATTCTTGGTGGCAAGGTTTCGCAGACGATTGACATCCACCAAGAGGCTCTTCATCTGACGTTTCAGCCAGTCGTGATGCCTATCTTGCTTTTGGTGAAGGGCCACAAGAAGCTCTCGGTCAGTGAGAGCACGAGCACGCATCTTGGGTCTTGGAGCATTTGTGCTATCTGTGGCTTCAGTAGATGCTGGTGCACGTGTAGTGCCAGCCAACGGATATACCCTGGACATGGCTTCAACACCTTCAACATTCTGCGTGAAGCTCTGGTGTTCTGCATTCTGAAGACTTATTGGTTGCTTGGCAGGCTCAGGGTATATTGCTTCAGCAGAGATATCTACATCTGGCAAGAAGATCCGATGGTTTCGGGCAGAGGGCTGATACGAGATTGCAGAGTGCAGTTTGATTAGCCTCATCACCCAAGGAGCATAGAACTTCAAACCAAATAATTCCGAGCCTGACGCTGCAAGTTGGCGTATGAAGAGATCCTGTGCGTTGAAGCATTTGCCATGCAGGATATAGAATTTGAGAGTCTTCATTGCACCCTCGATCTTGGCATGTGGTGTGTGTCCCTTAATGGGCCAGAGAGTCCGCCGGATGATGTGATATATGGTCCTGGGCAGGTACTCTAGGTCTTCAATGAAGAACTCAGTTGGATAGGGTGCATCCCGAGGCAATGGCTTCATCATTGAGAGCATCTGACTCATATTGGGTTCAGGCCTCTGGAATATGCTCTCAATAGCTTCAGAATGTAGTTGACAGCCGTCCTCAAAGAATTCGCCTGGAGTGGGCAGGCCGGTGAGCTCAATGATATCAAATGCATTGGCTTCATGGTGGATATTGCCGGTCATCCACTCCAGGATCCAAGTCTTCGGATCTCTGTTGTATCCTTTGATATGGAGAGTGGCATAGAACTGAAGCAGAAGCTCTTCATTCCAGTGCTCTTCATCAGTCACAAACGGCAGCAGACCCACTTGCTTGAAGCAATCCAAGGCTTCCTCAAGACATGGCAGACCAGCAATGGCTTCAACCTCAAGGCGCTTGTGTGGAAAGATGCGACCTTGGTTGTATAAGATGCATGAATAATAGCTGCGCTGAGAATAGCTCCAGAACCTGTCTGATACAATCCTTTCCCTTGAATAGGGGTTCTTGGAGCTATTGAAAAATGTATTGTCTGCCTTGAAGCTGTTAATATCAAAGGAGCCAGGTGCTGATGCAGGACCTGGGAACCTTGGAAGCCTTGGGACTGGCTTCTGGACATGAGGCCTGTGCTCAATGTGATAATCAAACTGTGGACCTGCAGCAGACTCAGGAACAGAGCTGTCTGGCTCAGTGGCTTCGCTGTCCGCTGAAGCATTTGGTGGGGCGGGCTCCACATTGGCTTCAGAGTTTGTGGTGGCACCCGCAACATTTTCTTCCTCCGCTTGTGTAGTTGGAGGGACAACCTCAGGCACGTTCTCCTGGAGAACTGCATCTTGATGGAGCGACGGAGTGGGTTCTGGTGGTGCTTCTTCATTGTCTTCGGCTGATGCAGCCGGAATTTCTGCAGACTGGACTTGAGGCCTTGGACCTTTGCGAAGCCTACGGAACGCAGACGACGCTTGTGGGGTTGGAGTGGGCTGGGCCTCAAAGTCTTCTTCCTCCTGAGGGCGATCCGCCCATGACTCATCTTGTGCCATTGGCGTCAGAGGACGACCAATACTGAGGAGTTCGCTTGTTTCAAGCGGAGGAAGGGCTGCATCATCTTGTACATTGTCTTGGTGACCAATGTCTTCAGCAGCTGTGGGTTCGGCTGCTGGAATATCTTTAGCTTCAGGAGCCTCTGTGGGAGCAGGCTCATGAACTGTCAGTCGTCTTTCTGCATTGGGGTGAATGACAGAAAGGGGTTCAACCATCAAGGGCTCTATGGGAGCATCCCTAGATTTCTTGGTCTTGCGCTTCTTTTTGCTGGGGGCAGTAGGAAAGGCATCAGAGCTCTTCCTTTTTCTGGCTTCAGCTTCTGCAGTTCTTGTCTTCTTTAGCACTGAAGCTGTTGACCGGCTCTTTGGCTTCGAGCCAGTCGTTGCAGTGGGGAAGACAATTTGAACCGCTTCTTGCTGAGGTGCCTCTGGTTCATTCACGGCAGGCTCCTTCTTCTTCTTTGCGGCCATCTTGGGGTCGATGCCAGGACGCCCAAGTGCCTTGCACTTTTCAGCCTCGTTGTAGGCTTGAACACATTTGTCTGCCAAAGACTTCATCCTTTCACGCGAGCCCTGAGCTTCAGCATGCTTCTTCAGAAAGTTTTCTTTGAGCTCATGCAGCATGATTTTGAAGCTCCTCACTTCCTGCACGCTGAGGCTGGCCATGTGCTTCTTGAACTGAGACTTTTCGTGATCAATTTTCTGCTTCAGCTCAACAATGCGCTGAGCAATGGCCAGTTCTGAAGCAATTGCGCCTTGGAAGGCGACGCTGAGTCCAACAGGCAACTGCAGATCATTGAAGCTTATGTCTGGTGAGTCAAACCATTCATCGATGAAGCTGTGGATGATGGCAACATCAAAAAGAGGCAGATTGTTAAAGATTTCAGCTTCTTCTTTGCTTTTGATAAGCTGCTCCAGAGCGTCATCTCCGAGATCTTCATCGCTTGATAGATCAATGGCTTCGCTGCGCAGAATGGCAGCAGCAGTGAGCTCTTTGCCTGTTTGTTGCTGCGGCTCCTTTTCCTTCAGGGGCTTGGAGACGCGGGATGCGTCTTCAGACTGCACACTGACTTCAGGAGGTGCAGTTTTCGATGGCTTTGCCCTTGAGATTTTTGAGGCATGAGCCGGCTTTGAAGCTATTGATCTCTTTGTCTGCTTTGGCTTCGGCACAGCAGGAGCTTCATCAGAATCTGAGTTAGCTGGAGGGTCATTCACAGCAGTCCCTTCGACTAAGATGAGAGTGATCAGGCCCTCAAGATTGGCAAACGGACCGATGACACTGGGTTCCGCGTCGCATGTGTCATCTGCCCTTGGTGCGGAGGGACCAGGGTTGAAGTCTAACCCAAATTTCTTCTTATTCAGCTTCGCTGACTGTTGGGCAAACTGAAGGTTGCGCTTGAAGAGATTGTCTTCACGGCACCAGAGGAGTGACGACGGATGCGCATCGTCAGGCTGTGGTCCTCTGACCATGCATGGGTAGAAGCCCTGAGCAATGGCTTCATCTCTTGTCTTGGGAACGAGGTTCTTGTATAAGATGTCCCCCCATGGCTTCTTGATGGCACTCTTTTCAGCATACTCCTGAGTGACGAATCGTTATTTGAACCACTGTTCAGCCCAGTATCGTCGAATCCATTGGATTCGGGTCTTGCACTGCCCATAGCTCTCTTCTGGATCTGTTTTGTACATTTCTGCCAAGTCTTCAGGCAGATCTTTGGAAGTTCCCTCACGTCTCTGTCTGCCCCCCTTCCTTGCTGCTGCTTCTGAAGCCATAAATTTTAACTTGAAAGGCTTCAAAGATTTCAATGGCTTCAAAGGCTTTCTTTTTCTGGACCAACAGGAACTGGCTTCAAGAGAGTTTATGTGATGCTGTAGGAATTCTGCAAATGAATGCAGACTATGAGAACCGAAGGATTCTCCCACGGACATGTACCTGTGATAGCATTAAGGTGCGACGGAAGGGGAAGAGGTCATATGCATTCTCAGAAGGTTTTGAAGATTAATCAGTTTAGAAGACATTGACCTCATCGTGCGAAGACATTCACTCATAGATAAGAAGTTGGTTCCAGATTTGTACGAACCCATAGATCAGTACAAGTGAGGAATCTAACTGCTTTATGAAGCACAAGTGAATATACTAGGCATGTTACGAGATGCAGCGAGAGATCTAACTAGTGTGAAGAGAAACTTCTTATGGTAGAAAGTGACAGAACCTTGAGATCAAAAGAGGCTGTAAAAAGAAGTTTTATTTACCACACTGGAACTGCTAGACGGAGGGGAGTTGATGCCGAGCAGTTCAGTCCTCCGTGCCCTAACTTGGCGACGGAAAACACCTACGGCGACGGCGGAGGGGACGATGTCCGCGGTCGGCGTGAGGACGGCGTTGGAGAGGTTGCGGGAACGAAGCGCTTCATCTCCGGCGTCGTCGAGTGCTAACGGTGGCGCTAGGGTTCTTGCGAGGGTGGAAGAAGGAGATAATGACTGCGGTAAGTGTGAATTTATAGGCTCAGGGGCGGCACTGTGCTATTACACATGTGCTCCTGGCGGTTCGCATTTGGGGAACGCGTGGCCAGTTAGCGGAAGTTTGGGGTTTGTTCCACGTCCAACGCACGCCTAGATTGTCGGGCGGTCGTTTCTGCTTCTCCGGATTTTATGTGGAGGAATGAGCATTAAAAATGGACTTTATGGTTGTCTCTATATCTTCAGCTGACAAGGACACAGTGAAGACATTCGACGGTTTCAACAGAATGCATATGACTTAGAGAGATAGAATTTGAGATAGAAAGCATAGAGAGATTAGGGTCCGATCACATTCACTTAGTTCAAAAGATTCAACCAAGAAGACATAGCTATAAGTGAATGCTATAGAGGACAGAACACTAGCATATATATATATCTATATAATCAACGTAATGAAGATAATCATGAAGACATGTTGAGTTCGAAGCCAACCAAATATGAAGATATTGCAAGGTAACGCCATGAGTGAAACACTTCAAAATAGAACGTTTGGTGGTGGCGTTACCCACCGTATAGGAAGTATTAGACCCAGACACGGCGCACAATTATCGTGGCGCTCCAAAGTCAAATTCCACATTAATGTATTCACACTTAGAATGTATGTCTTCATTGAACGAAGATATACTTTACTTTGTGTGTTGCACATCTAAGTCATCAATATGCATAAGTGTTAGGATGTGTGCCCGTTCACAGGACATTTGAGGATTCCAAGATATTTAGCTCACACCGTAACTTGCAAAATCTCTTCTCATCCAAGGGCTTGGTGAAGATATCCGCCAATTGCTCTTCAGTGTTGACGTGTATGATATCAATGTCTTCCTTCACAACATGATCTCTGAGAAAGTGATGACGAATTTCAATGTGCTTTGTCTTCGAGTGCTGAACTGGGTTGTTGGCAATCTTGATGGTGCTTTCGTTGTCGCAGTAAAGTGGCACTTATTTCAGATGAATGCCATAGTCCTTGATTGTTTGCTTCATCCACAGAAGCTGAGCGCAGCAAGATCCAGCAGCAATGTATTCAGATTCAGCAGTGGAGAGAGATACACAGTTCTGCTTCTTTGAAGACCAACATACAAGTGATCGTCCCAGAAAGTGACATGTGCCTGATGTAGACTTGCGACCAACCTTGTCACCAGCATAATCAGCATCCGAAAATCCAACCAAATCAAACTTGGAGCCCTTTGGATACCATAATCCTAGAGTTGGGGTGTGAGCCAAGTATCGAAGAATTCGCTTCACAGCTAAGTGATGCGACTCCTTTGGTGCCGCTTGAAATCGAGCACACATGCAAACACTAAGCATAATATCTGGCCTAGATGCACATAAATAAAGCAAAGACCCAATCATGGAGCGGTATACCTTTTGATCGAACTCTTTACCATTGTCGTCAGGACCTAGATGATGTTTGGCTGGCATTGGTGTTGTGAAGCCTTTGCAGTCTTGCATACCGAACTTCTTTAGGCAATCTTTGAGATACTTCTCTTGAGATATGAAGATGCCATTGCGTTGTTGTCGTATTTGAAGACCAAGGAAGAACTTCAGTTCCCCCATCATGGACATCTGATATTGCTCTTGCATCATATAACCAAACTCTTCACTTTACTTCTGATTGGTGTAGCCGAAGATAATGTCATCCACATATATTTGGCACACAAACAGTTCACCATCATATGTCTTTGTGAAAAGAGTGGGATCCAGGGAACCAGGTATGAAGCCTTTGCTCTTCAGGAAGTACTTGAGTGTGTCATACCAGGCCCTAGGAGCTTGTTTGAGGCCATACAGTGCCTTGTTGAGCTTGTATACCATGTCAGGATGTTTTGGATTTGCAAAGCCAGGCGGTTGTGCAACATACACTTCTTCTTCAATCTTGCCATTTAGAATGGCACTTTTCACATCCATTTGATATAGATGTATGTTATGATGATTTGCATAGGCCAGCAGTATGCGTATAGCTTCAAGCCTTGCCACAGGAGCAAATGTTTCATCGAAGTCAATGCCCTCCACTTGAGTATATCCTTGAGCAACGAGACGAGCTTTGTTTCTGACAACTTGACCATGCTCATCTTGCTTGTTGCAGTATATCTATTTGGTGCCTATTATGTTGTGCTTCCGTGGATCAGGACGCTTAACCAGTTCCCATACATTATTCAGCTCAAACTGTTGAAGCTCTTCTTGCATAGCTTGAATCCATTCAGGTTCCATGAAGGCTTCTTCAACTTTCTTGGGTTCTGATATTGATATGAATGCAAAGTGCCCACAGAAATTTGTTAGCTGAGTTGCCCTTGAACGAGTGAGTGGACCAGGTGCATTGACGCTGTCAATTATTCTATCAATTTGCACTTCATTGGCAACACGAGGATGTACAGGGCGAAGACTTTGCTCTTGCTGATCTATGTTGTTGTTGGGAGGAATGTGTTCAGGCTGAGCATTGTCTTCATGTTGATCAGGTGCTGAGATGATAAGTTCTTCTTCAGGATGAGCTTCAGAAGGTATAATCTCTCCAGTTCCCATAAGCTTGATTGATTCACTAGCTGGAACTTCATCTAGCACATTTGGCAGTTGCTCTCTTTGTGAACCATTTGTCTCATCAAACTGCACATCCACTGTTTCAACCACTTTGTAATGGAAGAGATTGAAGACTCTGTAGGAGTGTGAATCCTTTCCATATCCTAGCATAAAGCCCTCATGTGCTTTTGGTGCAAATTTTGAAGTGTGATGTGGGTCCTTGATCCAGCACCTTGAGCCAAATACTCTGAAGTAACTGACATTTGGCTTCTTGCCAGTTAGGAGTTCATAAGATGTCTTGTTCAGAAGCTTGTGAAGATAAACACGATTGATTGTATGGCATGCAGTGTCAATGGCTTCAGTCCAGAATTTTCTTGGAGTCTTGTATTTATCTAGCATCGTTCTGGCCATCTCAATTAGTGTTCTGTTCTTGCGTTCGACGACGCCATTCTGCTATGGCATGTACGGAGCTGAGAATTCATGTGTGATGCCCAAGGTATCAAGATATGTATCAAGGCTAGTGTTCTTGCATTCAGTGCCATTGTCACTTCTGATGTGCTTTATCTTGGCGCCAAAGTTGTTCATAGCTCGATTGGCGAAGCGTCTGAAGACATCCTGCACTTCAGTCTTGTAAAGGATTATGTGCACCCAAGTATATCTAGAGTAATCATCAACAATCACGAAGCCATAGAGGCAAGCAGAAGTAGTAAAAGTTGAGTAGTGAGTGGGACCAAAAAGGTCCATGTGAAGCAGTTCGAAGGGTTGTGTAGTAGTCATGATTGTCTTCGAAGGATGTTTTGCCCTTGTCATCTTCCCTGCTTCACAGGCACCGCATAAGTGATCTTTCTTGAACTTGACGCCCTCGATGCCTATGACATGATTCTTATTCGCAAGGGTGTGGAGGTTCCTCATGCCAGCATGCCCAAGCCTCCGATGCCAAATCCAGCATTCTGAAGCTTTTGCAAGAAGACATACTGCAAGTTGTGGTCCTGCTGAGAAATCTACCACGTACAAATCACCTTTCCGATACCCTTCAAACACTAGAGACTTGTCAGATTCCATTAGTACCAGGCAACGATATTTTCCAAACATTACAATCATATTCAAATCGCAAAGCATTGAGACAGACATTAAGTTGAAGCCAAGGGATTCAACAAGCATGACTTTATCCATGTGTTGATCCTTTGAGATTGCAGCTCTACCTAGACCCAATACCTTACTTTTACCAGTGTCAGCAAATGTGATGTGGCTCTTGTCGGATGGACGTAATGTTGAGTCCATAAGAAGGCTTCTTTTGCCAGTCATATGATTTGTACACCCACTGTCAATAATCCATTCTGAAGACTTTGAAGTCGCTGGTGTCGTACCCTACAGTACAGTTAGGGGGATAGGCTTCATGAAGAGAATTTTGAAGCAAAAACATTTGACCAACCAGTGGGTTATGAAAACTTAGATCCAGGTTAGGACTAATAGGGAGAGTAGCATGCGATTCAGGAACGAAGTACATAATGATGCCATTTGGGCATTTTATCTTGCGCCCTACAAGATTTTTAAGGTCCCCAGGAATAGCATCAGAAGATTTTGTTTTTCTGCTGGAGACCTTTCCCTGCAAAAGAGAGTTAAGCTTTCTTAACCACCCACATCTTCAAGGGTGGCTTAGAAGCAATAAGTCTAAGTGCAGCATCTGAGAATTTTGGCTTTGAAGCCTTAGCAAACAGTCTTGCAGGTGGACAATAATACTCATAGGAATAAGCAGAATAATTTTTGGTCATATGAACATGACGGTTCGATGAACCGCTCTCATATTCATATGCCTGAGTATGGTTTCCCTGCAAAACATTTGCGTTAGTGTGACTCAGGTGAGTCCTCTGATTGTATGAAGCCTTTGGACCGTATGAAGCCTTTGGTCTGAGGTTTGTCTTCTTCAAGTGAGGTGTCATGAAGACATTCACAGGAAGATTTTCCAGACACTTTTTCGGAACCCAGATCTTCTTCATAGGCGGTCCATTTCTGCAGTTAGTACCAATGTACCTGGCAAACACTTCACCATTCTGATTCTTAAACAGTTTATAGTTTGCATCAAAGGATTCATCAATAATAATGGGGTTAGCACATGTGAAGCCAGATAAATTGGATGGATCTGCTGAAGTTTCTTTTGCAGCAACCCTTGTGGTTTTGGGGTACTGCTTAGGTTTCCAGTAAGAGCCATCTACATTTATTTTCCTTACGAACCCAACACCCTCTTTCCTAGGGTTTCGGTTCAGAATCTGCTTCTTGAGGACATCACATAATGTCTGATGTCCTTTAAGACTTTTGTACATCCCTGTTTCAAGCAATGTCTTCAACCTAGCATTCTCATCAGCAATAGCAGTGGTATCCTCAGCAGAGGGGTTAGTTACCACATCAACAGTTGAAGATATTGCAACAACAATAGTAGTGGAACATTCAGCAATAGAAGTAGCATTATCACGCTCAATGCATTTAAGACATGGTGGTTCAAATCCTTCCTGAGCGGGACTGATCTGTTCGGCGGGAAGTGACTCGTTTTCCTTTTGAAGATCTTCATGAGCCGCTCTCAATTTCTCAAGTTCTTGCTTCCTTTGAAGATAATCATAGGAAAGCTTTTCATGAGTTGTTGAGAGAGTATCAAGACGATCCTCAAGTTCCTGATACTTAACGTGAAGATTTTTTATGTCTTCAATTAAGGATTCAGATCGAGTCATTTCAGCACCCAACAGATCATCGCTTCTGTCTAACAGTTTTTGAATATGTTCCATAGCTTTCTGTTGTTCAGTTGCAATTTTAGCAAGTGTTTTGTAATTGGGTTTTGAATCACAGTCAGAGTCATCGTCAGTAGATGTTTGATAGCGATTAGTGCGTGTGTTTACCTTGGCACCGCGTGCCATGAAGCAGTAGGTAGGAGAGGAGTCGTTCTTGTCACTTGCATCGGTATCGGTGATGAAGTCATTGTCTTCAGTGTTGAAGATGGACTTGGCGACTTATGCTGTAGCCAGACTCGCAATACCAGAATCAGACTCCTCCTCAGACTCCACCTCCGCCTCCTCAGAAGCGGACTCATCCTCTGAATCCATTTCCTTGCCAACAAACGCACATGCTTTGCCAGATGAGCTCTTCTTGTGTGTCGAAGACTTTGAGGAAGACTTGGAAGAAGACTTTGAGTATTTCTTCTTCTTCTTGTCGTCAGAATCATATTCCTTGCTCTTTTTCTTCCTTCTGTTCTCATTGTCCCATTGCGGACGCTCAGAGATGAAGTGTCCAGTTTTCTTGCACTTGTGACATGTTTTCTTCTTGTAGTCATGAGCAGAAGCTTCATCATTCCTTGAGCTTGATCGTGAAGATTTTCTGAAGCCTTTCTTCTTGGTGAATTTTTGGAACTTCTTCACTAGCATTGCAAGTTCCCTTCCAATGTCTTCAGGATCATCACAACTGCTGTCAGATTCTTCTTCAGATGAGGAAACAGCTTTTGCCTTCAAGGCACGAGTTCGCCCATAGTTTGGACCGTAGATATCTCTTTTCTCAGAAAGCTGAAACTCATGTGTGTTGAGCCTCTCAAGTATGTCAGATGGATCGAGTGTCTTGAAATCAGGACGTTCTTGAATCATCAGGGCTAGGATGTCAAACGAACTATCAAGTGATCTCAGCAGCGTCTTGACGATTTCATGTTTGGCGATTTCAGTGGCGCCGAGGGCTTGAAGCTCATTTGTGATGTCAGTGAGCCGATCAAATGTGTGCTGGACATTCTCATTGTCATTTCGCTTGAAGCGGTTGAAGAGGTTGCGAAGGACACTGATTCTTTGATCTCTCTGGGTTGAGACGCCTTCATTGACCTTGGAGAGCCAGTCCCAGACCAGCTTGGATGTCTTCAAGGCACTCACACGGCCATACTGTCCTTTTGTCAGATGGCCACAAATGATATTTTTGGCAGTAGAGTCCAGTTGAGTGAACTTCTTGACATCAGCAGCGGTGACACCTTCTCCAGCCTTGGGAACGCCGTTGTCGACGACATACCATAGGTCGACGTCAATGGCTTCAACATGCATGCGCATCTTATTCTTCCAGTAGGGATATTCAGTTCCATCAAAGACGGGGCACACAGCGGAGACTTTGATTATCCCTGCAATCGACATAGCTAAAACTCCAGGTGGTTAAACCGAATCACACAGAACAAGGGAGCACCTTGCTCTGATACCAATTGAAAGTGCGTTATATCGACTAGAGGGGGGGTGAATAGGCGATTTTTATGAAAGTCTTCAAAACGTGAGAGTTATGAAGACAAACAGCGAAGATTATGCCTTTTCCTATGCAGCGGAAGTTAGATTACACTAGGCCAGCCATGGTCATGTATTCAATAGAGTGAAAGCACAATGACAAGCAACTGAAGTGTAATAAGGATCAGGTAGGAAGAAGTTATGAAGCCAAACAGTTCATACATTCACGTTGTGAAGACAAAAGATAAAGCAAGCATGCAATGGCTTCACAATGTGTAACAGTAAGAAAAGGAAGTGAAGATGAAACCAGTGACTCGTTGAAGACAATGATATGTTGGACCAGTTCCAGTTGCTGTGACAACTGTACGTCTGGTTGGAGCGGCTAGGTATTTAAACCTTAGGACACACAGTCCCGGACACCCAGTCCTGAACACACAGTCAAGGACACCAAGTCCTCACTGTATTCTCCTTGAGCTAAGGTCACTTAGTCCTCGCCCAATCACTCTGGTAAGTCTTCAAGGTAGACTCCCAAACCTTCACAAACTTCGTTCACTGGCAATCCACAATGTCTCTTGGATGCTCTGAACGCGACGCCTAACCGTCTGGAGGATTCACAGTCCTCAAGTGCAATAAGTCTTCAGATCACACAGACACGAAGACTCAAGTGATGCCCAATTTGCTCTGGCTCTGGATGGTTAGGGGTTTTCTCCTCACTAGGAATTTTCTCTCAAAGGCTTCGAGGTGGGTTGCTCTCAAACGACAAAAGCCGTGCACTGAAATCTGAGCAGCCAACCGTTTATGGTTGTGGGGGTGGGCTATTTATAGCCACTTGGCAACCCGACCTGATTTGTCCGAAATGACCCTGGGTCACTAAGGAACTGACACGTGTCTCAACGGTCAGATTTCGAACTCTCATGGCAACTTTGCTTGGGCTACAAGCAAAGCTGACTCGTCCGGCTCCGGACAAGATTCGCTCTCATTGTCTTCACTCGAGGACATAGGTTTTTGACTTAGGCATCACTTCAGTCATTCTGACTGGTTCTCCTAGACCCCACTTAACAGTACGGTGGTTCCTATGACTCAACACAAAAGAAAGAAAGAAAAAAAAACTACGAAAGATCTAAGTCTTCGAACTCCATATGCTTCATAACGTGTCTTCTTTTGTCATAGTCTTCAAAGTGAATATCTTCATGTACCACCTTTGTCTTCAATGTCTTCATACATTTTTAGGGGTCATCTCCGGTAGTAAAACCGAATCAATGAGGGACTTCTACCTTTGTTTTCCTGCAATTCTCACAAACACATTAGTCCCTCAACTAGGTTTGTCGTCAATACTCCAAAACCAACTAGGGGTGGCACTAGATGCACTTACAATAATGATACCAGGCCTCACTATCAATGGCATATTTTCTAATCTTTCTAATCTTCAAGCGCATTTTCTCCATCTTGATCTTGTGATCATCGACGACATCGGCAACATGCAACTCCAATTCCATCTTCTCCCCCTCAATTCTTTTCAATTTTCTTTCAAATACTCGTTTTCTCTTTCAACTAAATTTAACCTCTCGACAATAGGGTCGGTTGGAATTTCAGGTTCACAAACCTCCTAGACAAAAATATCTATGTCAACTTGATGGGCATAATTTGTCATAAACACGAAATGCAACAACTACTTTTAAAAGAGAATATACCACATCCGAATCATAACAAGGATGAGGGCTGACGGGGAAGGATATCAAAACCATGGCACTATGTATAACAAACAACGTACGGGTAAGATAATTATACGAGTAACTATATATCCAAATCACACAAACATCAATTTGGTAATCTAAAACATTCATGAACAAGAGGCTCACCACAAGGTGGTGCCGGCGACGGAATGGTGCGGGCGATCGACTGTGGTTACGACGGAGATTTAGAAGGCACTAAGTAAACCACACCTACATATGCAAACTAAGTGTTATTTTTGACCTCAAATTGCATATAAATCAAATACTAGCACATATATTTCCTCCCAAATTACTAAACTCATAAATTAAACACTATACAAAGCATTGCAAAAGCTAATCTAGCAATGAGAGATGAAACGACAAAGTTGCTAACCTTTGTGATCATTTAAATGGATGGGGGCCTTCAAATCTTGACAAAATTTGGGCAAAATGTGTGATGAGCTCGAGAGGAAGAGGGGAAGAACAAAGCAGAGAGGGGAAAGGGGAAGAACAGAGCGAGCTCGGGTGGATGAAGGGTTTATGTAGGACGACCTTTAGCACCGGTTCGTGCCACGACCCGGTACTAAAGGTGCTGGAGGGGCCCCGGACTGACAACATCCTGCCACCAATCACTTTAGTACCGGTTCGTGGCTTGAACCGGTGCTAAAGGTCGGCCACGAACCGGTACTAATGAAAGCGGTGGGCTAGCCATTGGAACCGGCACTAATGCACACATTAGTGCCGGCTCAAAAGCAAACCGGCACTAATGTGCTTGACATTTGACCCTTTTTCTACTAGTCTATAGTCGTCCAATATATCGATCTTTATGTCTCGACCATTTCGAGACTCCTCATCATGTCTCCGATCTCATCCGGGACTCCGAACTAGATCGGTACATCAAAACACATAAACTCATAATATAACCGTCATCGAACTTTAAGCGTGCGGACCCTACGGGTTCGAAAACAATGTAGACATGACCGAGACACGTCTCCAGTCAATAACCAATAGCAGAACCTGGATACTCATATTGGCTCCCACATATTCTACGAAGATCTTTATCGGTCAAACCGCATAACAACATACGTTGTTCCCTTTGTCATCGGTATGTTACTTGCCCGAGATTCGATCGTCGGTATCTCAATACCTAGTTCAATATCATTACCGGCAAGTCTCTTTACTCATTCCGTAATACATCATCCCACAACTAACTCATTAGTTACAATGCTTGCAAGGCTTATAGTGATGTGCATTACTGAGTGGGCCCAGAGATACCTCTCTGACAATCGGAGTGACAAATCCTAATCTCAAAATACGCCCACCCAACAAGTACCATCGGAGACACCTGTAGAGCACCTTTATAATCACCCAGTTACGTTGTGATGTTTGGTAGCACACAAAGTGTTCCTCCGGTAAACGGGAGTTGCATAATCTCATAGTCATAGGAACATGTATAAGTCATGAAGAAAGCAATAGCAACATACTAAACGATCAAGTGCTAAGCTAACGGAATGGGTCAAGCCAATCACATCATTCTCCTAATGATGTGATCCCATTAATCAAATGACAACTCATGTCTATGGCTAGGAAACTCAACCATCTTTGATTAACGAGCTAGTCAAGTAGACACTATGTTTGTCTATGTATTCACACATGTATCAAGTTTCTAGTTAATATAATTCTAGTATGAATAATAAACATTTATCATGAAATAAGGAATTAAATAATAACTTTATTATTGCCACTAGGTCATATTTCCTTCACTCTAGACACCTCTTCTCGATCCTTTCAGTTGGTATCAGAGCTTTGGTCTCCATTGCTTTGGTTTAAACACCGTTGGAGGAAGATGGATGAGTCTACTTTGGGGAGTCTTAGACATAGAGTGCCTATACTTGATGCAGAGTATTTTCATGAGTGGAAAAATGAGATGCTTGTGATTTTCAATGAATATCATTTGAACAAGTATATTTCTAGCTCTTGTGCACCTCATGTTAATCCCATGCATCCTACCATTGATGAGTCAATTGACATGATTCGCAATCTTAGAACTGCTAATCTTATCACTAGAGGCTTGCCTAGAAACTTGATTGGATGTTTGCCTACTCTTAAGTGTGCCTACACCATATGGAAATTTTTTGAGGAAGGCTTTCCAAATTATTGCTTGAAAAATCTAGATGAAATTATCCATAAGTCTATTGCCTTGAGTAAGATGAATTCCAATGATCCTATGTTTGGTGATCGTCTATTTGAGCTTACAAACCTTATGTGTACCAAAGGAGATGTTGGAATTATTAGTGATATTATTTCCGAAGCTATTAAAATTCATAAAGAAGATCATTCTCAAACTCTCTCTAACGAATCACCCTCTCTAGGATTTGATCCACCACATGACGATGTTGAACATGGATACTATGATGAGGATGACGATAGTGATTTTGATCTTGATGATGCAATGAGACACTTTGGTCTTATGGCAAATCTTCGGGGATATATGGCAGGAGGAAAGGAATGGGTTCTTGATAGTGGATGTACCGATCACATGACCGGAGATAAAGACATGTTTCGTGAGCTTGCTGAAAACAATGGTCCTCGAAAATATGTCACTTTTTGTGATAATTCAAAGGGTAAGGTGGTTGGCCTCGGTAAGGTGGCCATCTTACATGATAGCTCCATACAAAATGTCATGCTCGTTGAATCTCTTGGGTACAATTTACTTTCCGTTTCTAGACTTGTTGATTTCGGTTTCAATGTCCTGTTCACTGAAGTAGATTGCCAAGTGTTTCGTAGAGACAATCATAAAATGGTCTTTACCGGTATACATAGAGGTGATCTTTATATTGTTGATTTCACTAAAAAGGCTCAACCTAGAACTTGCTTAATTAAGGTTGGTTATGGCATAGACGATTAGGTCATGTTGGTATGTGAAACCTTGACAAGCTTATTAAAGGAAATCATATCCTTGGCGTTAACGATGTCATATTTGATAAGGATAGAATTTGTAGCGCTTGTCAAGCAGGTAAACATGTTGGAGGAAGGCATCCCGTGAAGAACATCATGACCACAAGGAGTCCACTCGAGCTACTTCACATGGATCTTTTTGGTCCTAACGCTTACAAAAGTCTCGGTGGAAATTCTTTTGGTCTAGTTATAGTTGATGATTTTTCAAGATTTACGTGGGTGTTCTTTCTCGATGATAAATTGCAGGTCCAAAAGATCTTCAAAAACTTCGCTAGGAAGGCCCAAAATCAATTTGAAGTGAAAATAAAGAAGGTTCAAAGCGACAACGGAACGGAGTTCAAGAACACAAATGTGGACACCTTTCTTGACGAAGAAGGGATTTCACATGAGTTCTTGGCTATGTACACACCTCAACTGAATGGAGTTGTTGAGAGGAAGAACCGGACACTCATCGAGATGCCGAGAACGATGCTTGATGAGTACAAGACGCCAAAGCACTTTTGGGCGGAAGCGGTTGAGACAGCTTGTCATGCAACAAATCGCTTGTATCTTCACAAGCTACTCGGCAAGACGGCATACGAGCTCCTCACCGGTAACAAACCACAAGTTGGATACTTTCGAGTATTGGGCTCAAAGTGCTACATTCTTGATAAGCATCGTCATTCTAAATTTGCTCCTAAGTCTCATGAAGGTTTCATACTTGGTTATGGCTCAAACTCTCACACATACCGTGTCAACAATAATTTCACCCGAAAGGTTGAAGAGACGGTAGAAGTGAAGTTCGATGAATCTAACGGCTCGAAAGTAGAGCAATTACCAATTTATGTAGGAGACAAAGACCCTTCGGAAGCAATCCTAGACTTGTCTATTGGCAAGATTCGTCCAACGGAGGTGAAGGAGAGTACCTCGTCCATCCAAGTGGAAGCTTCTACCTCATGATAAGGTGAACCAAGAGTTGATACGGAAGCATCCACAAGTGGGACACAACACGATGAAGAAAACGAGGAAGTGCACCAAGATGAACGCCAACAACCTCCTTGGACACCACGACAAGAGAACGACAACGTCAACAACGAAGAGGGCCAAGAAGAAGAACAAGATGAAGAAGATGTTCAACCAAGATCCAAGCAAAAGCTTTCACGAGTTCGAGCAAGAATTGCTAAAGACCATCCCGTCGAGCAAATCTACAATGATATCCAAATCGGGAGAATCACTCGCTCAAAAACTCGTTTAGCTAACTTTTGTGAACACTATTCATTCATCTCTAGCATTGAACCTATGAAGGTTGAAGAAGCTTTGGAAGATCCGGATTGGATAAATGCCATGCATGAAGAGCTACACAACTTTGAGAGAAATCAAGTTTGGAAATTAGTTGAGAAGCCCGACAACAACCACAACATCATCGGTACCAAATGGGTGTTCCGCAACAAGCAAGATGAAGATGGACAAGTAGTTCGCAACAAAGCACGTCTCGTCGCCCAAGGCTACACTCAAGTCAAAGGTATGGACTATGGTGAGACATATGCCCCCGTTGCTAGACTTGAGTCCATTCGCATCTTACTTTCCTATGCTAATCATCATGATATCACCTTGCACCAAATGGACATTAAAAGTGCTTTTCTAAATGGTGAAATAGAGGAGGAAGTTTATGTTAAGCAACCTCCCGGATTTGTCAATCCTAAGAAACCTAATCATGTTTACAAACTTCAAAAATCTCTTTATGGTCTTAAAAAAGCTCCTAGAGCATGGTATAAATGCTTGACCAAGTTCCTTATTGAAAAAGGATTTGAAATTGGAAAAATAGATTCTACTCTTTTTACTAAAATGGTTAATGGAGAACTATTTGTGTGCCAAATTTATGTCGATGATATTATATTTGGATCAACTAACCCTCATTTTAGTGAAAAGTTTGGGAAGCTAATGTCGGAGAAGTTTGAGATGTCGATGATGAGTGAACTCAAATTCTTTCTTGGTTTGCGAATCAAGCAAACTAAGGAAGGTACCTTTGTCTCTCAAACGAAGTACACCAAAGACTTATTCAAGAAGTTCAATATGCAAGAATGCGAAGGGATGACTACACCCATGCCTACTAGTGGAAATCTTGATTTAACCAAAGATGGTGAACCGGTTGATCAAAAGGTTTATCGCTCTATGATTGGTTCATTGTTATATCTATGTGCTTCACGTCCCGATATTATGCTAAGTGTGTGCGTGCGTGCACGATATCAAGACGCTCCTAAAGAATGTCATCTTAAGACCGTGAAAAGGATAGTGAGATACTTAATCCATACACCAAATTTTGGCATTTGGTATCCCAAGAGGGCCTCCTTTGATCTTGTTGGCTACTCCGACTCGGACTATGCCGGTGACAAGGTTGATAGAAAGTCCACTTCGGGTACTTGTCAATTTCTTGGTAGATCTCTTGTGTCTTGGTCTTCCAAGAAACAAAACTCAGTATCCTTATCCACCGCCGAAGCAGAATACATTGCCGCTGGATCATGTTGTGCTAAATTACTTTGGATGACCCAAACTCTTAAAGATTATGGGATATCTGTGAAACATGTTCCATTACTTTGTGACAATGAAAGTGCTATTAAGATTGCTCACAATCCCGTGCAACATTCTAGAACTAAGCATATTGAAGTTCGTCATCATTTCATTCGAGATCATGTTGCTAAAGGAGACATTAATCTTAAGCATGTTCGCACTGAAAAGTAGTTAGCTGATATATTCACGAAACCATTTGATGAGAAAGTGTTTTGCAGGTTAAGAGGTGAATTGAACATCATTGATGCTTCAAACTTGGAGTAGGAACTCCATTTGATACATGCAAGGCATGAGACTATATATTTCTCTTATGTTGACTATCATATGTCTTGGATATATTTGCATCTTGCATGTTATATAACCCGTGTAGGTACTTGGATGAATCTAAATCTATGAGATTGCAACTCACTCACATCTTGAGCAATTTCTATATCACCAAGTCTCTACACAATGGTGGATGAAGACAAGGAAGCATGCAACCATTCAAACATATCCTTTGACAAATTCTATGTTGAGTTTCATGATTGTCATTTTGGATACACAAGTGCCCTTCCTTGCAAAAACAAACCCATGTAGGTAGATGAACTCAAACTTCAAGTGGTGCTCCCAACTCTTGATGAGCTACATCAACCTTGAGCAACCCACACAAGTTCAACTACATGATCATGATCAACGCCACCACCCAAGGTATGTTATTCCATCTTAGAGAAGCTTTACTCAAAGTCACTAGACAAAGCAACTCGACAAGATGTGAATACATCAAAAAGCTTAAACGAAAAATTGTAACCCCATTTTGAGCTTAAACGATGAGTATGACCTATGATCAAGTGATCTCACTTGACTCCTAAGTCAATATACTCTAACATAGGTGACTTTGTCACCGACCAATTCTAGATGAAGTTCTCTTGTGTTCTTTTCTGTGCTCTTGCATTTGTCTCATGCATATTTGTTTCCCTCTTCAAAAAAAACTTCATCTAGACTCCTTTTTTAGTTTCTTCTCTTTTATTTTCTGTTCTGCATTCCTTGCATCCAATTCATTGCAAATCTTTCAGTTAATTCCTTGCAAATCCTTGTGAGATCTTACTTGTCTAGTGAGCTGAGGTGACAAGTGTTTTCTCTGCGATGAACTCGGTCTCAGCGGTCTGATGCTCTCGGTACAACCGAACCATACAACTCGGTGTCACCGATTTCACTACTGGAAAGACATGTTGCCACTTGTTTCTGCATTCTTTTTGATCCAGCTCCACTCAATGAATCTTGTCCTCGACCAGCATCCCATTCAACTTGCTGCTCTGTTCTGTGACTCAAGGACCAAACCCATCATGACAAAAATCCAGAAGAACCCTTCCTGGAAATTGATGTCAAAGGGGGAGAGAGAGATCACATCAAATCTTAATCATATCTATAGGGGGAGAGAATACTCAAGGGAAGAAAGAGTAATCATCAAGGACCACAGATGCTTGGTGTTCAAGAGGAGAGAAGTCACATGTCTTCAAGAGGGGAAAGACATGTTCATATTTGCTTGTTTGCATTTAGCTCGGTTTATTTCCTTTGAGCTCTGTTTTTGCTCTGATTTTCTGTTCCCTGTCTTCTCCCAGTATCTCATCCTAGATTCAGGGGGAGAAAGACATCTAAGGGATGGAAATCCTTGAATTTATTGCACATCTTTACCTTTGGGGACATGTCTATATCCAATGTGGTACTTAGTACTCACTCTACATGTCATCCTAGTATTGGTACTCTTGTGGCTTCTTTTGTTTGCTCTGGCCAGTAGGTGTATTTGTGTTATCTAACCTTGTTTCCGCAGGTTCATCCCATCCTAAGCCAATTCAAGACCACAAGGTAAGTATATGCATCACAGTCATGTGTATGAGAAATTCTTGCTGATGTACATACTGTTTGCAAGAAGGACTCATGAGCATGAAGGTACATTTCTCATATTCACATCATTTGCTCTGATGCATATAGCCAAGATACATGTAACACATTGCTTACTCTGTCATGTTTATGCATTCACATGCTCCTATATTCCATATTCACATGATTGCATACATGTAGGGGGAGCCTATGCATCTTACATGTCTTTCCAAAGCTTTACTTGCTATTCTCTATATCTTTATCTAAAGCTTTGATGTATCTTGTCATCAATTACCAAAAAGGGGGAGATTGAAAGCACAAGTGCTCCCTAGGTGGTTTTGATAATTAATGTCAACATATCTCTTATTGGACTAACACTTTTACCTAGTATGTTTCAGATAAGTTCAACAATGAAGTGGCATGGACTAGAGGATGTGGAACCCCTTCAAGATGCTATGGACAAAGGATTGGCTCAAGCTCCAAGATCAAGACTCTACATTTTCTATTTTAGTGATCCAAGATCACATTGAGTCTATAGGAAAAGCCAATAGTATCAAGGAGGGATGAGGTGTTGCTTAATGAGGCTCTTGCTCAAAGTGCTTAGTAATATGCTCCAAAGCCCTCAACTACTTTCTCACATCCACATATGACTTAAACAAAAAGTCAAACTCGGCCCCACCGATTCTTTCTATCCGGCGCCACCGAGTTCAGATGTCATAGCCACTGCCACAAACCCTAAGCAAATCGGTCACACTGATAGGGATCTCGGTCTCACCGAGATGGGATTGCAATCTCTCTGTATGGATCTATTACCAAAATCGGTCTCACCGAGTTTGCGTAATCGGTCCTACCGAGATTGCAATGTAAACTCTCTGCTTCCTTTTCGTAACATTTCGGTCTCACCGAAATGAGCAAATCGGTCCCACCGAGTTTACCTGACCAACTCTCTGGTTAGCTTATTACCAAAATCAGTCTCACCGAGTTTGTGTAATCAGTCTCACTGAGATTACATTATGCCCTAACCCTATCCATATCGGTCCTACCGAGTTGCATGTCGGTTCCACCGAAAATCCTAGCGGTCACTAGATTTGCGGAATCGGCCCGACCGAGTTTATCAATTCGGTCCCACCGAGATTGGCAAGTTGTGTGTAACGGTTAGATTTTGTGTGCAGGCTATATATACCCCTCCACCTCCTGTTCATTCATGGAGAGAGCCATCAGAATGAACCTACACTTCCAACTTACCTTTTCTGAGAGAGAACCGGCTACACTTGTGTTGAGGCCAAGATATTCCATTCCTACCATATGAATCTTGATCTCTAGCCTTCCCCAAGTTGCTTTCCACTAAAATCTTCTTTCCACCAAATCCATATCCTGTGAGAGAGAGTTGAGTCTTGGGGAGACTATCATTTGAAGCACAAGAGCAAGGAGTTCATCATCAATACACCATTTGTTACTTCTTGGAGAGTGGTGTCTCCTAGATTGGCTAGGTGTCACTTGGGAGCCTCCGACAAGATTGTGGAGTTGAACCAAGGAGTTTGTAAGGGCAAGGAGATCACCTACTTCGTGAAGATCTACCGCTAGTGAGGCAAGTCCTTCGTGGGCAACGGCCATGGTGGGATAGACAAGGTTGGTTCTTCGTGGACCCTTCGTGGGTGGAGCCCTCCGTGGACTCGCGCAGTCGTTACCCTTCGTGGGTTGAAGTCTCCATCAACATGGATGTACGATAGCACCACCTATCGGAACCACGACAAAAACATCCGTGTCTCCTATTTCGTTTGAATCCTCCAAACCCTTCCCTTTACATTCTTGCAAGTTGCATGCTTTACTTTCCGCTGCTCATATACTCTGTGCATGCTTGCTTGATATGTATTGTGTTTGTTAAACTTGTGCCAAAACTCCACTTCAACTTAAATAAATTAAAAACTGCAACTTTTGGTACTTAGTGTCTAATCACCCCCCTCTAGACACCTCTTCTCGATCCTTTCACGTGTATAGGTTTTTATTCAACTGCAATGATGCTTTGAACACTACAAAAAAAAGACACATCCGTGACATTTTGGGCCGAACGGAATTTTTTTCTGTCATGCATATGACACTTCTATGACGCTAATTGTGGCAAAACCCGGTATCATCATAGATGTGGTGGGCTCCTACTTCTATGACAAAAAATCATGACAGAAAATGGGCTTTTCGTCCTGGGCGGGACGGAGACGCAGCTGCATGACATTCTTTGGGCCGTCCATGATGGAAAAAACCGTGGTATAAGCGAGGGCGAGGAAAATTTTGGGGAGTTCCCGGTTATGGTGGGAGGTCGGGCGACGAGCGATGCGCGTTTCTCTCGTACACGTACGCGTGTGTGTGCGAGGCGTTGGCTCTAATTGAACCCGAGCAAGGCGTTGGGCTCTAACTGAACCCGAGCGATTGCACTGCAGGCTACGCGTTACTGAACCAGAGCGATCGATCGATGGCTATTAACTGAACCCAATCGAGCGATTCCTTCTCTACTGCTGCTAACTGAAGCCGATCGATCCTGCCTCTGGGATGAACAGTGAGCGTTGCGGGGGGGGGGGAGGGGGGTTGGTTGAACAGTTCCCGGTGGGGGTGGATGAACAGGACCCCGTGGTGTTGCCTCTGGATGAACAGGACCCCGATCGATCAAGCCGGTTCGGGCTGGATGAACAGGACCCCGTGGAGGGCTGGATGAACAGGACCACCCTGTGGAGGGCAGGATGAACAGTAGCCCGTGGAGGGGTGGTTGAATAGGAGCCCGTGGAGAGGGCTGGTTGAACAGTAGCCGGTGGAGTAGCGCGCGGTGGAGGCTGGATGAACAGGAGCCCATGGATGAACAGTCGCAGGTGGAGGCTGGAGGAGGTCGACGGTGGATGAACAGTAGCTCGTGGAGGCTGGAGGGGGTCGACGGTGGAGATGAACAGTATCCCATGGAGTCCTGTTTTGCGGTACACCACACCCCGTCCGATGAACAGGACCCCCGTTTCGACTGTAGGAGGTCCGTTTTGCGGTACGCCACACCCCTCCCAATCAAGAGGACCCCCGTTTCGACCGTAGGAGGTCTATTTCCTCCGTTTTGCGGTACGCCTGACCCCTCCCGATCAACAGGACCCCATTCCGAACGTAGGAGGTCCGTTTCCTCCATTGTGCGGTACGCCAGGCCTCATTTCCATCGCATGTTCCGTCCAAGCCCTCCCGATGAACACGACCACGCATTCCGTTCCGACCTAGCCGGTTGGCTCCCACGCGTTCTGTTGCCTCCCGATGAACACGACGCATTCCGTTGCCTCCCCATGAACACGACGACGACGCTGTTTCTCCGTTCCGACCCAGCCATGTACACGAGCCATGGCCGTGCGCTAGTAGGCATTCGAGACCCTGCCCGTATGTATGTACGTGGCCGTATTTTCTTTCTTGCACCCTGGCCGTTGTACGTACGTGTACATGCTACGTGCGCGCCTCTACTACGACACGTACGCGCCTCTACTATGACACGTGCGTGCCTCTACATCGACCAGTATATATGTACGTACACGTTCGCGACCAGAATGACAACGCTACGTACGCTTCAACCAGGTGGGCCCCGACTGTCAGGCACTTCCTTGCCTGCGAAGATGTAGCTGGTGGGTCCCAGCAGTCAGGGGGGCGAATCGTTTTGGTTTTTTTTGCCTGGACACACTTCCTTGCGTGCGAAGATGTAGCTGGTGGGTCCCAGCAGTCAGGGGGGCAAATCATTTTTTTTGCCCGGACGCACTTCCTTGCGTGCGAAGGTATAGCTGGTGGGTCCCAGCAGTCAGGGGGGAAACATTTTTTTCGTGAAATACGGTGGCCCGTCCGGTGGGTCCCTACTGTCAGGTGGAGGAATCATTATTTTCCGCGTAATAAGGAGGCACTTCCTTGCTGCCGCCGTGGACCCAGCTGACAGCCTCTCCATGTACAGTCCACGTCCGATGGAAGTCGTTCCTTGACCACGTTGACCACGCCGCGCCGAGAGCACCAGGGCGGTGGACGATGGCGAGGCCTAGGAAGGGGACGACGCGGAGCCGGTGAAGACGCGGCAGTGGATGCCCACGTGGAGAGGAGTATGAGGGTTCACTCGTTCGGCTGCGGTGTGAGGCTGCCGTCGCCGCAGGGCCTGGCCAGCGGTGGGAATAGTAGGGGGCGGTGAGGCCTCCGCGGCAGCACAGCCGGCCACGGGAGGCAGGAGCAGGCGGCACGACCGGTGCTGCTTTGGGCGGCTGGAGCAAGAAGACCAGAGGTTGAAGAAGCACTACGGCCGTTGGATGGACATCGTACGGTCACTGCAGCTAGAATCGTTTATATTGACTAAGTTGACAAAGCCCTTGGTACGTCAACTTAGTAGGCCCACAAGTCAGCTTCCGAAACGGTGCGCCCCAGATGTCAGGGGGAGGAATCATTTTTTGGGCGGGTGAAGCTAGAATATCCGAGATTGAAGAAGAAGCACAGCATCCGTTGGATGGACATCCAACGGCCACTGCTGCTAGAACTGTGTGTTGGCTATAAGTTGACAAAGCCTTGCATACGCGTCAACTCTGTTTTTTTAGGGGACGCATCAACTTAGTAAGGCCAGAAGTGTGTGGCAGAGAACTTATAGCCCATTTGAGATTTGTAAGAATGTGTAGCCCATTTTTGAATTCTAATGGAATTTACTACGGCCCATTTACAGTTTGTTAAAAGTACAGCCCATTTCAACCAACCGTTCAAAACAGAATTCAATAAAATTTCCCACATTTTGATGGGATCCGAAATATTTTTATCCCGAAATTTCTAGTTAGATTAAAAACAATTTCAATATAAATTTATATTGTGTAAAATCCAACAAAACATTGCGCTCGCAACAATTAATGAAATTAAAATTTTCAATATCCAAAAATAATATTTTATAAAGTAATCATGTGTTTGGTGCATTTTTTTACAGTTACTGCCCAGTTTTTATAATTACATCTCATTTATTATTTCTTAAAGCCCATTTTCTTGTTAAGCCTAATGCATCCCTCCTAGGAAAGATTTGCAGCCTAGCGGGGCGGAGAATAAGAACTTGACCTTGCCTGGGTGTTCCTAAAAAAAGTATAGCTGGGCTAGCCATTTTCAGCTTGAAAAAAAATTAATATCTGGGCTGGATATCTGGCCTGGGCTAGACGGGCCACAGCCCGCCCAGTTAATACCTACAGCGATGTTTTCGTTGTTCTTCAGAGGAGAAAAATGAATATCTGGGCTAAACATCGAAAAACTCTGCAGTGCTCACACCTCAAAAACACAAATACTGCTCCAGCTGCTTGGTCCCAGCTGTCGGCCGCTTCTTGTGCAATTCTCTCGTTTATTGACTACTACATAGGTTGACAATGGTGTGGGACCGTGATGTCAGGAAACCAGGAGGAAGAAAAATAAATTACTCCGGCGAGCGCTTCCACCTCTGCCTCGTTGTCTCCCGTGGAAACCCCTTTCCTCCATTTTTTTGCTCTGACAAGGACCAATGCATGCAGCACGTCCATGCGGTTATTAGGCAAGAAATAAAAGTGCTTTGCATGCTATGAATTACGATGGCCTGCATGGGTAGCTAATAAGGCATCCTCTTAACTGTTGTGACTAAATTTTGTGTTTCGAAGAGAGAAATATTCTTCTTTTCCACCAATCTGCTTGCACCTAGGTCTTGATGCACCTTCTAATACGACTTATTCACCTAGACAGAGGGAGTATAGTTTTATACATATATATATATATATATAATAAGGAGGCACTTGCGTACGTGAGGCTATGGACCTGGTGGGTCCCCATTGTCATCCTCTCCAAGTAAAGTCATCTCCTCGCCCGCGCGTGCTTTCCGCCCGAAACAGTCAGCGCCGCCCGCCCCGCTTCCCGGTGCAGGCAATTGCTCCGCCTTCAAACGACACAAGTGCCGTCCGTTCGTCCATCTGCCGCCCACATTAATGATACGCGGTTGCTGAGGCGGCTACTCTGTCGCCACACGTCCGTCCCTCCGCCCGCCCACCATTGCTATATAAACTGCTGTGCTGGCCATAGCCGCAGTCATCCGCATCCGTTCCCTTTCTCCTGTCCACACCACTACTGCCCACCATGGCTTCCTCGCGCTCCAGCGCTCTTCGGGACAGGCGGACGACGGACCACAAGGAGATGGCAGCCGAAGGACGACGACGTCCCAATGGAGAACATGGTAGTCGACAATCCGGCGCCAACCCCCTCCTCCACGCCATCCTCGCCGGTGCATTGCACCATGACCATCAGCGAGGCCCGTGCCCAATATATGGATACGGCGAGGCAGATGCGTGAGCAGCAGTTCCGGGAGGTGCAGGCCGACACCGCCTACAACCACCATCTCCTCCAGGAGCACCTGCAGGCGGAGGAGCAGATTGCCATGGAGCGGGCGGAGCAGGAGGTGCTGCTTGACTCGTACCGCTCCGCCCGCAAGGGCCGCCTCGAGCGCTGGCGGTACCGCATGCGGGTGGCGGAGGCTGTGGCCGCCTATAAAGAGGAGAGCAAAGAGGGTAATGAAGCGGGCGGAGCACTATTTGGCGAGACCGAGGAGGAGGCAGAGGACAATGCCGGCTCCGATGAGTCCCCGCTCCGCTGGCTCGACGGGGCCCTACTCCGTCGAGGCTCCGCGGCGCCAACAACGAGGCAGAGGACACCACCGGCTCCGCCGAGGCCCCGCCCCGCCAACAACGAGGCAGAGGACATCGCCGGCTCAGCCGAGGCCCCACCCTGCCGGCAACGAGGGGGAGGATTTCCACCGCTCCGCTGAGGCGCCGCCCAGCGGCAACGAGACAGAGGACATCGCCGGCTCCGCCCCGCTGCCAACGAGGCCGCGCCACACAGAAAACGAGGAAGAGTAGAACACGGTAGGTCGCCGCCGCTCGGGTCCAAGTATGGCCACCACTGCTACCCTCCGGTTGAAGCCAAGCTAGGCGGGTTAACCATTGACGGCCGGTTAGCTTCTTGGCGGCGACGTGGAGTCGGAGAGCTGCACTAGAGAAGGACGCTGCTTCTACTTAACTGCTGGTGTATTTGGCTGACTGCCACATGTCAGTTACACAACTACACCTGCAGTTTTGTCACTGAAGCTTCTGTTCGGCTCAGCGGGACATAGGTGGGTAGCTTCGGTTAATTAATTATACCTCCAGCGCACCCCTTTTTAGTTGAAGAATGTATGAAATGTAATGAAATCCGGCATGTTTATATGAAATCCGACCGTGTATGAATGAATTTATTTCAATTAGTTCAAATTCCTGTATCACTGGCATTGGATGAACATGCAAAACAATACGTACTAGCATTATTCCCAGGGTGATCACCTTGTTTGCAGCAGTTTCACATGTACTCCCTCCGGTCCTTTCTAGTCTGCATACAAGTTTTGTCTGTAGTCAAAGTATCTCTACTTTGACCAATCTTATACAAAAAAGTATGCACTTTCACAATGTGCAAAGTAAAAAGGAACAGAAGGAGTACAAGGAGTTTGAGCAGCATTTTAGCGTTTCTGTACATTGCAATCAAACACACAGGCCTGGTAATTCATAGAGAACATTCAAAATAATCGATGATTATGCATCTCAACGACTCATATGTCACAGCCAATATTTACTTCACAACTAAAGAATAAAGAAAAAATTGATCGACGCTGCTGACAGCAAAGGGCTTCCCATTCGAAAATATCAAACGCATGTCTTGCTAAAATCAATGAGCAAAATTTGACAAGGTTGTCCCATTCCAAAATATCAAATGCCTACGATTGTGGAATGGGCAGGGTTTGCCATCAGTTCGGATATTGACATGGCACCTCGTGCTAAATAAACTAGCTGTTCTTTTTGTGCAGTTCCACCAAAATCAACCAAATTCGCACGTAGCTTGTATGATTTCTCCCTTATATGTTGCAACGCCTTGAACTTATCGGCACCTCCTTTCTTGTGGTGGAAATGAATGATTCGATGTATTCATGAACATTTTGTGCAGTTCCCATTGAAATCAAGCTGAGAACCCCTTTTTGCACAAATACAAAAAAGTGATTAGTATAAAGCAAATTGTACTATGAATTGACAGTTTCAACAGGCACATACATGGTCCATGTAGAGCACACTTTTAGAAAAATGGAACTCACTAGAAAGAATCCTAGAACAACATTGTACTCGCGCATCACAGCAAAAAAATGGAGATTTTGTCAATCCTTCTGAGCTAAAGTTAGTTTGGTCTTGTGGGGAGTAATGTAACCATCCTTCAACTGCTCCTTCTGATGATAAGATAGACAGGGCTTCTTCATCCTGGCATAATCGGAACTAGTCACTTCACGTACTCCATATTCTTCTTCAGAGGAAGATGATCCTGTTGTGCAAAGACAAGGGGACTACTAAATGCTAGCATCACTGTTTGCTTAAAAAAGGAAAGGAAATATTTAAAACAACACACATGAAGCACTTCTCAAGGACAATACCACTTTTTCATGACAGTATCTAAACAGTAGCACAACACCAATAGAGATGACAAAGCTCAATCATATGGATGAAATCAGTGGGCGAGTACCAACCTTTGTCAGGAGGCTTATTGTGTATAGCATACAGATGAAGCAATTCTCCAGAACCATCTGTTGCTATCTATGGTGGTGGCCATGCTTACTATATAATCCTCGATTAGTTTAATGTTTCCAACATCTTCTTGTGCAGTTCCACTAAAATATATGGTATCTTCAAAGAAGATCCCTATTTGCACAAGTAGAGATAATTACATATTACATTAAGAGTGGCATCAAATCAGTGGCAAAACAATTGCTCGTTCCAGCCATAGCAATAAATTAAGATGCAAAACTATATCATTACTTGTGTCATCACAGTTCCAGTGCTTCATTACAGCACCGGGAGTTGATTTTTGTTTTTCTTCCACTTGTTCTTCCCCTTCATCACTTGGTTCAATAACAGACAAGCTTCGCCTTCAATGTAAGATTTGGCATGTCAATTAGGGAGCACAAGTATAGTACTAAACTTAATTTTTTGATGAAAGTGGAAAAATATAGGCCAACAGTTCTGAAATATCCTTATCTTACCTCAATGGGATATTACGGTGCATATACAGATTGGAAGTCTTGTCTCCATTTGTGTAGTTCACTAAAATCAAGCAACATTATCATACAAGTAGCACAACATATGAATGCACACTGCAGAATCATGTGAAAGAAGGCTAGTACTGACCTCTCAGGATGCGGAATTCAAACAACTCACAAGAAGAAGATCTGAACCAAATTCGCCTTAACCGATAGGAAGTAAGATCTCCTCTTGTGCAGTTCCACTAAGATCAAACAATCAAGCAACGTTGTCGGTGTGACATTTTGGTTGAACTGCACAAAACACTCTTAAAACAAAAGTGTTTTGTGTAGCGCAACAAAAGGTCACAATGGCAACGAGGTGAAGTAGATAACCCTGTTTACAAGGAGGTGCAAAGGAAACAATTAGTGGTCAATAACGGTGGATGACACAGAAGCCAACAAAAAGAAGCATCTACCTTATCTAAATGGGAAAGAAAGCAAGACAGTAGCATTTCTCAAACGGTGGCATTGATTAATATTAACATAGAGATTATATTAACAATAAAATTCGTTAAACATGTAATTTTCTTTTAACTGTGGCATTGCATCAATTTTCTAGCGGCATTATTAGAGGGTGTTTATTTACAGGGACATTTTGGTGTAGGGACTAAAGAAACTCTGTGTCAGTCCCATCTAAACCAAACAGGAGGGACTTTTAGGGACTAAAAGTAGGCATTTGGGACTAAAGAAAGAAGACCCCGAGGGAGTCTTTTTGGGACTTTTTCCAACAGTTGCCTCTACCACGCATCGCACCTTGTCTCTATTAGTTCATTACTAGGGGTAACATGGTCTTTTAGCATGTCATTTAATAACCTCTAGTCCATGTTTAGTCCCTGGAACCCAGCAGGTAGGAACTAGGGAGTTTTTAACCAAACATGGCCTTAGATTAACAACAGCTAATGAGTTGCACGGGACAGTGGACGCACCAGTACCATGTGCATCTACCGATGTACTATGGTCATGCACAGTCTGTTGCAACAAAGAACAACCAACCAAGGAGCATATTTGTATTGGTCCCAGTTTTGTTATCTTTAGACACCTTTCCCTATGTGAGCGCAGCAAATCTAGTCCTGCTCAAACTCTACAACCTTGTCCCTTCCTTTCCTTTTTGAACTAGTACTTTCGCCCCTTCCATTCCTCTTTCAACCACGTCCTAGATTTATGCGATACAACTTTCCCCACTACTTTCCCCCATTCCTTTCCTCTTTGAACCACGTCCTAGATTCATGCTATACAACTTTCCCCCTTCATTTCCGCTTTGAACCACGTCCTAGATTCATGCTATATACAACTTTTCCCACTACTTTCCCCCACTCCTTTCCTCTTTGAACCACGTCCTAGATTCCTGGTATACATGCAGCTAGAGCAATGCATGTGGCGTAAGTAAATTATACCTGAAGGTTCTTATGGCGTGGTTCGGTGGGCGACGGGACAGCGGAGAAGAAGAAGGGGTCGGAGGCCCTCCCGCGCCGCCGCTGGGTGGAAAGTGAACAGCTGCGCCGGTAGTCCCTCGCCGACGGCGACAGCGTTAAGCCTCCTTCCCTTCCCGGCGGACGGATCCTGCCGGCTCTTTGAGCAGCAGCGAGGGGAGAGAGAGGCCAGCGAAGTCTTGTTTAGATCTAGAGAGGGCGAGAGATTGTGAAGAGAGCAACTACAAGCGCTGAGGCTCCAGTGTGTATATATATACTGGAGAGAGAGTGTGAAGCGTGCAAACCCTAGAAAACATTTTGACCAGTCAAAGAATCCTCCTGGCACAAATTATACTCAAGTGTAGTTATCGAATCCGAGACCTCAAGTTTGATGAGCGAACAGGCTAACCAGCTACACAACCCTCCCGTTATGTTCAACGAGACGGAAATAACCTTTTATACATTCCTGCATTCGTGTGACAAGCATGCCGTGTTTTTTTGTGTGTGTGGGAGTCATTGGGATTTCAATCATAATCGTGTCATGCGGCATTGGTGGTAAGACTATCCACAGTGGTGCAGAAATAATGCAGCCTTAGTCACCTTACCTCTCTCCACGTAGTACGTTGGGTCCCACCAGTCAGAGGGTGAAACAAACAAATTAATAAGAAAAATTAAAAGCGCTAGCGGTGTATCTTACCTCACACATCTCGCTACTGCTCGGGAAAACTGTCCAATTGATCCCTCTGTTCGCTCACGTACTATTTTAAGTGAATCCTTATTATAACATGCACACAAATTTTTGGCACTTGTATTCGACTTAAGTCAGTGTGCCACCGTATCTCGTATACTTACTACTCCCTCCGTCTAGGTGTAATAAGTCACATTAGAAGGTGCAACGGGACCAAGGTGCGTGCGTGTGCGTGTGTGTGTGTTTAACAACATGTGTGTGTTAGAGAGAGCGACAGATCGACCTACTCCTACAGAGAGATGTTGTGTAGTGTACGATTTTAGCCGTGAGAGTCAGTGCATCCTCTCGTTTCCGGGCTTGCACGGTAGGGACATGCGGACAGCTGCCACGCCCTCTCCTGACTAGCCTGGCCCACCCAAAGCCCCTCCATCGCCCACGCGCGCTTCCCGCCCGAAAGGTCAGCGCCGCTCCAAAGAATCGGTGTCGCATTCATGCCCGGGCAGAGCGGACGCGACCTCTCACTGGCGCAAGAGTGATGGTTGCTTCGTCCGTCCAACTTACTGCTGGGTCTATGTGATTTGATGGCTCATTGCTCTTTATTACTAAGGTGGTATGATTGCTGGATGTCCCATGCTTTTGGCGAAAGGAGGTACTACTACTACATTACAATTTTCTCCATTCTTACAGTGGAGGCGTGCAAGAGCACTGAAAACACGCAGGCTCAGTGATTACATGGCCCAACTCACAATATCACCGTGCGACACCTAACTCTTTACATAGTACTCCCTCCATTCCTAAATATTACTAGATGAGTCCCCGCGCGTTGCCGCGGAACAGCGGTATATCTCTCTGCGCAAAATTATCGATTTCATAGAACTAAAAAAACTCTATAACCGCATGACCAATGTGGTAGCCAAACTAAATAAACTCCCATCATCATTTAGATCATCCCACGTAAGGAAAAAAGATCACCCAACTCCTACTGCATAATGGGATTATATTTTTCTTTTTGACATGTTAATGGGACTTAAAAGCTCACTTACATGCATGCTACCGGTGCATGCTTGCATGCAGACATGTTGATGTGATTTAAAACCCACTCACATGCATGTGCCATGGTATTTCTGCATGCTTGCATGTGGCTTAGTGTGGAGCCTCTCAACGTCTAGATCAGACGGCTATTATGGACTGATTTACTTCATCTAACGGCTACATCAATTTTGATGATGTGGCTCAAGGAGAGGATAGAGAATTCCTAGTAGTGGGGCCTAGCTATTACTAGTAGATAAGTCTTTGTAGAGATTCCACTACATACGGAACAAAATGAATGAATCTACACTTAAAATGCATCTATATACATCAGCATGTGGTTCATGGTGAAATCTCTACAAAGACTTATATTTACGAATGGAGGAACTACTAGTATAGTACGTACTGTAATTTATCAGCGAGATAAATTTGTACAATGCTATGAAGCTTCCAGCTTCTGTTACATGTATCTTGCGTCCAAGGTTGCCCGTTGCAACATTTCATCAAATACAAAGGAGATTAACATGCATGCTATTGCATCTCAATGGTTGACAGATCATAGCAAATATGTACTCCCTCCGTTTCAAAATAAGTGTCTCAACTTTGTGCAAACTTTAGTACAAAGTTGTATTACTACTAAAGTTGACACTTATTTTGGAACAGCGACAGCTAAAGAAAAAATGATCCATGCAGTCCCTAGCCCTTGAACCGTAAACCCTAACCAGGCTTTAATTTGCTGGCAACGTGGCGCTTCCTAAGAAATGAAGTTTGCAACCTTTTGACCATCGGATCATTTTGTGCAGTTTCACCAAAATCGAGATGAGCATCCCTGTGGCAAAGAAATTGAAGAAGCGTGATTAGAATAATATTACTGGGACTAGTTGATGAGACATAAACTCATCACAAATACAGTACGTAGAAGCCAGTAGAGGTATGTGTGGGGCAAAGAAGTAGAGAAATATCCACAGGGAGTGATGTGGGCAGCTGGAGCAGTGGTGCAAGCCGGCTGTAAAGGGAGTTGTACCTGAGGGACGTAACTCAACCTTGAGGAGGGCGGCGGGAGGCGGCAACTGCCCACGTCGCGGCAGTGACCAAGGGACGAAGGCAACCTCACCGGCTTTGTGAGAGAGAACGGTGGGGACCCCTAATCGGGACGTGCCGACAGTGGGTTTTCGCCGTCGGCGACGGCCACCGCATCTACACTAAGCATCCACCCCTTCCCCAAGCGGACGTGATCTGCCGGGATGTTAGAGATGTGGCCACAGTCGTTTTGTGCGAGAGAGTGTGAAGAGAGCAACCCCAGCAAGCAAACGTGTAGGCTGGCCCGTCCTGACTATGTATATAGTGGAGCGGTTTCCTTTTCTCTCCATATGAACCTATCATATTGCGTACGTGCCACTGAAGAAGAAAAACTTTATTTATAAATGACACGGCACCTACTACTCGTTCTCCTATAACCTTGCACTTGGCATCTCCAAAATACTATTAACCTTGCGATTGGCTCTTCGCCTCTTCGGTAAGTCGAGCAATAATGGTAGTGTAGTATATATCGTTCTGGCTATATGAGACTGAATGAACTGTTGCACGTCCACCACGTGGGCGAGGGTCGAGGGGCGAGGGAGAGTGCTACATACGGAGCAAAATGAGTGAATCTACACTCTAAAATACGTCTATATACATCAGTGTTTGGAGTATGTACTAGTAGTTCATATTGAAATCTACTAAAGGACATATATATTCCAAACAATATGATATAATCTCTATAACCAAGGTAGTAGGGACGACTTGAGGAGGAGTAAACGGAGGGAGTAGTAAATTTTTCTCCTCGTCCTGTGAGCCACCACGCGTATGGGCGAGGGAGCGGGCGTAAGGTGTAGTAAGCAAGCTTCACCTCATCCTGCGAGCCACCGCGCCCGTGGACGGGGGAGACGGCGTACTAAGAAAGCTTCTCCTCGTTCTGTGAGTTGATGGGACACATCAAAAGTACTCCAATGTATAGAGACTTGCCTCTAAGGTAGGCACCACATGGTTTGCCTCTTTTTTTAACATAACACGTCAAGTCGCAATTTGTTTGTTCACCCGTGATAGACGATCCTCCCTCCACCAAGTGGACAACCAGTACACGTGCCAAATTACCATGTGGGCTGCCTTTTTCATACAGAAATGAGATCCACCGTGTACCCGCATGGATGTGGTTGGGAAAGAGACGGGAGTACGTGCGCCGTGCATGCACCTCTTCTCTTCGTGCACGTCCCCCACCTACGTGGGTGTGTGTGAGAGGTACAATTGCGTTCGTGAGTGTTTTTTGTTTTGGGGTGGGGGTGGGGTGGGGGTTGATTTCGTGAATTACTTGTGGGAATATGTGTCGATGACATCTCAAACAAAATTTTGCATGCAATGTGTGTGAAATAGAGGCCTATCCATATCATACATACAGGGTCGGGCAATCCACGAGAAGAGAGGGAGGGGTCATAGCTATTGATAGAGTTGAAGAGAGGATCAAGTGGGTGGGTGCGAGATCGATGAAGAGAGCCATCGAAATTGTGTGTGCGTGCAAGTCAAAGATATAGGGCGACTGGCCTACCGAAACGTTAGAGGGCACATGTCATGTTTCTGTGTGGCAGGGAGACATGACTAGAGCGCTCGATGTATCGGTGTGTGGGGGGGGGGGGGGGGGGGGGGGGGGGTAGGCAGAGGCCTGACTATAGAGGTAGAATGACTCGTATATTTGTTGAGAAGGAGAGACCCAGCTATGTCTCGAGGGAGATCGGTCGACATCCATACATAACTGAAGGACGGGAAATATGATGGGACAGAGAGAGAGAGGAGAGAGAGAGGGAGGGAGAGGGAGGGAGAGGGGTAGAGTGCTGGATGGGTGATGGAGTTGCTTCTCGAAGATGGTGGGAGAGGCCTACTAGACAAACTGAGGGTGGAACTGCAATGTTATCAATAAGAGTGGGGATGTGTTTCTGTGTGTGCCTATGCATGATAGATCTGTCGGGACGCATCCATGGATGATGAAGGGGAACCATGTGTTTGGTAAGCAAACCTAACTAGATCGGTAGATCAATTGTTGTTTGTCGGAGGAAGGGAGAGACACGACTAATGAGGTAGATCGATTGACGTGTGGGTAAAAACGAGTTATAAGGACCTAGCTAGCTATATGTATAGCGAGAGATCGGTCAGTGTACGTCCATTTGTTAGAGGCAAATAAGGCCCAGCGAGACGGATAGACAGAGAGAATGGAGCTAGGAGGTGGTGCGAGAGGCCCAACTACTAGCTAGATAGGGGAGGAGTGTGCGGTTGTGAGATCGATGAAAAGAGGGGCGAGAGTTTACACGTGTGTCTGACCGTATGAGAGACACGAGGCAAGGACACATAAAGGAGGAGATTGAAGGTGTGTGTGTATGCTGTAGGCAGGCATCGCTGGAGAGGTTTATCGATTAGTGTGTGTCAGAAAGGAGTTGTGGAGACTATGGGAGAACGACCTAAAGAAAAAAATGAATGTGCCCGGTGGATAGAATATCGAGGGAGGGGGAGGGCGAGGAGGGCGTGTGCATGCACGAGAGAAAGTTAGTGGTAGCTACAAAGGTTAGAGGATTGTGTGGGTGTAAGAGACTAACAAAGATCATAATTTGATCTGAAAGCGGATTCATATATTTGAATAGGAGATCATAGTGTTAGAAACATTGCATGCATGAATATAGCGGTGATACACGTGATGTGCACATGTTATACCATAATGTGATAATGCATGGCGTTTGCAACTCACAGCTAAATGCCGAACAATCTAAACCATACTATACATCAAGCAATCTCACATTTTATTTGAATTTGTGATAATGTGTGGCATTTGCACTTTACAACTAAATATCGAACAATCTAAACAATACTATATATCGAACATTCTCACATTTTATTTGAATTTGTGGTAATGTGTGGTGTTTGCAACTCACATCTAAATACTTGTAGGCGTAGGGGGCGGGGCACCATACATAATGTGATAAACACATTATACATATGAGACATGGTTTAGATTATGAAGATCTAGCTACAGCTAGAAATGTAATGTGATTTGAAATCAAAATAAAGTGGATTCAAAAAATCGAGTTCGAGTTCATATAGTACACATAGTTCATATGTAACTCGAGACTAATCATTTGGTGTGCTGTGAAGATAATACCCAAACGATGGTGTAACTTGACAATAATGATGATTGTAGGTCTTACTAAAACAGAGAAATGAATTCAAATGCTTTGACTTCACAACAATCATTACTGTAGATCTTATTCAAATAGAGAATCGAATTCAAATTTAGTTCATATTGAAGCAGTAGTATATACGTTTGGAATGCACTAAAACGTTCATTTGAGTAGTAGGTTGCATGCATTATACACGTAGCGAAATATTTTAATTGAACATAACATGAATTCAAAGTTTTGAATGACATTTGTAGTGCGCATTGATTTGGTACAGTACACGTTAGGCTTGTCCAGAAATTTCAACCTGCGCCTTGTTAGCCCGAAATATTTAAGATATATCTTTGTCTCGTTGTGCTCCGACAACTCCCTCCATCTCAACCCGTGCCTTGCTATTCCGAAATTACAACGCGCACGAAAACTCCCACATCCTGTGAAATCCCGACACGTGAAATGCCCGTGGTACCCCTGAACCGAATGAACCGCCTCAAATTGGTGGGGGTACTTTCGTAACTTACCCCAAATTTCGGACAAGTGCGTCTCTAAGCCATGGTTCCCCACTGCCAACCCATCCGCCCACCCATTCGTACACCGAGGCCGCGAAAACCCGCGACGAAACACCACACCTTGCTTCGTCCGCCACCCAGCCGCAGCCTCTTCCCCGACGAATTCGTCCACAGCAACACCTCGACGTCCCTCATCCACCGTATCGGATGAGGATCCGTCGTCGATCTCATCGTCCCGCCGGTTGAGCCACCCTGTCCTCCACCTCCAAGGGACTGCCCCGACGTTCCCCTCGTCTTTCACGCCACCTCCATTCCCACAACGCCGTCTTCACCTGCACCACCGGAAGAGCATCATCATCACCGTTTCCTCGGATGAAGTTGCAGCCTAATCGGCACCACCAAAGAGGTTGTACACTAATCGCCGCATTTTCTTCTTGATTCGATCTCACGGTGCTGCTGGCGCTCGGTCCCGAGCCGACACGGTGCGGCTCCATCCACGGCGGCGTCGCCGGCCACTTCCTCCACGGCGTCGCTCCCTCGGCGGCGACGTTCACATCAGTAGGACCTGCTGCTGCTTTAGCTCTCGCTCGCGCTGATGCTCTGCTCTTGCTCTTGGTCCCCTACCTAGTCTGCTCTTGCTATTGCTCTTGCTCGCGCTGCTGCTCTCGCTCTTGCTCTTGCTTGCGATGCTGCTCCGATTTAGCTACACTTCAGTCGACTGAATTGACTTTTGGGTCAGTCGATTTTCAGGGGGTGGGGGGAGGGGGCTCGCCGGAGAGGTACCCCACTATCTATCTTAGGGTTCAGGATGGGGGCGGTGGCCGCCGGCGGGGGCGGGGCGGTGGCGTGGGGATCGCCAGAGAAAAAGCTCGACACAGGGGGGAGGCCTAGAGGGATGGCCGGGGTGGCGGCGGACCAGTGGTGGGGAGTGTTTTTGGGGCGGGCGGGGCGGCGCTCCGCCGGCCGCAGGCGGCGGGGGGCTGCTGTTTGGCCGGCTCAGGGGGGTGGAGGTTGAAGATGAACCGCAGGCCCTTGATTTCGTATCCAACGGCTGCAAAATTGACTGACCGGAGATGAAAAAGTCAGTCAACCGACGTGTAGCCTCACCTTGCTAGTGCGTCCAGTTTCGACAGCAAAATTCAGTTTCGACAGCAAAATTCAGTTTTGACAGTTAAGTTCAGTTTCGACAGTTAAGTTCAAAGATGAGTGGCTGATGTATTTTACATCTAGCAATTTGTGGTTATGTATTTTACGTGATGTATTGGAGATGCTATTAGAATTGCACTCAGGTTAACGTTGTTCGTTGTCTCTCTTGTCCTGCTTCAGCCTCGGCGTCGTACAACTCACCGGAGCTGCTCCAACGACGAAACCATCCATCACAGCGGAGCAGTACCTCGGGCTCCATCTCCAGACGCCTAAGATCTTCTTCCCCTCCTCCGGCAGCAAAGTCAACCGGAGCATCCTCACCGGCCAACCCAATCACGCTGAGATTGACATGGCTTCGCCAAAGAGGTTGTACACTTGTTGCATCTCTTTTTTACTCTACATGTTATATATATTGTCCACTGAGCACACGGATTTATTCCTTTAGTGTCTCCTTCAAAGAAAAAAAGTAGGAATTTTAATTTTCACTTGTCCTCCTTTTCAAATTCTTATTCATGAAGCACAAGACTAAGAGATAGTAGCATAATAATATTATAACCGTACATTTTGTTGTGGTTTGACTTAATCTCACCATGCTTCTTTGCATCCTGTGATCTTCCAATTGTTGTGAATCAAACACCCAGATTGGCAGAAATCCTGTGTTTTTAAATTCTCTGTTTTGCATGTGCATTCCTATCCTATTCCTGTCTATTTCCTATCCCTGCATTGTTGGAATCCTCCAATTCAAACGAGCCCTTACAAAAATTACTTCTCTTACAGATACTTGTCAAAGAAAACCTTGCGTGGTTTGTCCCGCTCCTGCTGCATCGTTGTCCACCCCAGCTCAGCTGCTCCAATGACAGAAGGGTCCAGCACAGCAGGGATCCGGCCTCCAGACTGTCTTTTGCCGCCTCAGATCTTCTTCCCTGCCGCTTGTAGCCATGAAAACTGCATTACCATCATCAACCGAGCAGATGACCTCGAGGACTACGCGGGTCCGCAAGAGAGGTCGCACTCTTTCGTGTGTTCTTACGTTATGCATCGCTTAATATTACATGCTACTTTATCGTCCTCTTCACCGATTAGACTCTGAGTCAGCTACAAAATAATGGTCAAACTTGAGTTTTTAAATGGCTGTGGGGTACATATCGGGGCCGCTATCAATAGTATCTATCTACTATCTGGTTAATCTCTGGTGTCTACTATGAGTTTCATGTTGGGTGGGAAACAAATAGTAAAGAAGCCATTATCTGTATTTTTTAACTGAAGCCATTATCTGCCTGCTATTATTGGTTTTGGGTCTATCCACAGGTTGCTACCATCACTCTGGATTTCTGCATGCACTCCTTACATAATCTCACTATGTTTTATTCCTACGCATGACAGTTATTGTAAACAATGGAACTGAACATGCAGAGCAAAAGAGACAAGCCTTGTGTGGCAATAAAATTTCATGCAGACGTCGCTCCATGGTAGGCGCAAAGGAAGCCCCCCTCCACGCATTTCGGATTGTAATCGAGAGGAAGATATCTGTTCTGAGGGGGATTCAAAAGGAGAAGACCACTCCTATTTACCCCCTGAGGTCTTCGCTCTAACTTGGCATGCTGATGTTGGTTATATCATGCATATGGTGTCTTGCATTGCTTACTCTATACATCAAATATGTCATCTGCTTAGTTAAGACATCCTTTGTGCGAATGCCATCTGTTTAGTTTATTCATCGTTTATGTGAATTATCAACGCCATCTTGTTTAGCCAGGCATCATATATGTGAATTTTGCAATGCCATCCTGCTTAGCCAGTCATCTTATATGTAAATTATATCAGGCCATCCTTTTTTTCGTTACATATTACATTTGTCAACAATGTTAGTACATTCAACTGCTCTTCGTGTGCATCAGCCATTTGACATGGTGATGGCAAATTCTGGAGTGAAAACAAGGTCTTCAGAGCATACTATGATATCTGACGAAGCGCATATCTCGCTGGTTACAGATAGCTCCTCAGAGGAGGATTCAGAGACAGATGACCAGTCCTATCCCCCCCCCCCCGAGGTGTATGCTCTAACTTGGCAGGGTTATGTTGCTCATATCATGCGTATGGTGTCTCGCGTTGCTATGTCATTTGATTAGTTTAGACATGCTTTGTGTGAATGCCACCTGTTCAGTGTCTAATTACCATATATGTGAATTATGCATTGCCATCTTGTTGCAAGACATTATATATATGAATTATACAATGCTATCTTGTTGCTAAGGCATTATATATGTGAATTATGCAATGCCATGCTGTTTAGCCAATCATCATGTATGTGAATTATATCATGCTATCATTTTTTTTGTATTGCGTGTTCCATTTGTCAACAACGTTTGTATATTCAACTACTCTTCCTGTGCATCGGCCATTTGAAGCGGTGATGGATGTATCTGGAGTGAAAACAAGGTATTCAGAGCAGACAATGCTACCTGCTGAAGCAGACATCTTGCTGGTTACAAAGAGCTCCTCAGAGGAGGATTCAGAGACTGATGACCAGTCCTATTTCCTCCCTGAGGTCTATGCTCAAACTTGGCAGGGTTATATTACCCATGTCATGCATGTTGTCTTGCATTGCTTAGTTTTTATATCATATATGGATTGCCATCTGCTTACTTGCTTACTATATAAATTATATATTTGAATTATATCATGCCATCATGTTTACATAGTACATACACATCATCTATCTGAATTATGGCATGGCAACCCATTTAATAAAGACATCATATAGTTATATCATCTCATCCTGTTTAGTGTTTACAGTCATCATATTTTGAATTATGGCATTCTATTCGTGAATGTATGTGAATTATGGCATGTCAACCTATTTAATAAACACATTATATAGTTATGTCATGTCATCCTGTTTACATAGTCTCATATTTTGAACTATGTCTTTCCATCTTTTTTAGTTAGCCATCATAATGTGAAATTGTGTCATGCTATCCTGTTTAGTCAGCCATCATATATGTGAAATTATGTCATGCTATCCTGTTTGGTTAGACAACATAAATATGAATTATTTCATGCCCTCTTTTATTCCCCACCATCCATTGCACCTGTCTATCATACAATGTCTATACTTTCAATTACTTTTCTTGTTTATCAGCCATATGAATTGGAGAGCGTGATGGCAGTATCTAAGGGAGTAGCAACACGGTCTTCAGAAAAGATAGTGCTACCAGTTGATGCAGATAGAACCACGGTTGTACTTGCCCAAGGAGCAGATCCACCACACATAACCCAGACTCTCGCAGATTGTACCCCTACCCAGTTGGACAGAGAACCAGCTACACCCCTTCTAACCCCAACCCCGGCAGAAAGTAACCCAGTTCCAGTTGACACGGCACTGTCTCCACCACAAAGCACCCAAACACGAGGAGTTAGTAAGGGAACTGCAGTGCCCAAAGCACGAGGACCACCACTCCGAATCCCAACTCAACGCTTAAAGGAGAAGAAGATTTGTTCTCAGGTCAGGTTCTGTAGCTATGGTTCATACTCCTTTGCTCTTGCATTACTGTATTTACTCATACCAACTATTTTCAAATTTGAAGGATGGAATTGAAACTCCAATGGCGCAACAGGTATGTTTTAAACCTGTTTCTTTAACTGGTTTGCTGTTGTAACCTGCTCTATGTTGATTTCAGTTTCAATTGAATAAACAGGTATGTTCTCATGTCATGCACATTACAATTGTTGTTATTGCTCTATAGTTACCCATACTTATATTTTGTCTATTCTGCTTTGTCTTGAACAAATATTATTTGAATTGTGTCTCTATTTTGATTTGGCAACAAAAACTAGAATGATATAGACCATAAAGTGACCATGGTACATAGATATATGTTTGTTTCATGTTGTTATCCTGTCCACTTTACTACTGAACTCATTTACCAAAATGAGTTTCATATACAACATGGTAAACATGTGATGTGTCTGCTTGTTTCTCTTTTAGAATGCGGACCAAATATTGTAGAACAGTACCGCGTCATCCAATGGTAAAGGAACTAATGCAGATAAGGTTCAAGATAGTGAGACATCCCTGTTGGTCTCCAAGAAAGCTGATAAAAACTATCTTGACGACAGCGAGGGAACCCAAAAGTCCTGTCTTGATGTAGTGTTCGAGTTACTGGCCACTACTGCTGGCACAAGCTCTTCGAACTCGCTGCCTGAATCAGTTCTTCTTCTTGAGTCTCAACTTCAAGTTGAAAGACATTGATCAGATGTGCCGTGACAGGAAGCTGAAGGACTGAGGCAGTCCCTGCAGAATTCAGATGCATATTTTCTGGTGCAACAGCAAGCGCTGGAGGATTTAAGCGCCAAACAAGAGAAAGTTAATAAGCTTGCTAAGCATCTTGCCAGCATTATGGGTACCCAGGATATTATTTCTTGAGATCTTCTCAAGTGGTTTCAGTTCTGGATTTGTTTTACTGCGGCGTTTATTTGCGCTGGTCGCCAACTTTGACAACCAGTGTATATGATATGCTGCTTTGTTCCATATATTTGCACTGGTGGCGAACTTTGAATCCCAGTGGATGTAATATGTGTAATAGCCGTGATAGCCTAGCGTTAGTTGCTTGCTTATTTATTTCCTTATTGTCTTGTTTATTTGTTTTCTTGTAGTCATTGAAGTTCTTTTTCCGCGGTTAGCTAGTGGCTGCAATAACCTATTTTTTTAAAACTAGGCCACAATAACCATGGGCTAATATTTACTGTAGTGACACTGGGCCTCCTACTGGCCCTAGAAGCAGTGGGCCTTCTGTGGGTCGTATCATCAATGGGCCTTCTGCGGGCCATATCATCACTGGGCCTTATACGGGCCGTATGATCGATTGGCCAACCATGGGCCAAACAGACCACATTATGGTCGCAAACATGCTAGATTTGGAATCATCGGTTCATGGGCCGACCATAACGGGTCATCGTTAATAGGCCGTATTTGATGACGCTATGAAAACGGCCAAACGTATTAACGGACCACAAACGGGCCGACTGTAACCACAGGCTGAATTTGGCCCACAAGCAGAAAATGACAGTTACGGGCTGTAAGTAAACGAATGCTGGAAATGAGCCCAAGAATAAATGGGCTCTGAGAAGGCCGAAAGATAACATGGGTTGGAAACGGCCCAACGGAATAACGGGCCGTTAATGGGTATAAAGTGATACACTGTTCATTACGGGCCAATTTCACCACGGGCTGTTAATGGGTGTAAAGTGATACACTGTTCATTACGAGCCAGTTTCACCACGGGCCGTTAATAGGCCAAGAGTTACATAAGGCCTCATATGGGCCGAAAGACGTCATGGGCCATACATGTGCCAGAAGTGAAAACGGGATGGAATCATATTGGGTGGCCCAGATGACGCTACTGGGCCTAATTCAGATAGGGCGTAACGGGCCTTGGGTTAGCGGGCTGTAAATGGGCTATATGCGAACAGGCTGTTAACAGGCTTTCCGTGGGCCGGCCCGCCACCTTTTGACCAAGTCAAACGGGCCGGCCTTTTCACAGGAATGGGCCTCTGTTGCGCCGTGCCATGTGTCGACGTATCATAGGCGCCTATCTGACCCACTGACGAGCTGACACATGTTTCGTCCGGCCAATAAGAATTTTACACGTGCAAATTTCCCATTGGTCAGGGCTGTTTTTGGGTTATCGGATCCAAAACCCGACCCGATAGCTTAACGGTGTTCCGTTACGATGGATGTCACGTGTCGGTCACCCTTAAAGAAAGCACTTCTGTGACGCGATTTATCGTCATGGAAGTGGACACTTCCGTGATGATAGTTTTGGCAATGTCATGGAACACTTCTACGACAGCACAGGTATGACTATCTTGATTTTGTCATAAATTTGTCATGGATATACATGCATGACAGAAAACGAGACCTACTGTGACAAACACGTATCATCACGAAAGTGTATTTTTTTTGTAGTGGATGGCCGGAATTCATGGTTAATGCAAGGCATGACACTAGCAATACAACATTCGAAAGGACCAGTGATTGTCGGAGGCACTGGCTACTTTGTCCGAAGAGGGTTTGGTACGATCAACTTATGGCCACCTTGTCTTTGAGATTAAATATTGCCTCATGACACTGAGAGTTTTTATTCCTACGAAGAATAAACGGGAACAAAATAGGGTAGTAGATCGACTGGCGTAGTCGCACTGCAGTATTGCTTCAGCTAGGACTACCATATATTGATGAACTTATGTCTATTGCCTCTTGATTATAACCCTATTATACTATGGAATAAATTACTTTCACCCCGCAAAAAAAACTATGACGAATCCAGAGAGTCCGTAATTCCGTATCCATCACTGATGTTTCAGTTCGGAGGAATTTTTTTAGAAATGGATGAGGACCCCCGGCCTCTGCATCTGGACAATGCATGCAGCCACTTTATTAATTATTCACACAAAACCTTATAAAGTCATACAAAAAGTAAGACTAAAGCCACCATGTAGGCAACATCTGTCGCTACTGCTATCCAGTTGATGAAGGGATGCTGATAGTCTGGGCCTAATACCAAACAGACCTCGCAGCCAAACCTAACATCTAAGACCTGAAGTCTCAACCAGGACGCCTGCCGGGTATGGGGCACCCACCAGTCTGGCGCACTCCTCAACCAGGACGCCTGCCGGGTATGAGGCCGCCGCAGCCACCACGACGTCTAGCCGCATGTATCTTGCCCAGTCTAGCTGCCGTCGACGCCACCACGACGCCAGACAACGCCACCATCCTGCGTTCGTCCATCATCACACGCCCACCGGCGAGACCCCACTGCTTCATGCCGCTAAGACCCGCCGTTATCGACGTGTCAGATACCACGCCACTCTTCCTCTTGTCCCCTCCAGCCAACACTTGCTCCAAAACGATGCCCCCAGGAGGGAGAACGACATCGAAACATCGCCATCATCCTATCCGGTAGACCCAGATCTAGGGTTTCTCCCGGAACCTTCCAATCAGGTTGACGTGACCTGCAACGACGATGCCTCGAAAAGGGAACGACGTCCAAGACGTCGCCATCGTCTGCCATGATCAGGTAGTCAGGCGCGATTTTCACCGGAAGCCACGTCGTCCCGATCTCGCGGTTGGCTGGAACCGAGCGGAGTCTCGCCACGAAGACGAACGCCGCCGTCGGTAAACCGACGAAGATCCGACATCTCCTCAGCGGTCCCTCCACGCGCTGCCGGTCAGCATAAGGCTACTCCGCAGTGGATCTGATCGGGGCGTTGGATCCGCAGTCGCCGCCGCCACCATCTCCGCGCAGATCAGGTACCCCGTCGGATAGGGCGCTGACACCGCCGTCGTCCATCTCAGGGCCGCTGCTCCGCCGGTTCAAGGCACTTCGGCCACCGCCGCACGGCAAGGGATCGCCGGCCCGGCCGCCGCCTTCGGATCTCATGAGAAGGCCGCCCCTGCCGCCTCAGATGAGATCTCGCCGCATCCACCCGCCCAGGTGCCTTCGGCGCCGGGCCCACCGCCACCGCGGCCCTCGCCGGCGGCAGAGGGAGGCGCGAGAGGAGGCCTGCGGCGTACTAGGGTTCGGGGGCCCCTTGCGTCGCCAGGGGGAGGCAACGCGAGGGGGAGGAATAATGAAAGCAATCGTACTAATCTAAATCTCCGAGGAGTGTCAGGAAGTTGGAGAAGGTTTACGGCCGGCACACCTATCTGGAACCATATGCCCGACCGAATCGTAGTGATATTTGAAAAGGAAACTATTACGCGTATCAGAAAAGGAATCGCAATGATTGCTGGAATCATTACGATACCAAACAACGATCCTCCTTGTATAAATTCCGTGGCTAGCTGAATAGAGATCATTGGAACAACTGTTGGCGACGTTCTCGTTGTCATGGCTGAGAACCCGGCTGCTGCTGCTGCAGTTAATCACGGCGAAGGCCTCCGGCTACCGGAGACGTCGTCGATATGCGTCACGGAGAGCGCCGCACACAACTTCGAGGTAACCAATTATGCGCTGCTCGAGGGCCTGGGCGTCGGGAAGTACATCACCTCAAGCACATTCAGGGTCGGCGGCTACGATTGGAATATCATGTTCTACCCGGACGGAAGCACGAAGGACTTTGCCGGCAACGCGTCAGCCTTTTTGTATTATCTCAGTAAGGGGAAGGACGGGGTGAGGACAAAATTCACCTTAACCCTGCTGGATGGTCAAGGCAATGCACAGGAAATCAACAAGGATTACGTAGCAGCGCACATCTTTTCTCTGGAAGCTCCGAACATGGGATTCCCGAAATTCGCCGAGAAATCCAAGCTGAAATCCTCATCTCACCTCCTGACTATACGGTGCGTTCTCACCGTGATCAAGGAACCGCCCACGGAGTGCCGAAGAAATCTCATCGTAGTTCCACCGTCGAAGCTGCCCGGCAACATCGAGCGCACCCTCAAGGACGGGAAGGGCGCAGACGTCACGCTGCTCGTGGGCGGCAGGGAGTTCAGTGCGCACAGGTTCATGCTAGCTGCACAGTCGCCGGTTTTCGACGCACAGCTCTTTGGCCCGATGATGGACGAGGACACGCGGTGCATAGAGGTTGTCGACATGGACCCGGCCATCTTTGAGATGCTTCTTCACTACATCTACATGGATTCGCTGCCCCCGCGTGACGAGAAAGGTTACGATGCTGCTTCCATGCAGCACTTGCTCGTCGCGGCAGATCGGTACGGGCTGGACAGGCTCAAGGTGATGTGTGAAGAGGAACTGTCCAAAAGCATCAACGTCCAGACCGTCACGAGTACATTGGCGGTTGCAGATCAGCACTTCTGCGAAGGGCTCAAGAATGCTTGTGAGGAGTTTCTTTCTGTGCCGGGAATAGGGACCATTGTCTCTTTAAGAAACGGGTTCAAACGCCTCATGGCAAAGCTGGAACTGGGGGACGAGGAGGCATCTGCCGAGGGGAAGGAGTAATCTAGTAAGACCAAAAAATAATATAGTGAGAAATTGCATACGATTTTTGGAGGATTAGGATCTTCAAGATTTTTTCCTAGGACGGTTATTTGATTCATAAGATTGATATCCTTAGGATCTTTTCCATAGGATTCATTTTTACAACATTTTGGAGGAAAATTTACATCGACTCAAACCGCTTTGTTGCATTTCATTGTTTTTCCTATATGCTATGAAACACACTTTCATATCCTGCAGAGGGCAAGAGAACATGACACCCTATTCCTCTGTTTTTTCTATCCTTGTATTTTGATAATCCCGCGAATCAAAGAGGCCCTTACACGGTACTAACTGAGCAAGATGGTGGCAATGCCCAAAAGGTTGGAATCGACTTTTTTCTTGAGCGAAACACACCCGGACTTTATTAATCGACAGAAAAGTTTACGCAGTCCAGGCTCCAGAAGCCACACATAGCGTCCATGATTTAAATCTAATGAGTTCCTTGCTAAATTATGAGCACGTACATTTGTATCCATAAATTCGTGTTTGAACATAACTTCAGGCCTCGGCAAAAAAAAAAAAGAACATAACTTCAGGCACAGATCTCATAATATCACATATCTCCTTAATAACCATCACATTCCCTATGAGGCTTCCGTCCTGGATACTACATATACCACTCCTAAGCAATCCGGAGCAATCCCATAGTTAGATTCCCATCTGAAATTGGGCTCTCTGAGAGTTCAGCAACTTTGGGCCGTCAGATCTCGAGCTTGATGTGATTCTAGCCATCTGTCTGGGCCTCCAGTGACTCCTGACCGTCAGATAAATATCAGGTCTGAAGAAATGAATCCCGTAGTTAGATTCCCATCTGAAATTGGGCTCTCTTAGAGCTCAGCAACTTTGGGCCGTCAAATCTCGAGCTTGATGCGATTCTAGCCATCTGACTGGGGCTCCAGTGATTCCTGACCGTCAGATAAATATCAGGTCTGAAGAAATGAATAGTAAAAAACGAATACACTTCGGGATTTTGGCCTTATTTGGCTGAACTGTGGGGCCTGGCATTCGTGGGTTGTGCATGTCAGTGACCTTGGCTGTGGGGGTGAGGGAGTCCTGGATTAGTGTTGGAAATATGCCCTAGAGGCAATAATAAATTGGTTATTATTATATTTCCTTGTTCATGATAATCGTTTATTATCCATGCTAGAATTGTATTGATAGGAAACTCAAATACATGTGTGGATACATAGACAACACCATGTCCATAGTAAGCCTCTAGTTGACTAGCTCGTTGATCAATAGATGGTTACAGTTTCCTGACCATGGACATTGGATATCGTTGATAACGGGATCACATCATTAGGAGAATGATGTGATGGACAAGACCCAATCCTAAGCCTAGCACAAGATCGTGTAGTTCGTTTGCTAAAGCTTTTCTAATGTTAAGTATCATTTCCTTAGACCATGAGATTGTGCAACTCCTGGATACTGTAGGAGTGCTTTGGGTGTGCCAAACGTCACAACATAACTGGGTGGCTATAAAGGTACACTACAGGTATCTCCGAAAGTGTCTGTTGGGTTGGCACGAATCGAGACTGGGATTTGTCACTCCGTGTAAATGGAAATGTATCTCTGGGCCCACTCGGTAGGACATCATCATAATGTGCACAATGTGATCAAGGAGTTGATCACGGGATGATGTGTTACGGAATGAGTAAAGAGACTTGCCGGTAATGAGATTGAACGAGGTATCGGAATACCGACGATCGAATCTCAGACAAGTACAATACCGCTAGACAAAGGGAATTGCATACGGGATTGATCGAATCCTCGAAATCGTCGTTCAACCGATGTGATCATCATGGAACATGTGAGAACCAACATGGGTATCCAGATCCCGCTGTTGGTTATTGACCGGAGAGTTGTCTCGGTCATGTCTGCATGGTTCCCGAACCCATATGGTCTACACACCTAAGGTTCGATGACGCTAGGGTTATAAAGGAAGTTTGTATGTGGTTACCAAATGTTGTTCGGAGTCCCGGATGAGATCTCGGATGTTACGAGGAGTTCCGGAATGATCCGGATGTAAAGAATTATATACGGGAAGTCCTGTTTTGGTCACCGAAAAAGTTTCGGGTTTTATCGGTAATGTACCGGGACCACCAGGAGGGTCTCGGTGGTCCACCAAGTGGGACCACCAGCCCCGGAGGGCTGCATGGGCCAAGTGTGGGAGGGACCAGCCACAGGTGGGCTGGTGCGCCCCCCCCCCACAAGGGCCCAAGGCGCCTAGGGTTTGGGGAGGGGGCGCCTCCACCTAGCTTGGGGGGCAAGTTTCCCCTCTCCCCCTCCCCCCTTGGCCGCCACCCTAGATGGGTTTGGGGCTGCCGCACCCCTTGGGGTGGAAACCCTAAAGGGGGCGCACCCCCCTCCCTCTCCCCTATATATACTTGAGGACTTTGGGGCTGCCAAGACATGTGTTTTGACCTCTCCATGGCGCAGCCCTGCCTCTCTCCCTCCACCTCTCCCCCGGTGCTTGGCAAAACCCTGCAGGATTGCCACGCTCCTCCACCACCACCACGCCGTCGTGCTGCTGCTGGACGGAGTCTTCCCCAACCTCTCCTTCTCCCCTTGCTGGATCAAGGCGTAGGAGACGTCACCGGGCTGTACGTGTGTTGAACGCGGAGGTGCCGTCCGTTCGGCACTAGGATCATCGGTGATTTGGATCACGACGAGTACGACTCCATCAACCCCGTTCACTTGAACGCTTCCGCTTAGCGATCTACAAGGGTATGTAGATGCACTCTCCTTCCCCTCATTGCTAGATTACTCCACAGATTGATCTTGGTGATGCGAAGAAAATTTTGAATTTCTGCTATATTCCCCAACAGTGGTATCAGAGCTAGGTCTATGCGTAGTTTCTATGCACGAGTAGAACACAAGTTGTTGTGGGCGTCGATTTTGTCAATTTACTTGCCGTTACTAGTCTTATCTTGATTCGGCGGCATCGTGGGATGAAGCGGCCCAGACCGAACTTACACGTACTCTTACGTGAGACTGGTTCCACCGACTAACATGAACTAGTTGCATAAGGTGGCTAGCGGGTGTCTGTCTCTCCCACTTTAGTCGGATCGGATTCGATAAAAAGGGTCCTTATGAAGGGTAAATAGAAATTGGCATATCACGTTGTTGTTTTGGCGTAGGTAAGAAACGTTCTTGCTAGAAACCTATAGCAGCCACGTAAAAACTTGCAACAACAATTAGAGGACGTCTAACTTGTTTTTGCAGCATATGCCTTGTGATGTGATATGGCCAAAAGGATGTGATGAATGATATATGTGATGTATGAGTTTGATCATGTTCTTGTAATAGGAATCACGACTTGCATGTCGATGAGTATGACAACCGGCAGGAGCCATAGGAGTTGTCTTAATTTATTTATGACCTGCATGTCAACATAAACGTCATGTAATTACTTTACTTTATTGCTAAAGCGTTAGCCATAGTAGTAGAAGTAATAGATGACGAGACAACTTCAAGAAGACACGATGATGGAGATCATGATGATGGAAATCATGGTGTCATGCTGGTGACAACGATGATCATGGAGCCCTGAAGATGGAGATCAAAAGGAGCAAAATGATATTGGCCATATCATGTCACTATTTGATTGCATGTGATGTTTATCATGTTTTACATCTTATTTGCTTAGAATGACGGTAGCTTAAATAAGATGATCCCTCACTAAAATTTCAAGAAAAGTGTTCCCCCTAATTGTGCACCGTTGCGAAGGTTCGTTGTTTCGAAGCACCACGTGATGATCGGGTGTGATAGATTCTAACGTTCGAATACAACGAGTGTAAGCCAGATTTACACAGCAATACACTTAGGTTGACTTGACGAGCCTAGCATGTACAGACATGGTCTCGGAACACGGAAGACCGAAAGGTCGAACATGAGTCGTATAGAAGATACGATCAACATGAGATGTTCACCGTTGATGACTAGTCCGTCTCACGTGATGATCGGACACAGCCTAGTCGTTTCGGATCATGTTTCACTTAGATGACTAGAGGGATGTCTATCTGAATGGGAGTTCATTAAATAATTTGATTAGATGAACTCAATTATGATGAACATAGTCTAAATTGTCTTTGCAAATATGTTATAGATAAATAGCTCCCGTTGTAGCTCCTTGTTTCAATACGTTCCTAGAGAAAGATTAAGTTGAAAGATATTGTAAGCAACGATGCGGACTAGGTCCGTAGTCCGAGGAGTGTCCTCACTGCTACACAGAAGGCTTACGTCTTTGATGCACCGCTCGATGTGCAAACCCCAACAACATCGTCTGTGGATGTTGTGAACACCTGACAGACACGTCCTGATGACTACTTGATAGTTTAGTGCACCATACTTTACGGGTTAGAATCAGGATTCCAATGACGTTTTAAACGCCATAGAACATATGAGATGTTCCAAGAGCTGAAATTGGGATTTCAGGCTCATGCCCGTGTTGAGAGGTGTGAGACCTCTGACAAGTTATTTTGCCAATAAGATGGAGGAGAATAGCTCAGCTAGTGAGCATGTGCTCAGAATGTCTGGGTGCTAGAATCACTTAAATCAAGTGGGAGTTAAACTTCCACATAAGATAGTGATTGATAGAGTTCCCTAGCCACTATCACTAAGCTACTAGATCTTCGTGATGAACTATGACATGCAAGGGATGGAGTTGATCTCGGAGCTGTTCGCGGTGCTTAAGACCGCAAAAGGTAGAAATCAAGAAGGAGCATCAAGTGTTGATGGTTTAACAAGACCACTGGTTTCAAGAAGGGCAAGGGCTAGAAGGGAAACTTCATGGATGGCAAACCAGTTGCCGCTCCCGTGAAGGAACCCAAGGTTGAACCCAAACCCGATACTAAGTGCTTCTATTGTAAGGGGAACGGTCACTGGTAGCGGAATTACCCCAAATGCATTGTAGATAAGAAGGCTGGCAACTTCAACAAAGTATATACGTGTTATTAATGTGTACCTTACTAGTACTCCTGGTAGCACCTGGGTATTAGATACTAGTTCAGTTGCTGTTATTGGTGACTTGAAGCAAAAGCTACGGACTAAACGGAGACTGGCTAAGGGCGAGGTCACGATGTGTGTTGGAAGTGTTTCCAAAGTTGATAAGATCACCATCGCACGCTCCATCTACCTTCGGGATTAGTGTTGAACCTAGATAAATGTTATCAGGTGTCTACGTTGAGCATGAATATGATTAGATCATGTTCATTGCAATACGGTCATTCATTTAAGTTAGAGAATAATAGTTATTCTATTTACATGAATGATACCTTTCATGGTCATGCACCCTATGTGAATGGTTCATTGTATCTCGGTCGTGGTAATACACATGTTCACGCCAAAAGATGTAGAGTTAATAATGATAGTACCACTTTCTCGTGGCACTGCCGCTTAGGTCACATTGGCATAGGATGCATGAAGAAACTCCATGTCGATGGATGTTTGGAGTCACTTGATTTTGAATCACTTGACACATGTGAGCCATGCCTCATGGGCAGGATGACTAAGACCCTGTTTTCAGGTACAATGAAACGGGCAAGTGACTTGTTGGAAATCATGCATGCTGATGCGTGTGATCCAATGAGAGTTGAAGCGTGCGGTGGATATCGCTATTTTCTCATCTTCACTGATGATTTGGGTAGATATAGGTATATCTACTTAATGAAGCACATGTCTGAAACGTTTGAAAAGTTCAAGCGATTTCAGAGTGAAGTTAAGAATCATCATAACAATAAGACCATGTTCCTATGATCTGATCAAAAGGGGATTTTCCGAGTTATGAGTTTGGCAAATCACTAAGACATTGTGGAATTGTTTCACAGTTAAAGCCACCTAGAACACCACAGTTGTAATGTTGTGTCCAGATGTCGTAATCGAACCTTATGAGATATGGTGCGATCTATGATGTCTCTTACCGATCTACCGTTTTTCATTTTGAGTTTATGCGTTAGAGATAGCTGCATTCATGTTATATAGGACACCATCTAAGTCCGTTGAGACGACGTCATATGAACATTGGTTTGGCAAGAAACCAAAGTTGTCGTTTCTTAATGTTTGGGGATGCGATGCTTAGGGCTTCAGCTGAAGAAGCTTGAACCCAAAGCGGACAAACACATCTTCATAGGATACCCCAGGGTGACAGTTGGGTATACCTTCTATCTCAGATCCGAGGGCAAATTGTTTATCGCTAAGAACGGGTCCTTTCTCGAGAAGGAGTTTCTCTCGAAAGAATTGAGTGGGAGGAAGATAGAACTTGATGAGGTTGTCGAACCTCTACTTCAACCAGAGAGGGATGCAACACAGAAAGATGTTTTCTGTGGCGCCTACGTTTGTTGAATAGGAAGTTAATGATAGTGATCATAAAGCTTCGGATCAAGTTGCTATCGAACCTCGTAGGTCGACAAGGATATGTACTACTCCTAAGTGGTACGGTAATCCTGTCTTAGATATCATGTTGTTAGACAACAATAAACCTACGAGCTATGGAGAAGCGATGGTGGGCCCGTATTCCGACAAATGGTTAGAAGCCATGAAATCCAATATAGGATCCATGTATCAGAACAAAGTATGGACTTTGGTGGACTTGCCCATTGATCGGCAAGCCATTGAGATAAATGGATCTTTAAGAAGAAGACGGACGTGGGAGGTAATGTTACCGTCTATGAAGCTACTTGTGGGAAAGAGTTTTTTCACAAGTTCAAGGAGTTGACTACGATGAGAATTTCTCACCCGTAGCGATGCTTAAGTCCGTCGGAATCATGTTAGCATTAGCTGTATTTTTCGTTTATGAAATCTTACAAATGGATGTCAAAAACAAGTTTTCTTACCAGTTTTCGTAACAAAAGTTGTATATGATACAATAAAAGGTTTTGTCGATCCTAAGGATGCTAAAAGGAAAGCATCTCGGAGTGGGAATATATGCTTTGATGGAGTGATCAAAGCTTTTAGGTTTATACAATGTTTGCTAGAAACTTGTATTTACAAGAAAGTGAGTGGGAGCACTACAACATTTCTGATAAGTATATGTGGATGACATATTGTTGATCCAAAATAATGTAGAATTTCTGGAAATCATAAACGGTTGTTTGAAGAGTGTTTTTCAAAGGAAGACCTGGATAAAGCTGCTTACATACTGGGCATCAAGATCTATAGAGATAGATCAAAACGCCTGATGATACTTTAAAAGAATGCACACCTTGACATGTTTTTGAAGGAGTTCAAAATAGATCAGTTAAAGAAGGGGTTCTTACCTAAATTGTAAAGTGTGAAGTTGAGTAAGACTCGAAGATTGACCACGACAGAAGAAAGAGGAAGAACGAAGGTCGTCCCCTATGCTTTTGTCATAGGCTCTATACGGTATGCCATGCTGAGTACCGCACCAGATGTGTGCCTTGCCACATGTCTGGCAAGAGCGTACAAAGGTGATCTAGGAGTAGATCACCAGATAGCAGTCAAAATTGTCCTTAGAGGAATAAGGAAATGTTTCTCGGTTATGGAGGTGATAAAGAGTTCGATGTAAAGAGTTACGTCGATGCAAGCTTAACACCTATCCGGATAGCTCTAAGTAGAGATACCGGATACATATAATGGAGCAATAATTTGGAATAGCTCCAAGTGGAACGTGGTAGCAGCATCTATGATATAAAGTTTTGCGAAATACATAGGGCTCTGAATATGGCAAGACCCGTTGACTACAACCTCTCTCACAAGCATAACATGATCAAACCCAGAACTCTTTGAGTGTTTATCACATAGTGATGTGAACTAGATTATTGAGTCTAGTAACCTCTTTGGCTGTTGGTCACATGGCGATGTGACCTGTGAGTGTTAATCACATGGCGATGTGAACTAGATTATTGACTCTAGTGCAAGTGGGAGACTGTTGGAAATATGCCCTAGAGGCAATAATAAATTGGTTATTATTGTATTTCCTTGTTCATGATAATCGTTTATTATCCATGCTAGAATTGTATTGATAGGAAACTCAGATACATGTGTGGATACATAGACAACACCATGTCCCTAGTAAGCCTCTAGTTGACTAGCTCGTTGATCAATAGATGGTTACAGTTTCCTAACCATGGACATTGGATGTCGTTGATAACGGGATCACATCATTAGGAGAATGATGTGATGGACAAGACACAATCCTAAGCCTAGCACAAGATCGTGTAGTTCGTTTGCTAAAGCTTTTCTAATGTCAAGTATCATTTCCTTAGACCATGAGATTGTGCAACTCCCGGATACCGTAGGAGTGCTTTGGGTGTGCCAAACGTCACAACATAACTGGGTGGCTATAAAGGTACACTACAGGTATCTTCGAAAGTGTCTGTTGGGTTGGCACGAATCGAGACTGGGATTTGTCACTCCGTGTAAATGGAGAGGTATCTCTCGGCCCACTCGGTAGGAGATCATCATAATGTGCACAGTGTGATCAAGGAGTTGATCATGGGATGATGTGTTATGGAAGGAGTAAAGAGACTTGCCGGTAACGAGATTGAACAAGGTCGGAATACCGACGATCGAATCTCGGGCAAGTACAATACTGCTAGACAAAGGGAATTTCATACGGGATTGATCGAATCCTCGACATCGTGGTTCAACCAATGAGATCATCGTGGAACATGTGAGAACCAACATGGGTATCCAGATCCCGCTGTTGGTTATTGATCGGAGAGTTGTCTCGGTCATGTCTGCATGGTTCCCGAACCCATATGGTCTACACACTTAAGGTTCGATAACACTAGGGTTATAAAGGAAGTTTGTATGTGGTTACCGAATGTTGTTCGGAGTCCCGGATGAGATCCTGGATGTTACGAGGAGTTCCAGAATGGTCCGGAGGTAAAGAATTATATATGGGAAGTCCTGTTTTGGTCACCGAAAAAGTTTCGGGTTTTATCAGTAATGTACCGGGACCACCGGGAGGGTCCCGGTGGTCCACCAAGTGGGGCCACCAGCCCCGGAGGGCTGCATGGGCCAAGTGTGGGAGGGGACCATCCCCAGGTGGGCTGGTGCGCCCCCCCCCACAAGGGCCCAAGGCGTCTAGGGTTTGGGGAGGGGGCGCCTCCACCTAACTTGGGGGGCAAGTTTCCCCTCCCCCCCTTGGCCGCCACCCTAGATGGGTTTGGGGCTGCCGCACCCCTTGGGGTGGAAACCCTAAAGGGGGAGCACCCCCCTCCCTCTCCCCTATATATACTTGAGGACTTTGGGGCTGCCAACACATGAGTTTTGACCTCTCCATGGCGCAGCCCTGCCTCTCTCCCTCCTCCTCTCCCGCGGTGCTTGGTGAAGCCCTGTAGGATTGCCACGCTCCTCCACCACCACCACGCCGTCGTGCTACTGCTGGACGGAGTCTTCCCCAACCTCTCCTTCTCCCCTTGCTGGATCAAGGCGTAGGAGACGTCACCGGGCTGTATGTGTGTTGAACGCGGAGGTGCCGTCCGTTCGGCACTAGGATCATCGGTGATTTAGATCACGACGAGTACAACTCCATCAACCCCGTTCACTTGAACTCTTCCGTTTAGCGAGCTACAAGGGTATGTAGATGCACTCTCCTTCCCCTCGTTGCTAGATTACTCCATAGATTGATCTTGGTGATGCGTAGAAAATTTTGAATTTCTGCTACGTTCCCCAACAATTAGGGGGTCCTTGGACAGCCGGACTATATATTTTAGCCGGACTCCGTGCCGTGTCCGGATGGGATTCTCCTTGGCGTTGAAGGCAAGCTTGGCAATACGGATATGTAGATCTCCTACCTTGTAACCGACTCTGTGTAACCCTAGCCCCCTCCGGTGTCTATATAAACCGGAGGGTTTAGTCCGTAGGATAACAACAATGATACCATAGGCTAGCTTCTAGGGCTTAGCCTCTTCGACCTCATGGTAGATCAACTCTTGTAATACACATATCATCAAGATCAATAAAGCAGGAAGTAGGGTATTACCTCCATCAAAGGGCCCGAACCTGGGTAAACATCGTGTCCCCCGCCTCCTATTACCATCCGCCTTAGACGCACAGTTCGGGACCCCCTACCGAGATCCGCCGGTTTTGACACCGAATTGGTGCTTTCATTGAGAGTTCCACTGTGCCGTCACTGTAAGGCTAGATGGCTCCTTCGATCATCGGCAACGATGCGATCCAGGGTGAGGTTTTCCTCCCCGGACAGACTCGCTTGGCCATCTGGAGCAGATCAAGAGCTACGCCCCTGGCCATCAGGCCAGGTTTGGAAACTTGAACTATACTGCCGACATCCGCGGAGACTTGATCTTCGACGGATTCGAGCCCATGTCAGGTGCACCGCACGATCATGACGAGCATGACTTAGCTCTGTCGTCGGACAGTGTTCGGGAGATCACAGCTGCGACTACTCCGGCCCTCAATCGGGAACAAATTGCGCCATCTGAGGACGGGTGGATGGACCCCACCACGAAGGCTGCGCACTCAGTGGCGATAGAGCCGAATACAGACTTCACCTCCTACGAGACCCGTGTTGCCGAACCGTTGGATTCGTCCCCGGCCATGGGCTCCGAGCCGCCTGCGTCCGTGCCTATCGAATCCGATTGGGCACCGATCATGGAGTTTACCTCCGCGGATATCTTTCAGCACTCGCCCTTTGGCGACGTGCTAAACTCGTTGAGGTCTCTCTCCCTATCAGGAGACCCTTGGCCGAACTATGTCCGGCTAGAATGGAATGCGGACGACTAAGAAATTCGCTCCCCACCCACCACCCACTTAGAAGCCACTGTCGACGATTTAACCGACATGCTCGACTTCGGCTCCGAAGACATCGACGATATGGATGACGATGCTGGAGACGAACAAGAACCGTCGCCCACAGGGCGCTAGACTGCCACCTCATCATATGACATATACATGGTGGACACCCCCAAAGAAGGTGATGGCGATAAGACAGCGGAGGATAACCCCTCCAAGAAGCAACCCAAGCACCGACGTCAGCGGCGGCGCTCTAAGTCCCGCCATAGCAAAAGCAGCGATGCCGGCATAAAAGACAATAATGCTCCGGATAGTGCCAAAGACGACGACAATCCCCTCCAGCCAGACCCAGAGTGGGAGGATGAACAAGCTAGCCCTACGGAACAGGCAGCAGACAGAGAATCGGAGGAGGACAATTACATGCCTCTCTCCGAAGACGAGGTGAGCCTCGGCGACGAAGAATTTATCGTGCCTGAGGATCCCGTCGAGCAGGAGTGCTTCAAGCGCCGGCTTATAGCCACAGCAAACAGCCTGAAGAAAAAGCAACAACAGCTTCGAGCTGATCAAGATCTGCTAGCGGACAGATGGACTGAAGTCCTGGCGGCCGAGGAATACAAACTCGAACGCCCAACCAAGAGTTACCCAAAGCGCAGGTTGCTACCCCAACTCGAGGAGGAAGCATTAAAACCTACATCACCAGCGTATGATGCGGCTGATCAGCCACCTCGTGGCCGAGACAGAGGGACATATCAGCCCGAAGTCCAGCCCGCACACTGTCGCCAGACAAACAAAAACACCAAGGCTGGGGCAACACACGGGACCTGCGAGACGTATTGGAAAACAAAGCAGGACATACAAGATCGATCTACGGATCACGGGGTCGCGCACCAACGCGTGACGATGATCGTCACGCCCGATACACTAAAAGCAAATCCGGCCGGGCCGAATATAGCAGACAAGACTCGTATGAACTGCGTCCTGACATAGCCCGGCACAGAGGCGCCGCACACCCCCTATGCTTCACCGATGAAGTAATGGATCATGAATTCCCAGAAGGGTTTAAACCCATGAACATTGAATCATATGATGGTACTACAGATCCCGCGGTATGGATAGAAGACTTCTTCCTCCACATTCACATGGCCCACGGGGATGATCTACACGCCATCAAGTACCTCCCGCTAAAACTCAAAGGGCCGGCTCGGCATTGGCTGAATAGCTTGCCGGCAAACTCCATCAGAATTTGGGAGAGCCCAGCAGATGCATTCCTGGACAATTTCCAGAGCACTTATGTGCGACCGCCGGATGCTGATGATTTAAGTCATATAACTCAGCAGCCAGGGGAATCGGCCAGAAAATTCTGGACCCGGTTCCTAACTAAGAAGAACCAAATTGTCGACTGTCCGGATGCAGAGGACTTAGCGGCATTTAAGCATAACATCTGTGACAAGTGGCTCGCCTGGCACCTCGGTCAAGAGAAGCCAAAATCCATGGCAGCCCTCACGACACTTATGACCCGCTTTTGTGCGGGTGAAGATAGCTGGTTGGCTCGTAGTAACAACACAGCAAGCAAACCTGGCACATCAGAGGCCAGGGATAGCGACAGCAAACCACGACGCAACAAACACAAGCGTCGCAAATATGGTGAAAACGCCGAAGATACGGCAGTTAATGCCGGGTTTAGTGGCTCAAAGTCCGGTCAGCGGAAAGGGCCCCACGCAAAAAACAATTCGGGTCCATCCAGTCTGGACCGCATACTCGATCGTCGATGCCAAATTCACGGCACCCCAGGGACGCCAGCCACCCATACCAACAGAGAATGCTGGGTCTTCAAACAAGCCGGCAGCGCAGGCGCCAAAAACAGTGAAGGAGGGTCTCAAAGCAATGATGGTGACGAAGAGCCCAGATCACCGAACACGGGAGGGCAAAAGAAATTTCCCCCGCAAATCCAAATGGTGAATGTGGTAAACACCACCCAAATTCCCAAACCGGACCGGAAATGCACCCCTAGGGATGCCATCTTAACGAAACTAGTCGTCCCACAATATAAACTAGGGCCGATCACCTTCAACCGCACGGATCGTCCGGTTAACGCCGATCAAGGCAACCCAGCCGCACTAGTCCTCGACCCAATAATTGACGGGTTCCACCTCACACGAGTCCTTATGGACGGAGGCAGCAGTTTAAACCTGCTTTACCAGGACACAGTGCGCAATATGGGCATCGATCATTCGGTGATCAAACCCACTAAAGCCACTTTCAAAGGCATTATACCAGGTGTGGAAGCCAGCCGCACAGGCTCCATCGCCCTTGAGGTAGTCTTCGGATCACCTGACAATTACCGTACTGAAGAGTTAATCTTTGAAATCGTCCCCCTCCACAGTGATTATCAGGCACTGCTCGGACGACCCGCGTTCGCTCGATTCAACGCGGTGCCACATTATGCCTACCGTAAGCTCAAAATGCCCGGCCCAAGCGGCGTCATCACGGTTAATGGCAAGGATGAACTTTACTTTGGTGTCAATGAGTACACCAGTGCCTTAACAGCAGAAGCAACGAGCAGCACTTTGCAGCCGAACCCCGAGTCGACGGGCAGGCTCCCGGACACCGTCAAAGGACTCTGAACTACTTCCCGGAAGGATAGCCCGGCTCGTCCGGAGCTCAGTTAAACACTTTGGCGAAGGCCAAGACAGGCCACACTCAGCGGCTCAACCGCTCCTCAGCACGCAAACATTTCTTACATTTCCTTTGCAGGTTCACCTTTGCGCCGACCAGGACGGGCGATACGGAGGCAGCATGAACACGCAAAGGAATCCTTCGATATTCCCCGCGATGACCATCCGACTATACTCCGGATCCGCACGCAGCTTCTTCTTCCCTGGTCTCAGCAGGTTCCACAGTCGTATTTCTTTTCCATTATTACCTGTCTTATACGCATCGACGTACTATTCAAATAAAATATGTGGATTTGTATGACGCTTTTCTGCTGTCATTTCTTATTAACATTCTTTTCTCAAGTGGCATCCGTACACCGCGATATGCCTTTAAATGCGCCAGGGGCTTCGTTTTACCCACAGTATGGCAATAAAGTCTGAACACTTTCGTGGAAGTTCGGCACCCCGAACTTATAGCACTATATGCATCAGCTCCGAATCATGTCTAGGGTCAATAGTTGGGTTTGCCCGACTCCCATGTTTTGGTACCTTACGTTCCGCTATATCGGCTAAGGTAGCACTGGGAGAACTACTGCGATTGTGTCCCGGTTCTTCCGGACGAGCACATCAGTAGAGAAAGCCGAAAACTGACTGTCATGATACGGCGAGAGCTGGTCAGCTGTTCGAGAGGTCGTAAAATCTTTAAGGATTTCTCCTGCATAATGCCATAACCAATGCAGCGTGCGATGGATCGGTTTTTCCCCCGATCAGGTGCTTATAGAGCCCCTAGTACGGTCTTCCGAACACCAGGGGCTGCGCCTACCTTACTAAAGCTCCTATGGCTAAGTGAGAGTGATAAAGCCCTATAGTCCGATTGCTTGGTTCGTTGTGCTGAGCACCTCCTTCAAAGGACCCAAAACTGGGATAAAGAGTGCTCAGGTTTATCCCGAACACCCCCGTAATTCTTACGTGGGGGCAGAAGCCAACGACTGGCCAACTCTCAGGTTTAACATATAAAAAGGCCGCACGGGAGGGTAAACTTTTATATAACAGGCAATAAATAAATGACCTTGTTCAAACATTACAAAGGACAACATGATTGGCATTCATGGAAATATAATGTCCTTGGTGCATAGCTCCACTGCAAGGTAGGATCCTTTAAGGACGCTTTCATAATATAATTCGGGCTTGCGGTGCTCCTTCCCCTCTGGCAGCCTTTCAGTCATCATCTTCTCAGCATCCATCTTCCCCCAGTGCACCTTTGCGCGGGCGAAGGCCATTCGTGCACCCTCTATGCAGACCGACCGCTTGATGACGTCAAGTCGAGGGCAAGCGCTTACAAGCCGCTTCACGAGCCCGAAGTAGCTGCTTGGAATCAGCTCAGCAGGCCATAGCCGGATAATCAAATCCTTCATGGCTAGTTCCGCCGCCTTATGCAATTCGATCAGCTGTTTCAGTTGATCGGCAAAAGGCACCGGATAATTCGGTGCCAAATACTGCGACCAGAAGAGCTTATCCGCAGTGTTCCTTTTTTTGGCCCGGTAGAATTGGGCGGCATCCGATATGCTGCGGGGCAGCTCTGCAAATACCCCTGGAGAAATCCGAATTCAAAATTAGAAACATAATCTCCTCCTAAAATACTTGCTTTACAAGGAAAAAGCCTTACCCTCCGCGATCTTCCTCGCCTCTTGGATCCCCTGCAGGGCGCTTTGGGTTTCCCCCGGGCATCGCTCGTGGCCTGATGTGCCTTGGTGAGTTCAGATTCTTTCTCCGTTAAACTCTGTTCCAAAGTCTCGCATTTCTTCACGTCCTCTTACAGCTCCTGCTCAGCTTTAATAACCATGGCCTCATACTCCTCACGAAGAGCCTGCTCTGTGGTTGCCTTTTTCTCAGCCTCGGCCACAGCCTCCTTAAGGGCTTCGACTTCGGTCTCCATCCCTAGTGCAAATCATGAAGCCTATTTCATCATACTGAAAATTCATTCGCAATAAACGCGAACAAGACTTGTCCATACCTTGTTTATCTCCCAACTGCATTTTCAACTAGCCAAGTTCTTCTTTGGCCCGCTCCAGACTTTGATTCGGTCCGGAGATCTCCGCAGTATGAGAGGCAGCAGCCGCTACAGACGCCTGCTTATAACAGAAGAGAAATAGATGTCATTCATTGAGTCTTCCTGCGAACATAAAATTTGATCCTCTGTCCGGCTTTTTCTTTCACCGAACAGTGTATTAGGGGCTAATATCCATACCATGACTGTTAGGGATATAACTATTTGTGTAAGCCGCCTGTGAGGGGTTGGGATATACAAAGGTGATTCATTATATGAAGCCCAAGACCAAGCATGAAGATGGCGGTTCTGTAAGGGTCTAAAGCCCACAGGTGACTTAAGGCCCGTAGTGATAAACCGCCGTAATGGCATGACTTGTATCATAAGGCAGGATTAACTAGTCACCGAGCCGGGCACTGTTTATGAGCCGGCCGGGACTATGTAGGTCGCAGGGCGTCAACCCATGTATATAAGGGGACGACCCGCTAGCGGCTTAGGGCAAGTAACATCAAATCGATAGCCGGGCATAGCGTATCTCGCTCCCTGGCCATCGAAACCCTAGCAATACCAACCCAACTAGACGTAGGCTTTACCTTCATCGTAAGGGGCCGAACTAGTATAAAACTCTCTCGTGTCCCTTGTCCTGATTAACCCCTTTAAGCTTCCTAGTTGCGATGGCTCCACGACTAAGTCCTTTCATGAGGACACCTGCCGTGACAATTCCACGACAGTTGGCGCCCACCGTGGGGCCAGCGCATGGTGGATTTGAGTTCTTGAAGGGCAACTTCAAAGGGCTCAAGGGATACGTTGTGGGCTGGATGAGCAAGAGTCGTCGTGGCATGATCTACATCGACGACGAAGGCTGGGGCCCCGACGCCGGCTCAATTGAGTACGGGTACCAGGTCCCCTTCGGCGGAATTCACGTCTTCATCGGCCGGATTGGTGAGACGGGCCCCGAGCCGGACAACTGCGCCGATCTCGTCGAGACGGCTCAGCGTGCGAGACCCGCCCGAGCTCAATCCACCGTGAAGCGTGCCTTCATGGGTTGCATCCATGGAGGTGAACTTTCTGAAGAATCCGCAGATGGTGGTGAGACGGCCGTCCACTCTGATGGTGATTCGTCCACTGGTGAGACGGATTCGTTGTATCAACTGCAAGATGGCAGGCTTGGGGGCTGTTCCGATGGCAGCAGTATTCTGGACCCCTTTGAGCCGCCAAGCTGGGTAGGGGTCTTCATGGCTGGTACTCAACCCGGCCAAAACTCTACGGCTGCGACAGCAATAACGTTCGGGTCAGGAGCGGCCAGGGCAGGAGGCCCTGTGCACCCATCGGCTCAGGTGCTGATTGATCTCATGGATAAGCTGACGGCCTTGTTAACCGCCACAGTTATTCCTGCAAGTCAAGATGAGCATGATGCATAGGTGGCACAGGTGCGTGAGGAAATAGCTCGGGGCAAGGAGGCCTTAGCAGCTAAGGACACTAGGTTGGCCGTAGAACGGGCGGCTTTGGATGCACAGGCCCAACAGCTCCAGTCATAGGCTTTCCAGCTTATGATGAGCCTGAACGTGTCTAACAAGGTGATGAGGAGGAGACACCACTCCTCGGAACCTTTTCTCTAGACCTGGAGATGGCCCTAGTAACCTGCCAGAAGCAAATCAATTCATGACATCTGGAGCAGGGGGGCCGGTTCAGCCTCGGGTGATGGCACCTCCTCATGCGAATATGGCCCCGCCCGCTACGTACCAACACCACCGGGTCACTTTTCTAACCCTATGGAGAACCTGATCGCAGCATCGGCGCGCTTGGCGGCTCTCCCAGTGGACGGTGACGATCTGACTGTGGTGGAGACACGAAGGATCAGAGAACTCATCCAGACGGCTCTAGATCGGCAAGAGGCTTATTCCTATAGTCGGGATAGGATTCATTCAACTCCTTGCCCAAGCCGGAACCCGAGTTACAGCAGGCACATGGAGTCGGAAGCTTTGTCAAGAAACACCCAATGTCGTAACCAGCCCGGCAGTTATAATCCGATGCAAGATAGGATACGTCAAGAGGATGAGCGGGCGGCTCAACTAGCGGCTCAGCAGGTGGCTCATCAGACCTTCCTGGACTATCCAACTACTTCTATTGAGGCAGGAGTGGCCACAGAACCGGCGACGTTCCTTGTTTAGTGTCGGCTTTGCGTAATGTGCGTCTGCCCAAGGACTTCAAGGGACCCCGAAAGGTGCCAAATTATACGGCCGACTTACAGCCCGGGGCGTGGATCGAAAGCTATGAGATGGCCATGGAACTGTTAGAGGTCAGCTGCACGGCAATGGCTACGTACTTCACCATGATGTTGGATGGAACGGCCCGGACTTGGTTAAAGGACCTGCCGCCTAATTCCATCGGCTCATGGGCGGAATTAAAGGCCCGGTTCATTAAGAACTTCAAAGACACCTGCAAGCAGTGCATTTCAATTGTGAACTTAACTAATTGTAAGCAAGAGGAGGGTGAATCTACCACTCATTGGGTGCGCCGGGTTAAGCAGATAATACATTCGTCTGACAAGATGGATGCCGGCTTTGCAGTCCTCATGTTGGAGAAAAATTGCCGATTTGATCCGCTGAGACAAAAGCTGGGGTGCCTCAAACGTGATTGTAATGATATGGGTCAGCTGATGGCGGCTCTAGTCAAATACGCCGATTCTGATAGTACCAAGGATCCTGCGTCTGATGAGGAAAAGATCTGGAAGGGAAAGAAGAACGGCAATGGAAAGGCTCAGCAACATAACCCGGCAAATCAAGGAGGCAACAAGCGTAAAGCCGATGGTAACCTGGAGTTTGTGGCCAATGCTAATGCACAGGGTAACAATCAAAGACGCAAGGGGAGGCCACCCCCTCGATCTGGCGGGTCAGGTCCATCTCTTGAGTAGCTACTCAATGAGCCCTTTCCGAGACACAGCACCCGGGAAAGGCCGGCCACTCACTTATGGAAGGATAGCACGATCATGAAGGCTTTAAAGAATTCCAACACGTTCGACGACAATCATGGGTCGGGTGGCGGCTCAGGTGCCGGCGGCTTTCATGGCCCGAGTGGCGGTTCAAATTCCGGCTTTCAGGGAAATCAAGGTGGCTATAATCAGCAGCAGTCTGGTCAAGGAGGTCAGCAGCAGCAGCAGTCAGGTTATCAGAGCAATCCAAAGCAGCTGAATAGTGGACAGTATCATGTGTTCACCACTAGCTTATGGAAACGTGACCAGAAGATTCATAAAAGGGCAGTGAATGCTGTTGAGCTGGCGGTTCCTCGTTATTTGAGGTGGTCAGAGCAGCCTATTGTGTGGAGAAGGGAACATCACCCACCCCGGGTTGACAATCCGGGACAGTTAGCCTTGGTGGTAACGCCTCAAGTTGGTGGATATAAATTCACTAAGGTACTCATGGATGGATGTAGCAGCATTAACATCCTCTATTATGAGACCTTTCGACGTATGGGGTTGACTGACAAAAAATTAAAGACGTCCAACACCATTTTCCATGGAGTGGTGCCTGGTAAGTCAGCATACCTAGTTGGCAAGATTGAGCTAGAGGTAGCCTTTGGAGATGAATATGATTCTAGGGCTGAGAAATTAACCTTTGAGGTGGTCAAGATCAAAAGCCCGTATCACTCTTTGTTTGGACGGCCGGCTTATACCAAATTCATGGCGCGGATGTCGTGGTTTGTCACAGCAGATGTCCTCGTGAAAGGACTTAGTCGTGGAGCCATCGCAACGGGTTAGCTTGAAGGTGTTAAAGCGGACACAGGGACGCAAGAGAGTTTATACTAGTTCGGCCCTTCGATGAAGGTAAAAGCCTACGTCTAGTTGTGATGGAATTGATGGGGTTTCGATGACTAGGGAGCAAACAAGCTTCGCCTAAGTCTCGAGTTGTTGTCTGTCATCCTTGAACCGCCACCGAGTCGACCCCTTATATACATGGGTGACACCCGTCGGTTTACAGAGTTCCAACACCGACTCATATACGTGTTTGGTTTGGTCTCTACTTATTCCTAACTTACAATACAAGTTTACATACCGACGCCGGTTTACGGCTACAGGCCTTAAACCGATCATGGGCTTTAAGCCCTTATCTATCTTCATAGGTTTCAACATGCTTAACTACTGATGAAGTTAACCCGGCCCAGATAGGCCAGTTTACGCCCAGTAGTAATATCCCCAACATTAGGCCCCAGATTGATTTGAACAGGTTCATGTCAATCCATTAGCAAAAACTTCATCTTCAACACCTTCTTGTAGTTTGGTGAACCGTCGTGATGTCACCTTCCCTGATTGCTGTAAACCGGAGTGACGTCATCTGTCATAAAGAAACCATTCATGATACCTTCTTGTTTAATAGATCTGCAACATCGAGGCGATAGCTCCGTTTCCAAATTTGTGGCCCCTTGATTCTCGCGCCCGACACATGTCCCTTTCTTTATAAATAGGACCGAAGGGTCATCTCTTTTTCCCCTTCGTGCCCTTCTGCTTCATCTTCCCCGCGTCATCCAGCTTCGGAGCTCCGCCGCCGTCGACGACCTCTGCTCCAACCTTGGCCGCTGCATCACCCTGAGCGCACCAGAGCACCGCGGCGACCTTCCGCGTCTTCCTCAGCCCCGGTAAGTCTTCCATCTTTCTCATTACAGATCTGTTCTAGGGTTTCCATGTTCTCTAGTGTTCATCGCCTGCTCCTTGTTCATATGCTAGATCCTTAGAAAAGTCTGTGAATCTTTGCTTTTGTGTAGCAGTAGTGTTTATCCTCTGTTTTCACTTTCGCATATTAAGACCATAGATCTTATCCGTAGCGATGGCTCATTGATTCGGCACTGCTCCTTTTGGGTCATGAATTTATATTTCTTTCATGAACATGCTCCAGATCCAACGCTCTAATATAATCCTGTGAAACCTGTTTTTGCATCCTTACTCATCTGAAATCTCGACTGTTTCAATGCTTAGATCCGGCGGTTTTAACTTTGTAGAAAAAATTGCCAAAACGGTATATACCATTAGTCCCCTTGTTGAACCGCCAGATGTTGTTGCTTCATAAAACTCCGTTTTTATATAGAGCTGTCTCCGGTTTAACAATGTACATACCAGTGTACTTTAATCAATGTATTCTTGAACCGGAATCACTTATCTTGTAGATTTCATCTTGTAGTTACCTCCGCCGGTTTACCGGACAGTCCGGTTCGGAAACGCCGTCCAGAGGTCTCTAGTTTGCTTGTCAGTGCTTGTCCTAAAGCGGGCTGTTTTCGTCAACCTCTTAATCCATCTGACTCCGATTATCATGTTACTTCCCACTCATCCTCTGGCGAATCATCGGCTACTCAGCTACCACCGCTAAAAACGGTGCTTGGGTAAGTTATACTTATCATAATATTTCCGGTACAGCACCTTGGAACATATACTGTATTTGACTTTGTTATTCCTTTCAGGGCCAAGCCTAGGCCGAGCAAGAAGGCTCGCCTGGATAAAGCGGCCGAGGAGGACGCCGTCCCTGAACCGGGTAAAACACCGGATCTTGAAGCGGCCATTCCTGAAGATATACCCAATGATCCACCACAGCAGGATGTCGATTGTATTGCTGAAGAAAGGCCTATTGAAACCTCAAACCCTGTCAACCAGCCCAAAAGCCCCATCCGGATTGAAAAATCTACCAGTCCGTCAAAGCTTATTGATAAACCAACGGCCCCAGTGCAAACCGGCGATGCCAAGAATGATGAGGTTGTTATTACTGGTATTGGTCGCACAGAGCCCAGCAATCCTGTTGCCTTATCCAAACACACTGCCAAGGAAGAAGCTGCTGCCATTGGCAAAGGAAAATGGAATGCCGATCTGACAACTTATGCCGCTCTAAACGTCCAAGATCTCCATTCCGGCTATCTGAACCGGCTATACACCAGCCGTGACTATGAAGCCGGTCTGGTTAATATGATGAAAGAAAAATATGAGGTAACTTCCATATGCTTAAATGCGTATATACTTCAATCTGTCAAATCTTCTAGCCCCCAAGGGACGGTTTAGAATCTCCGTTCAAACCGGGACTTGCCAATGCAGTCTTCAATGTTTTCTGAATTTGCTGATATAGCCCCCAAGGGCCGGTTCAACTTAGCGTAGTTAAACCGGGACTTTAGGTAATTAAGATTGTAGCAATAGTATGAACTGAACAAATAGCCATTAGCCCCCAAGTGCCAAGTTGAATATTTGTATTGAGCTTGGGACTTTCCTGAAGAATTTGAAGAGCAAATATGCATTAGCCCCAAGTACCAAGGGCATAACTTGTTATGTGGTTGGTACTTTAATTCTTGTACCGCTTTCTGAATCATATAGCTGTCTATATGCAGGCTGAGCTGAACAAAAAGGAAAGCCAAATCGCCGATCTGCAAGAAAATCTGAAGACCCAACAAGCTGAAACCTCAAAAGCAAAAGAGGAACTGACCAGCGCCTTAGGCGTCACGGAACAGCTGAAGAAGGGCTTCAAGAAGGAGCGGGCAGATTGGGCCACTGAAAAATCCGCTTTAACCAAACGAGCAGAAGATGCCGAGGCTGCACTGAAACTGGTGGTGGATGAACTGACCAGCCTAAAGCGGCACGTGCATGCCATGACCGCTGCTATCTTTGGTAAGACGGTTTGATTTCTGGATTGATTCGGCCGTCTTATAGAGCTGCCGGTTTGTTAACCCTTTGTAATATTTCAGGGACACGCATTGGTCACTTGGGGTCAGATGTGCGGAAGAAATTGAAAGCCGCCTACACTTTAATCGAACAACTGTACACTGGTGCACAGCGGATCATCTCTACTGCATCCCACAACAATTTGGCGCCTACTTTGATTCAGGACACTCTGAAGAGATTGTCAATGCTTCCTGCTTGGGTTGAAGAGCTGAAGAAATCTGCTGCTCGAACCGGTGCGATCAATGCCTTAATCTGGGCAAAAGCTTGGGTGCCGGATTTTGATCCTGTTGAAGTGGCTCAGGGCTATCCCAGCTTGAAGGAAGACGGCTCAGAGTTTAGCGAAGCGGATCTGCGAGCAATAAACCGGGAGATGCGTCCGCTAGCTTGTCAATTGGTTGAGGAGGCAGACTTGTCCCATTATCAAGCCCAATATGATGGCCAAAACAAGCGAGTAGCTGCACCAATTCCTGAAGCGGAAAATCTTATCCCTCCAATCTGTAAGCATACTTACGCTCCCGACATTGAACCGTCTTCGCTGATCCATGATGAAGCTGTCTTTCAAGCATTAATGGGAATCGACTGGACAACTGTTGATTTCCAGCTGCTGGGTAGAGAAGCTGAAGTTGAAGCGGCGCAGGATGACCCACAACCATCAGGCCAGGCTGGTGACCAAGCTTGAACCGGAAGCTGGTTTAAACTACTTCTCCTGTGCGAAAAACAATGATCTTATCTTGGGCACCGTGTTGCCTTGTAATAGGCTAGCTGATACTTTTGATTTTGATATGCCTTCATGCGTAATTACTGCAACTTGCTCTTCCTTTGGGTGATGAACTTTCCAAAGTATTTTCTGCAATATAAAAATCTTAAAGCACCACCGCGGTTGTACCGTCAGGCGGAGTATGATGTCTGCATATATGAAATCAAAATATCTGAAACTTAAGCATATGATCCAATCTTTAAGATACATAATACCTGCCATCGTTGGGCATGAAGTTGGCTTGGCCAATCTTGAAGCGGAGTTTCATAAACCCACACTGTTGGAGGAGATAGCAGCTCCTGTATATATATAATGCTGGTTTACCATGTAAACCGTGTCGGGTTATAATAAAACACCGTGTTACTCCGTAATAGGATTTTTAAGAAAAAATAAAACCGGGCAAATGTACCGTGTTCCGTCAATTGACAGTTTGAACCGGCTTAAAACTTTGTCGGTTTAAAAACCGCAACAGAAAGAAAGAAATATCTATCAAAGAAATTTGTGAAGCAAAGTTAATGATAAAACCGTTTGCAAAAGGAGGCTTTATTTGAGCCGATCAGATGGTGTTACCATGGTCGGACACGACCAAGCTCCCGATAGGTGTATCTATGGTTCAAGTCAGCCAGGTCCCCAAATGAAATCGTGGCATTTATGCCGATCAAGAGGCGTGGCAATGGTTCGGGTTCGACCAATCCCCCAAGTGATTATGTGGCCTTTAGGCTGATCAAGAGGCGTGACTGGTTCAAACATGACCAAGTCCCCACGTGATCTGGTGGCTCTCGCCTATCAAGAGGTGTTGCATTGGTTCGGAAACGACCAAGCCCCCAAGTGATATAACATGATGCTTTGAAAAGCTAACTGAAGGGGTAAACCGGAGGCCGCTATAGAGCAACTCCGTGTAACCACACATGATGTAAACGAACAGATACCCCGCTTTAGCTGAGGTTCCGGTTTATTGTATTTAATCATAACATATACATTGTCATAATATGTACATAGGTAGAGCCAATGGCTCAGGTATAATAAGGCCAAAGATGAGCTATGTTCCACGGCCTGTTGGTCTCCTCCTCTGATGTACGTGAGTCTTTATGCTCTCGAATATCGATCAGATAGTATGACCCGTTGTGCAGATTTTTGCTGACCACGAAAGGTCCCTCCCAAGGTGGGGATAGCTTATGCATATCAGTCTGATCTTGGATGAGCCGAAGCACCAAATCTCCTTCCTGAAAGGTTCTGGTTCTGACTCGGCGACTGTGATAACGACGAAGATCCTGTTGGTAAATCGCTGAGCGGGCGGCTGCTATGTCATGTTCTTCATCCAATAGGTCCAAAGCGTCTTGTCGTGCTATCTCGTTTTCCGCTTCAACATAAGCTGCCACACGAGGTGAATCATGACGTATATCACTGGGGAGAACCGCCTCCGCTCCATAGACCATAAAGAACGGTGTGTATCCTGTTGATCTGTTTGGTGTAGTATTGATGCTCCATAACACAGATGGTAACTCTTCTACCCAACAACCCGGTGTTCTCTGCAAATGAACCATAAGCCGGGGCTTGATGCCTCTCAAGATCTCTTGATTAGCCCTTTCTGCTTGACCATTGGACTGTGGGTGTGCCACTGATGAAACGTCAAGCCGGATGTGCTCCCGTTCGCAGGACTCCTTCATGGCACCCTTAGACAAATTGGTACCATTATCTGTGATGATACTGTGTGGAAAGCCAAACTGGAAAATCACTTTTTTTATGAATTGAACCACCGTGGCCGCATCACACTTGCTAACAGGTTCTGCCTCCACCCACTTTGTAAACTTGTCAACCGCCACCAGGAGGTGGGTCTTCTTATCCTTGGACCTTTTGAAAGGCCCAACCATATCCAGCCCCCAAGTTGCAAACGGCCAAGTGATTGGAATCATTCTCAATTCTCGAGCCGGCACATGAGCACGTCTTGAAAACTTTTGGCAACCGACACATCGTCTGACCAGATCCTCCGCATCAGCATGAGCAGTTAACCAATAGAAGCCATGGCGGAACGCTTTAGCCACCAAAGACTTTGAACCGGCGTGGTGACCACAATCTCCTTCGTGGATCTCACACAAAATTTCACAGCCTTTTTCAGGAGACACACAACGTTGAAACGCCCCTGACACACTGCAATGATGCAACTCGCCATTGATAATAGTCATGGACTTGGATCGCCGGATTATCTGTCGGGCTAGAGTCTCATCCTCTGGTAACTCGCCTCGGTTCTTGTATACAAGGTAAGGAAGCGTCCAATCCGGAATAACACGAAGAGCTGCTACCAATTGAGCCTCCGGATCAGGAATAGCCAAATCCTCTTCATCGAGGAGCTTCCCCGACGGGTTGTGCAGCACATCGAGGAAGACATTAGGCGGGACCGGTTTGCGCTGAGAACCCAGCCGGCTTAAAGCGTCCGCCGCTTCATTCTTCCGTCGGTCCACGTGATCCACCTGATAGCCTTTAAAGTGACCGGCGATAGTATCCACCTGAGGACGATATGCTGCCATGAGTGGGTCCTTAGAATCCCAAGTACCAGACACTTGTTGAGCCACGAGATCCGAGTCACCGAAGCACTTAACTCGACTTAGATTCATCTCCTTAGCCATCCAGAGACCATGGAGCAAGGCTTCATACTCAGGTGCATTGTTAGTACAAGGAAACATTAAGCGGAGAACGTAACAACACTTATCACCTCGTGGGGAAGTTAATACGACTCCAGCCCCCGAGCCTTCCAATTGCCTGGATCCATCAAAATGGATGGTCCAATATGTGTGATCCGGCTTTTCTTCAGGTGCTTGCAGCTCCGTCCAATCATTGATGAAATCAACAAGTGCTTGAGACTTAACCGCCGTCCGAGGCACATAGTTCAACCCGTGGGGCCCAAGCTCTATAGTCCACTTGGCAATCCGGCCAGTCGCTTCCCGGTTCTGGATGATATCCCCCAAGGGAGCAGAACTGACTACCGTAATGGGGTGCCCTTGGAAATATTGCTTAAGCTTTCGGCTCGCCATAAAAACTCCATATACCAGCTTCTGCCAATGCGGATACCTTTGTTTAGACTCAATGAGCACCTCGCTGATATAATAGATCGGACGTTGAACCAGATGCTCCTTGCCTGCCTCTTTTCGCTCCACCACAATAGCCACACTGACCGCACGAGCATTAGCAGCAACATATAGCAGCAACGGCTCCTTGTCAATGGGAGCGGCGAGCACGGGCGGATTGGCCAATTGCCGCTTTAAGTCCACAAATACCTTATCAGCAGCAGAACTCTAGATGAATTGATCCGTCTTCTTCAACATCTGATATAAAGGGATTGCCTTCTCACCAGGGCGGCTGATAAACCGGCTTAACGCGGCAATCCGGCCTGCCAGGCGTTGAACATCATTGATACACTTCGGTTTAGCCAGGGAGGTGATGGATGTGATCTTCTCCGGATTAGCCTCGATTCCCCTGTTGGACACCAGAAAACCCAATAACTTGCCTGCCGGTACACCAAAGACACACTTGGCCGGATTAAGCATCATCTTGTACGTCCTCATATTATCAAAGGTTTCCTTCAAATCGTCAACCAGAGTCTCCTTCTCCCTTGACTTAACCATGATATCATCCACGTAAGCATGTACATTACGGCCAATCTGCTTGTGAAGACAATTTTGTACACACCGTTGATAAGTTGCCTGGGCACTCTTGAGACCAAAGGGCATCGACACATAGCAGAAGGCTCCAAAGGGAGTTATGAATGTCGTCTTCTCCTGGTCCTTAACTGCCATTTTGATCTGATGATAGCCAGAATATGCATCCAAAAAACTCAAATGCTCACAACCCGCCGTAGCATCAATAATTTGATCAATACGGGGAAGGGCAAAAGGATCTGCTGGACAAGCCTTATTAAGATCTGTGTAATCCACACACATGCGCCAGGTGCCGTTTTTCTTAAGGACCAGCACCGGATTGGCAAGCCACTCAGGGTGAAAAACTTCAACAATAAAGCCAGCTGCTAAGAGCCTGGCTACCTCCTATCCAATCGCCTTGCGTCTTTCTTCGTTAAACCGGCGGACAAACTATTTCTCCGGTTTCTATTTAGGATCCACATTAAGGGCGTGCTCAGCGAGTTCCCTCGGTACACCTGGCATGTCAGATGGCTTCCATGCAAAAATGTCCCGATTCTCATGGATGAACTCGATGAGCGCGCTTTCCTATTTCGGATCCAAGTTGGCACTGATGCTGAACTATTTGGACGAATCGCCAAGCACGAAGTCAACAAGTTTAGTCTCAGCTGTCGATTTAAATTTCAGGGCCGGATCATGCTCCGTAGTTGGCTTTTTCAACGGAGTCATGTCTGCCGGATCAACATTGTCCTTATAAAATTTCAGTTCCTCGGTGGCACAAACCGACTCTGCATAGGCTGCATCTCCTTCCTCGCATTCCAAAGCGACCTTACGGCTTCCGTGAACCGTTATTGTCCCCTTGTGACCCGGCATTTTGAGCTGCAAATACACATAACAGGGCCGTGCCATAAATTTGGCGTAGGCCGGTCGCCCAAACAGGGCGTGATATGGACTTTGCATTTTCACCACTTCAAACGTCAATGTTTCCGACCTGGAATAATAATCATCTCCGAAAGCCACTTCCAGAGCTATCTTACCAACAGGATATGCTGACTTGCCAGGTACCACTCCATGGAACACCGTATTGGACGGTTTGAGATTTTTATCTGTTAGCCCCATACGACGGAAGGTCTCATAGTACAAAATATTAATGCTGCTCCCTCCATCCATGAGCACCTTGGTGAACTTGTAACCTCCCACCTGAGGTGCCACCACCAGAGCTAACTGACCCGGATTATCAACCCAGGGAGGGTGATCCTCTCTGCTCCATATGATTGGATGTTCAGACCAGCGTAGATAACGGGGCATGGCCGGTTCAACAGAGTTGACTGCCTTCTTCTGAACCTTCAGGTCTCGCTTGTCCAAGCTAGTGCTGAAGACATGGTACTGCCCACTACTCAAATGCTTTGGGTTGCTCTGGTAACCCGACTGTTGCTGCTGCTGGTTGTAACCACCCTAGTTGTTCTGATTAATTTCATTGTTATGTCCGCCCGGATTACCATTAAATCCTGAACCAGAATTTCCTCCACCGTAACCCGGCTCGGATCCTGAGCCACCGCCGGAGCCGTGATCATACCGGAAAGCATTAGAATTCTTGAACTCCTGCATAATGAAGCAATCCTTCCAAAGGTGGTTTGCAGGCACCTCCTTCGTTCCATGCTTTGGACAGGGCTGGTTCAATAGATAATTTAAGCGGTCCGGGTTAGGGTTAGGCGCTCCACCGCGATTCGGAGGTTTACCCTTGCGTTGTTGACCCTTGTCCTGCATGTTGGTATTAGCCACGAAGTCCATGTTGCCATCCGCTTTACGCTTGCCTCCGCTACTGTTACCTGCCGAGTGATGCTGCTGACCTTTGGAGTTGTTGTTCCTCTTTCCCTTCCCTGTCTTGTCATCATCAGACTCGGGATCCTTGGTACTATTAGAATCAGCATACTTTACCAAAGCAGCCATGAGGGTCCCCATGTCAGCGCAATGGCGCTTCATCCCTCCCAACTTCAGCTTTAGGGGCCCAAACCGGCAGTTGCCTTGTAGGGTTATGACTGCAGTGTCAGCGTTGATGCGGTCTGATGAATGCAACACTTGTGAGACCCGGCGCACCGAATGAGTCATTGATTCTCCTTCCTCCTGGACGCAGGCGGCTAAGTCCACTATCGACATCGGCTGCTTACATGTATCCTTGAAATTACTGATAAACCGGGCTCGTAATTGGGCCCATGAACCGATAGAGTTGGCCGGTATGCTTTTCAACCAAGTACGGGCCGTTCCTTTGAGCACCATGGTAAAATATTTCAGACATGCCGCATCATCCACATCAAGCATCTCCATGGCCATCTCATAGCTCTCCACCCATGTATCTGGAGGTTGATCCGCCGTGTAATTTGGCACCTTGCGCGGGCCTTTGAAATCCTTGGGCAGGCGCACATTGCGTAAAGCGGGGATAAGGCAAGGCACCCCCAAAGAACTAGAAGTAACACCAGGTTCGATCGAGATAGTTGGACGAACCGGCGTAAGCTGCCGAGCCTGATACTGTGCAGCTAACTCGGCCTCCCTGCGCGCTCGGGCCCGGTCCACCACTTCCTGAGCGTTATCAGCACCACCCGCTGGGTTGTTGCCGCGGGGTGCTCCTCGTCGTTCAGTACTTGATATGGCCGGTTCATCCATATGCCTGCTATAGCTCCGGCTCGGACGAGGGGTCAAGTGGATCCGGTCGCGGCTGTACGAGTATGCTTCCTGTTGGACCAAAGCTGTCCTAAGAAGCTCCTTGACCCGGCGCGTCTCTACCGCCTGCGGCGAGTCACCTTCAATTGGAATGGCCTCCAGTCGTGCAGCAGCGGCAACGAGATTGTCCATTGGGTTGTAGTAGTGACCCGGAGGTGTTGAAACAGCCTGAGGTATAACAGTGTTTTGACGGAGCGGGTTCACCAGACGGGGCTGAACCGGCGTGCCGGTCCCAGGAGCTTCCGCCCGGTTTATTTCTAGCGGATTACTGGTTCCTGCTCCTGGGGTGTTGAAAAGGTCTCTGGTCTCGAAAACCGAAGGTAAACGGGATCGGTACTTCCTCTTCATGAATTCATGCGATGCGTTCTGGTCCAACATGAGCCTGTAGGCTTGGGCGTCTAAAGCGGCCCGCTCTACGGCCATCCTGGTATTCTCAGCTGCCAGGTCCGCCTTGGCCTGGGTGATCTGTTCCCTCACCTTTGTAATCTCCGCGCTGTGGACATCCTGATTCACCGGGTTAGCTTCTGCCATAAGCATAGCCAATGCATCAAATAGATCTGATAGAACTTGAGCCGGCGGGCGTACAGGGCCTCCTGCCCCGGCAGCCGTCGCCGCTCCTGAACCAGAGGTTGTTGCCGCAGCGGTCGAAGAATGAAGCATTGCTTGCGTACCGGCCATGAATATTCCAACTCGGTTAGGTAGATCAGAGGAGTCCGGAATACTGTTGCCATCGGAACAGCCCCCAATCCGGCCATCTTGTAGCTGGTATAGAGATTCAGCTTCTCCGGTTGATGACTCGTCGCTGGAGTAAACGACAGTCTCACCGCCAGATTCCGATCCATCCTCATAACTTCCTCCATGGATGACTCCCACGAAGGCACGATTCACGGCCGGTTTAACCCGGGCAGATCGCGCACGCTGAGCCGTTTCGACGAGGTCGGTGCAGATGTCCGGCTCAGGGCCTGGTTCACCGATCTTGCCGATGAAAACGTGTATACCACCAAAGGGGACCCAGTACCCATACTCAACTGAGCCGGCCTCAGGGCCCCAGCCTACATCGTCGATGTAGAGCTTACCGCGACGACTCTTAGTCATCCGGCCCACAGCGTAGCCCTCGAGTCCTTCGAAGCGGCCCTCCAAGAACTTGAAACCATCGTGCGATAGCCCCACGGTGGGCGCCAACTGTCGTGGTTTTGTCACGGCAGATGTCCTCGTGAAAGGACTTAGTCGTGGAGCCATCGCAACGGGTTAGCTTGAAGGGGTTAAAGCGGACACAGGGACGCAAGAGAGTTTATACTAGTTCGGCCCCTTCGATGAAGGTAAAAGCCTACGTCTAGTTGTGATGGAATTGATGGGGTTTCGATGACTAGGGAGCAAACAAGCATCGCCTAAGTCTCGAGTTGTTGTCTGTCGTCCTTGAACTGCTGCCGGGTCATCCCCTTATATACATGGGTGACACCCGTCGGTTTAGAGAGTTCCAACACCGACTCATATACGTGTTCGGTTTGGTCTCTACTTATTCCTAACTTACAATACAAGTTTACATACCGACGCCGGTTTACGACTAGAGGCCTTAAACCGATCATGGGCTTTAAGCCCTTATCTATCTTCATAGGTTTCAACATGCTTAACTACTGATGAAGCTAACCCGGCCCAGATAGGCCGGTTTACGCCCAGTAGTAATATCCCCAATAGCGGCCGTGTTATGTGTATTTGTAGCTCAAGATGCCAGGTCACAAGGGCACCATTACTGTACATGGGAGTCGAAAGATAGCCCTGGAATGTGAAGAGGGGGATGCGGCTTATGCCGGGTCTGTTTGTGCAGCAGAGGAGCTGAAGTTTTATCAAGATAACGTTGACCCGGCGGATATGACACCTCTGAAGAAGCCAACCATAGAGCATGACCCGGTAATGAAGTTTAAGTTAGCTGATGAAACCAAGCTGGTTGATTTTACTCCAGGCGACTCATCTAAGCAATTCAGCATCAGTGCCAATCTGGATTCTAAATAGGAAAGCGCGCTCATCGAGTTCATCCGTGAGAATCGGGACATCTTTGCATGGAAGCCTTCTGACATGCCGGGTGTACCGAGAGAACTGGCTGAGCACACTCTTAATATTGATCCGAAGTTTAAGCCGGTCAGGCAATTTCTTCGGCGGTTCAACGAAGAGAGACGTAAAGCGATTGGAGAAGAGGTGCCCCGGCTCTTAGCGGCCGGGTTCATTGTTGAAGTTTTTCACCCAAAGTGGTTGGCTAACCCGGTGCTCGTGCTTAAAAAGAACAACACCTGGTGGATGTGTGTGGATTACACGGACTTAAATAAGGCTTGTCCGGCTGATCCTTTTGCTCTCCCCCATATTGATCAAATCATTGATGCTACGGCGGGTTGGGAGCGTTTGAGGTTTTTGGATGCTTACTATGGTTATCATCATATCAAGATGGCAGTTAAGGACCAGGAGAAGACGGCATTTATCACCCCGTTTGGAGCCTTCTGTTATGTGTCTATGCCGTTTGGACTCAAGAGTGCCCAGGCGACTTATCAGCGGTGTGTACAAAATTGTCTCCATAATCAGATTGGGCGCAATGTTCACGCTTACGTGGAAGATATAGTGGTGAAGTCCAGAGAGAAGGAAACCTTGATAGCTGATCTGAAGGAAACCTTTGATAATCTCCAGGTCTATAAGATGATGCTTAACCCGGCCAAATGTGTGTTTGGTGTACCTGCAGGCAAGCTTTTGGGTTTTCTAGTCTCCAACAGGGGTATTGAAGATAATCCGGAGAAGATCAAGGTAATTACCTCTTTGGCTAAACCGGCGTGCATCAATGATGTTCAGTGACTGGCGGGTCGTGTTGCTGCTTTAAGCCGGTTCATAAGCCGGTTAGGTGAGAATGCCTTACCGCTGTATCAGATGATGAAGAAAACGGAAACTTTTGTCTGGAGTGATGCTGCTAATGCTGCCTTTGAAGATTTAAAGAGACAGTTATCTGAGCCGCTGGTCCTTGCGGCTCCCATTGATAGAGAGCCATTGTTGTTGTACGTGGCCGCTAACTCACATGATGTCAGTGTTGCAATTGTGGTGGAGCGCAAGGAGGCTGCAAGGAGCATCCGGTTCAACGGCCGGTTTATTACATCAGTGAGGTGCTCATTGAGTCTAAGCAAAGTTTTCCACATTGGCAGAAGCTTGTTTACGGGGTGTTCATGGCAAGCCGGAAGCTTAAGCAATACTTCCAGGGTCACCCTATCACCGTGGTAAGTTCTTCCCCCTTGGGAGACATCATCCAGAATAGAGAGGCCACAGGACGAGTCGCCAAGTGGGCCATTGAGCTTGGGCCTCATGGTTTGAAGTGCGTGCCACGTACTGCTATTAAGTCTCAAGCCCTGGTGGACTTTATCAATGATTGGACACAGCTGCAGGCACCTAAGGAGAAGCCGGATAACACGTATTGGACTATTCACTTTGATGGATCTAGGCAGTTGGAAGGCTCGGGGGCTGGAGTCATTTTAACTTCCCCTCGAGGTGACAAATTTTGTTATGTGCTCCGGCTCATGTTTGCTTGTACTAATAATGCAGCTGAATATGAGGCCTTACTCCATGGTCTTCGGATGGCCAAAGAGATGAATTTGAGCCAGGTAAGGTGTTTGGGCGACTCAGATCTCGTGGCTCAACAAGTGTCAGGCAAGTGGGACTCCAAGGATCACCTCATGGCGGCTTATCATCATGAAGTTGATGCTGTAGCCGGGCACTTCAAGGGTTATCAAGTGGAACACATTGATCGAAGGAAGAACGAGGAGGCTGATGCTTTAAGCCGACTGGGATCTCAGCGTAAGCCGGTGCCACCTAACACCTTTTTGGATGTTTTGCATAATCCTTCTGTTAAGTTACCCACAGGGGAAGACTTAGCTGTTCCAGACCCAGAAGCACAGTTGGTGGCAGCTCTTCACGTCATCCCGGATTGGACGGTGCCATATTTGGCTTACATGACCCGGGGAGAGTTGCCTGAGGATGAGACCTTGGCGAGACAAATCATCCGGCGGTCTAAATCCATTGTTCATGGTGAGTTGCATCATCGCAGTGTCACTGGGCGTTTCAACATTGTGTGTCACCTGCGGAGGGTCAGGAAATACTTCATGAGATCCATGAAGGGGATTGCGGTCATCATGCCGGCTCAAAATCTCTCGTGGCTAAGGCTTTCCGTCATGGTTTTTATTGGCTGACGGCTCATGCTGATGCGGAAGATCTGGTCAGTAAATGTGACGGTTGTCAAAAATTCTCACGACGAGCTCATGTGCCGACTCCAGAATTGAGGATGATTCCAATTACTTGGCCGTTTGCAGTCTGGGGGCTTGATATGGCCGGGCCTTTCAAAAGGTCTAAGGATAAAAAGACACACCTCCTGGTGGCGGTGGATAAATTTACAAAATGGGTTGAGGCAGAGCCGGTCAGTAAGTGTGATGCAGCCACGGCGGTGCAGTTCATGAAAAAGGTGATCTTTCATTTTGGTTTTCCACACAGCATCATAACTGATAATGGCACTAATCTCTCCAAAGGTGCTATGGAAGAGTTCTGTCAACGAGAACATATCCGGCTTGATGTTTCGGCGGTAGCTCATCCCCAATCCAATGGTCAAGCAGAAAGAGCCAATCAGGAAATCTTGAAAGGTATAAAACCCTGGCTCTTGGTCCCCTTATAGCGGATGCCGGGTTGTTGGGTGGAGGAATTACCCTCTGTGATTTGGAGTATCAACACTACACCTAACAGATCTACGGGTTATACTCCTTTCTTCATGGTGTATGCAGCAGAAGCGGTTCTGCCAAGCGACATCCGTCATGACTCACCCCGCGTGGTGGCTTATGTTGAAGCTGATAATGAACAAGCTCGTCAAGATGCACTTGGTTTGTTGGATGAAGAGTGAGACTTGGCAATAGCCCGCTCGGCGATTTACTAGCAAGACTTGCGCCGCTACCACAGTCGCCAGGTTAGATCCAGAACCTTTCAGGAAGGTGATTTAGTGCTCCGGCTCATCCAGGATCCATCCAATATGCACAAGCTATCCCCCCCTTGGGAAGGACCCTTTGTGGTCAGCAAGAACCTGAATAACGGGTCATATTACCTCATCGATGTTCGAGAGCACAAAGACTCACGTAAGTCGGAGGAGGAGACCCGCCGTCCATGGAATATCGCTCATCTTCAGCCTTACTATACTTGAGCCACCGGCTCTCAGGATGTACATATTTTGATGATGTATATATTATGAAAAGCAATAAAGCAGGACCTCTGTCCTTTTCATCCTAAAAAGTTTACATGTCTTCCTAATCATGGTGTTAAAACAACCAACAGGAAGCAGATCATATTTGAATCCGGCTTTCCCTTTGGTAGGGCTTATGATCATATCTGAATCTAGCCATGATCACTTGGGGGCTTCCTATTCAAACATAGGTCATATTCGAACCAAAGAGAACATAGCTGTCGATACCCACTTGATCGGCATACTGCCAAACCCACTAGGGGGCTTCTTGATCATATCTGAATCATAGCTTAACCCCTTTGGGTCTGACGTGGATCGTATTCGAATCAGCGTCATTAAACAACTCTTATGGTCACGTGGGGGCTTCCTGTTCAAACAAAGGTCGTATTCGAACCAAAGAGAGCATAGCTGTCAATACCCACTTGATCGGCATCGCCAAGGCCACTGGGGGCTATATGATCGTATCCGAATCTTAGCTTAACCCCTCTGGAACGGTTTACTGATCGTATTCAAATCAGAAGCCTTTGAAGTTTGTCTATTTCGCATAACACTTTGCAGTCACAATTATTTGGCTGTTTTGAGATTATTTTGAAAGCATTTATGGGGTGGTTTTTTGTTCCACCGGTTTAATACTGATCAAATACAGTTGTTAGTGCATAACAAACAACATATGTACCGCGTTTTTTCAGGATTGAGCTTTTACCATCATTGTACGGGTCACATGAACCGGCAAGGTAATCAAAGGATCACAGGTATGCTGTTACGATTATGTCTTAAGGATATAATTAAGAACCATCTTTTATGATTTTTTGATTCATACTTCGGGTTATCTATGCATTATATGACCCTCTATGCGGTAAGCCGCCAAGGGACTTGTGTTTGTTTCTATATGCAGGGCAATGCAAGTAATTTTTTCAACATAAAGAAAGCAGGAGACAAGTATAAACCGGAAGCATATAATGAAGGTGGCTTAAAAAGTATTGAGCGCCTCGAACGTGCGCGAAGGCACGACAAAATCAAGTGTTTTTTCTACCCTATTACAAGACTCCCCGAGTCTGGAAAATGAAGCATTGTTTTCCACAAAGCATAAATATAACACGCCTGACGGATCACTCGTTTTGTTGGCCTGAAGCTTCCGGATTATCCTTCTCCGCTCCTCCGTCGGCTGCCCGGTCCTAGAAGGTTGATGATGACCAGTCAATGCCACTCAAAGCTTCAAATTCAACTTCATCATCAATTAACCCAGCCGGATCGACTTCGGGGGCGAAGGTATGCTTACGAATTGGAGGGATCAAGCTGACTGCATCATAACGTGGTGCTGCGATCCTCTGATTTTGGGTATTGTAACCCGGCTGGTACTTGGTGAGGTCCTTGTCATTCCCAATTAGAGTAGCCATAGGACGTATTTCCTTCACGCAGGCGGTGAAGTCCTTCTCCTCAAATGGGGTGCCATCCTCCTTAAATCTTGGATATCCAAGGGTGATGTCGGCTGGGTCCAGCTCTGGTAACCATGCCTTGGCCCGGCTTAAAGCGGCTATGGCTCCGGCTCTTGCAGAAGCACGTCTCAATTCTTGGAACCATTGAGGGAGCACAGCAAGCCGCCTCAGTAAATCAGCCAGGAGGTTGGGAACCTCATTTGACAAAGCCACAATGGCTAAAGTGCGTTGTGACCCGGTGTAGAGTTGTTCCACCAATGTATAAACCGCCTTCAGCTTTATTAACATATTCTAGTTCAGATTATAGCTCCTGGGGCCTGCATTAACAAACATCAGGTGAGCCGGAGGTGACAAACAAGACACTTGTCGGAAAAGGTTTACAGTATTTAACACTTGCAGAATAGCTTACCAATGATTGCTGAGACCATCTGAGATATATGGGGTTTTAAGCCGGTTAACTCAGTCGTTGTGTCTGCAATAGCCGCTTCTACTTTCTCTGCCCGGGTGACCAAGGAGGCCTTTTCATCAGCCCATGCTTTCTTATCGGTTTCAAAGCTTTTCTTCAATTTCTCTTGTTCAGATATGCTGAACTCAAATTTGGAGTTGGCCTTTCGGATTTCAGTCTCTTGAGCTTCCAGGAGATTCTTCAAATCAGCAATCTCCGACTCAAATTGACTTATGGCGGCCTATATCAATGCCGGGTTACAAGTCAGCATTATTATAATACAGCATTAAGTCCCAAGCACTTTGCAAGCAAAGATACTTGACACTTGGGGGCTAATGTATGCTGAAGAACTCTGAATTACTACAGCGGTTCATGGAAATTAAGTCCCATGCACTTTGCAAGCAAAGATACTTGGCACTTGGGGGCTAATGCGTATTGCAGTTCAAAGTATTATACTACACCGGTTTAAATATCTTGTTTAAAGCCGGCCTTCGAGTGTTATAAAATAAGCCGGGCGTCTGACAAGCAGTGCTAAGCGGATTCTAAGTCTACAACATATTTTCTCATAAGCAATAGACTTGGGGGCTGGTATAGTAAATATGAATAAGGAAAAGCAACAAAAGTTATACCTCAGATTTTTGATGTATCTGTTTCACCATGTCAACTTCCAGGTCACGGCTGTTGTACACTTGACTTATGTAGCCAGAGACAATTTCTCCAATACTCAAATGAGTATAATCCGTGACGTCCATCTTGGCTTTTCGGTGTTCCAAAAGTTCTTCCTTGGCAGAGCATTTGGCAAGTACAGTGGGTATTCCCGGTTCAACAAACTGAGTCTTAAGGATCTCGACTTTCAGGTCATCTGTTTTGGCCAGGCTAGGAATCTCCGGGTTATCAGAACCGTCAAGAGCTTGTTCGGCAGGCGGATCAGAAGTTGGTGCTGGAATATCATGGGCCGGCTCAGGTGGCGGCTCATGTGTGGAGGTGTCAGGAGCGGTTGTCCCGAGCTCCGGGTCAGTCACGACAGGCTCTTTGGTTGGCTTATTTTTCTTCGCCCTTTTGCTGGGCTTCACTTGTACGCTGTGTGCAAATCAGAAGGGTTAGTACAAAAACATGAGTAAGATAAGCCTAAAGATAAGTAGGTTGACATTACCCTGGAGCAGTCTTGAAAGTCGGCATGTTGGATTGCATGGATTCGCCAGAGGAAGGTGAAGTATCCTGATAGTTTGAGTTAGATGAATTGAGGGGTTGACGAATGAAACCCGCCAAAGGTAAAAAAGAACGTAAATTGGAGATAACCTCAGCCCGGCGCTTCCTTGTTACTTCAGGTAAGCCGGAGGAGAGTTCCACGTCTTTGCTGGTCCAGGTCTGCCTTCGGCTCTCATGAGTCTGTCGCTTCAAAAGGAATTGAGGATCTTGGTAAGCTAAAGGATGTGAAAATCTTACTTTCCGGGTCACTCTTCGGACTTTCTGCCTCGGCAAAGGCTCGGAGTCGGAGGAAATTATAGTTACCTCTTCCTCAACTGCTTGGCTGTTTCCCGTGTCCTCCTGAAGGAAATTAATGTCAATAAAATGATTGTAAAGGAATCAAGGGAATTAAGGGTTGCCTCTTCTTCATCATTAGTGGTGTCATCCAGTTTGAGAAAATCTGAAGCACTTGGCTTCTTCTTCTTCTGGGTTCCTGCCTTGACGGCTTTCCTCTTGGCTCTCTTGGCTGCTCTGGCTTGTTTGGAAGCCTCATGGTCATATTTGACCTTCTAGAACTTATCATTCGCCTATGAATCATGTGAAAAGGTTATGAAAAAAGCGAGGCATTCCACAATAAGAGTATAAATTTTTAGGTTGATGACTTACTGCAGGAGCCGGGTTATTCTTGCAGAATGGAAGTAAGCCAAAGGTGTTATTGACCACTGAGCCCTCTTTCAAAAGAGACTGGGTCATAGCTTCAACCATGTCATCAGGCAAGTCATCAGGACAGTGATGCAGCGGGTCATCCTTTTCGCCTGTGTAAGTGCACATCAAGCCGGGGCGGCGGCTTAACGGAATCATCCGCCAGGAGATCCAGGCTCGGACTAAATCAATACCATCTAAGACGTTCCCCAAAAGAGCCTTGATTTTCTTTATGGTGGGGGCAAGCTGTAGACGCTCAACAGCAGATAACTTGTCCGGCAGTGGGTGGTTGGATTCGAGGCACAGAGCGCAAAAGCCGGGCAGCGGGTTCTCATCAGCCGGAGAAGCGTCCTGGCAATAGAACCATTTCTGGTTCCAATCCTTAGGGTGGCTTGGCGGTTCAGCGTATGGGAAAAGGCAGTCCCTCCGTCGCTGAATGGAGGTACCACGAAGTTCCAGGCTGGGCCCATTGGCATGTTCATTCTGGCGGTTTAAGTAAAATAACTCTCTGAAGAGTAATACGTTGGGCTCTTCTCCAAGATACACTTCGCAAAAGACTTGGAAGTTGCAAATATTTGATATGGAGTTGGGCCCGATATCTTGAGGTCTGAGGTCAAAAAGTGCAAAACATCCCTGAAGAATTTTGAGCCGGGTGGAGAAAAGCCCCGGCTCATATGATCAGTAAAAATGATCAATTCCCCCTCCTTGGGTTGAGGTTTTTCCTCTGACAGGTTAGGAGCACGATAAGACATGACTTCTCTCTTGGGCAAATAGCCAGTCTTCACGAAATCAGACAATGTGCTTTCAGTAATAATGGACTTGACCCAGTTACAGGTCACAGGAGCTTTGGGAGCCTTGGGTGCCATAATACAGATGGAAGCCTATGACAAAATAATATTTTCCGGTTCAGTTTAACTCGGAGGAGAACATTTTAAATTCTATTCAAGAGGGCGGCTTACGAAGGGGCCTAATGACATATGGCTAATTATATCTGGTCAGTTAAAGCCGCTATGAATACCAGAAGAAATTAAGTTATTTTAAACCGCCAGGAGTTGGCAAGGCTGTGACTCAGTATTGCCTTTTTAAAGTCGGCGGTGAGATTTGCTGTGGCTAAATGGATCTGACAGAAACAGATTTTGCCTAAGTGTTGCACAAACAAGTTGTTGGAAATATGCCCTAGAGGCAATAATAAATTAGTTATTATTATTATATTTCATTGTTCATGATAATCGTTTATTATCCATGCTAGAATTGTATTGATAGGAAACTCAGATACATGTGTGGATACATAGACAACACCATGTCCCTAGTAAGCCTCTAGTTGACTAGCTCGTTGATCAATAGATGGTTACAGTTTCCTGACCATGGACATTGGATGTTGTTGATAATGGGATCACATCATTAGGAGAATGATGTGATGGACAAGACCCAATCCTAAGCCTAGCACAAGATCGTGTAGTTCGTTTGCTAAAGCTTTTCTAATGTCAAGTATCATTTCCTTAGACCATGAGATTGTGCAACTCCCGGATACCGTAGGAGTGCTTTGGGTGTGCCAAACGTCACAACGTAACTGGGTGGCTATAAAGGTACACTACAGGTATCTCCGAAAGTGTCTGTTGGGTTGGCACGAATCGAGACTGGGATTTGTCACTTCGTGTAAACGGAGAGGTGTCTCTGGGCCCACTCGGTAGGACATCATCATAATGTGCACAATGTGACCAAGGAGTTGATAACGGGATGATGTCTTACGGAACAAGTAAAGAGACTTGCCGGTAACGAGATTGAACAAGGTAGCGGAATACCGACGATCGAATCTCGGGCAAGTACTATACCGGTAGACAAAGGGAATTGTATACGGGATTGGTTGAATCCTTGACATCGTGGTTCATCCGATGAGATCATCGTGGAACATGTGGGAGCCAACATGGGTATCTAGATCCCGCTGTTGGTTATTGTCCAGAGAGGTGTCTCGGTCATGTCTACATGTCTCCCGAACCCGTAGGGTCTACACACTTAAGGTTTGATGACGCTAGGGTTATAGGGAATAGATGTACGTGGTTACCGAATGTTGTTCGAAGTCCCGGATGAGATCCCGGACATCACGAGGAGTTCCGGAATGGTCCGTAGGTAAAAAATTATATTGGGAAGTCCTGTTTTGGTCACCGGAAAAGTTTCGGGTTTTATCGGTAATGTACCGGGACCACCGGGAGGGTCCCGGTGGTCCACCAAGTGGGGCCACCAGCCCCGGAGGGCTGCATGGGCCAAGTGTGGGAGGGGACCAGCCCTAGGTGGGCTGGTGTGCCCCCCCCCACAAGGTCCCAAGGTGCCCAGGGTTTGGGGAGGGGGCGCCTCCACCTAGCTTGGGGGGCAAGTTTCCCCCTCTCCCCCCTTTGGCCGCCACCCTAGATGGGTTTGGGGCTAACGCACCCCTTGGGGTGGAAACCCTAAAGGGGGCGCACCCCCTCCCTCTCCCCTATATATACTTGAGGACTTTGGGGCTGCCAACAGATGAGTTTTGACCCCTTCCCTTGGCGCAGCCCTTTTCCTTCTCCAACACCTCATCCTCCTCCGTAGTGCTTGGCGAAGCCCTACCGGAGAACCACGAGCTCCATCACCACCACGCCGTTGTGTTGTCGGAGTTTTCCCTCAACTTCTCCTCTCACCTTGCTGGATCAAGAAGGAGGAGACTTCTCCCAACCGTACGTGTTTTGAATGCGGAGGTGCCGTCCGTTCGGCGCTAGGATCATCGGTGATTTGGATCATGACGAGTACGACTCCATCAACCCCGTTCACTTGAACGCTTCCTCTTAGCGATCTACAAGGGTATGTAGATGCACTCTCCTTCCCCTCGTTGCTAGATTACTCGATAGATTGATCTTGGTGATGCGTAGAAAATTTTGAATTTCTGCTACGATCCCTAACACAAGTTTCGCAGCTGGCAGGTATTATTTTGGATTAAACATGTGTACAGGAAAGAAAATATTCTAGAGCTAAAACTAGTACAGATGAGTTCATCAGTTCTAAACAAAGCCTTTGTACAAAGAAAAGGAATCTACTTGCATTCGAAATGGGTGCAAAATAACTACCGCGTCAGTTTTATACCATCTTAAGATCAAGAAACGGCGGTGGTGATGAAATCTATGAAGGGTTCCTGACGAACATAGAAGAACACCGAGGAACTCGAAAGTCTTAATGCGAATCTGAGGAACAAGAAGGAAGAAACTTACAGATGCAAAGTTGTTGCGGAGGTTCGTCCAGTTTTATGGTCAAATCAGGTCGATGCAGCGGCCAAGGTCGACGGTGCTCTACTACGGCGGCGGCGGAGCTCGAGCAACAGAGAAATAGCGAGAGGAAGAAGACGACCGAAGGGGAAGAATGGAAAACACCTAGGTCGTTCCTATTTATAAGGAAGGGCTGACTGAGAAGGCGCGAGAAACGAGGAGGCCAGGCATCATTATCCAATGACTTCGATGCCTCGATTTTCGGAATGGTCAGTAAAGATAAAGATCCGTTAAAGATATGACAGAATAAAATATGGATTTAATGGAAGATGACATCACGGCGGGTTATCACGAATCCAGAAGATGATGTCATGGCGGGTTATAACCTTTGCATAGACAGAATACGGAAGGCCTTTCTTTAAGGTATTTCAAGATTGACATGAACCGGCTCAAATCAATCTGGGGCCTAATGTTGGGGATATAACTATTTGTGTAAGCCGCCCGTAAGGGGCCGAGTTATACAAAGGTGATTCATTATATGAAGCCCAAGACCAAGCATGAAGATGGCAGTTCAGTAAAGGGTCTAAAGCCCACAGGTGACTTAAGCCCCGTGATAAACCGCAGTAATGGCATGACTTGTATCATAAGGCAGAATTAACTAGTCACCGAGCCGGACACTGTTTATGAGCCGGCCGGGACTCTGTAGGTCACAGGGCGTCAACCCCTGTATATAATGGGACGACCCGCTGGCAGCTTAGGGCAAGTAACATCAAATCGATAGCCGGGCATAGCATATCTCGCTCCCTGGTCATCGAAACCCTAGCAATACCAACCCAACTAGACGTAGGATTTACCTTAATCGTAAGGGGCCAAACTAGTATAAAACTCTCTCGTGTCCCTTGTCCTGATTAACCCCTTTAAGCTTCCTAGTTGCGATGGCTCCATGACTAAGTCCTTTCATGAGGACATCTGCCGTGACAATTCCACGACAATCACACTCTTCGAAAAACATACCTCAAAACCTTTTATAAGGCTGATACAGGCTCCATTTAGTCCACTCTCAGCAGACTGAATCTTCTCAATCACCACACCCATAAGGGCACGGTGCTCATCAACGATGGAGGCACTCTTCAGCGCCACCAACAAAGCATCCGACACCTCTGGTTGGACAGAGGTTGCCGATATGCCCCCTCCAGATGAGTGGGGTTGTCTGCCTGATTCTGGAGCCATATTGGTCTCCGGAACTGCATCCGGCTCAGAGCCGAATTTAATATGGCCCCCTTCGTCAGCTCCCATGGGAATTTCCTCCCCCATGTGTTCGGCCCCTGAAGTTTGACCTCCAGGCGCCGTCTTCACGGTCTTTTCCTCTCCTCCTTGGCCGGGGTCCCTCTGGGACGAAGCCTCGGTGGTATTCACATGTTTGAAGGAAGGGGCCTTCAGGGGTGTCCCGCTTTCCATAGCATCCGAGCTCAACGAATCCTCTGATGAGGATTGTTCGGTACAGGACCTCGTCGGACTACAAAAAATAGGGCTCGGGTTAAAATATTATGCCATAATGAGTCTGTACGGATAAACATATTCGGACTGTATATATTCACGAGTTCACGAGGGGCTGGACCCTGGGATCCCACGCCGGGCCGCTGTCGGCGGCAGTAGACTCCTCCGGAAGAGGAGATTTTCCCCTTTTAGGTGACTCGGCCTCTAAGTGTGCGGAGGTCGTCCTCTTCTTCCTTTCCCCCGCAGGGGATTCATCTTCCTCCTCGTCCTCTTCGGAGATGGCACGGGCATCAGAGCCTTCGGATATTGTGTCTGAAATGCCGCGGCGACGAAGGCCGCCCCGGGTCTTTTTGGCCTCCTTCTCGGCCGTCTTCTTCGGCACCTTATAAGGCGCCGGGACCAGTATCTTCGTCAAAAGTGGGACGGCCGGTTCTTCGGGCAGCGGGGCTGGACAATGGATCCGCTCCGCCTTCTTCGTCCAGCCCTAGGAGATTTGTGGAAAACACATTAAGCGCTTCCCTTGGTTTATGCGGACAGAAAGTACAATTACTTACCGAACTTGCAGGGCGGGACAGTTGGTACCCGCGGTCTTCGGTGGAGTCCGGCCATGATTTGCTGGACTTAAAAAAGCACCTTCCAGATGTCTTTGCGCGAGGAGCCAAAAAGCTCTCGCAAGGTTTGGTCCTTGGCCGGATCGAATTCCCATAGATTGCATGTCCGGTGTTGACAAGGAAGGATCCGGTGAACTAACATCACCTGGACCACGTTGACAAGTTCAATGTTCTTGTCTCCCATATCTTTAACGCGCATCTGGAGCACCGACAATTCGTCGGATGAGGACCAGTTCAGGCTCTTCTTGACCCAGGATGTAAGCCGTAGGGGGGCACCGGATCGAAACTCGGGAGTAGCAGCCCATTCCGTGCCGCGCGGCTCGGTGATGTAAAACCACTGCTGTTGCCACTCCTTGACGGAATCGTTAAAGGTGCCTGTTGGCCATGTAACGTTGGGAATCTTGCTCACCATAGCGCCCCCGCACTCGGCGTGCTCGCCACCCACTACCTTGGGCTTCACATTAAAAATCTTCAGCCATAAGCCGAAATGTGGCGAGATGCGGAGAAAAGCCTCGCACACGACAATAAACATCGAGATGTTGAGGAAGGAATTAGGGGACAGATCGTGAAGATCGATCCCATAATAATACATGATGCCGCGAACGAACGGGTGGAGAGGAAACCCTAACCCGAGGACAAAGTGAGGGAGGAAGACAACCCTCTCATGGTGTTCCGGAGTAGGGACGATCTGTCCCGCCGTCGGGAGACGATGGCTGATTTTCTTGGCCAGATACCCGGCCTCCCGAAGCTTTTTGATATCCTTCTCCCGGACGGTGGAGGCCATCCATTTGCCTCCTGCTCCGGATCTGGACATTTTTGGAAGGCCTTTGTGGGCAGAGAAGATGAACGCTTGGGCGCTGGAGCTTCGGCGAAGGGGAATGGATCGGGAAGTAGAAAGCGTGGGTGCGAAAGGGAGTCCTTATCCCCTTATAAAGGCAGTAGGGATTCTGCGCCTCCCCGCTTGCCTGGTAAAACCGCTTATTCCCTGAGCGCCGTAATTGATGGCGCGGTTGGGTTACCCACACCCGTATTGATGAGAATCCCGTGATAAGGGGACATGATCTCTGCTTCGACAAGACGTGCCAAGAAAACCGCCTCGCAATATGTGCAGTAGCTGGTTGAGAAAAACGGTTCGAATAATGACCGGGCCATGGTGTGATGTCATGCTACCGAAAGTGTCAGCAGATTAGATCTGTGGAAATATTATTCTCTCTATGGTGATATGTGGAATTTGTTTTGCAGAGCCAGAAACTATCCTTGTGTTCAAAATCTTCTATGGAATATTCGGAGGAGGAACCCGCCTTGCAATGCCGAAGACAATATGCACGCCGGACTCATCGTCATTGAAGCCTGGTTCAGGGGCTACTGAGGCAGTCCTGGATTAGGGGTCCTCGGACAGCCGGACTATATCCTTTAGCCGGACTATTGGACTATGAAGATACAAGATTGAAGACTCCGTCCCATGTCCGGATGGGACTCCCCTTGGCGTGGAAGGCAAGCTTAGCAATATGGATATGTAGATCTCCTCCCTTGTAACCGACTCTGTGTAACCCTAGCCCCCTCCGGTGTCTATATAAACCGGAGGGTTTAGTCTGTAGGACAACAACAATGATACCATAGGCTAGCTTCTATGGTTTAGCCTCTTCGATCTCGTGGTAGATCAACTCTTGTAATACTCATATCATCAAGATCAATCAAGCAGGAAGTAGGGTATTACCTCCATCGAGAGGGCCCGAACCTGGGTAAACATCGTGTCCCCCGCCTCCTATTACCATCCGCCTTATACGCACAGTTAGGGACCCCCTACCTGAGATCCGCCGGTTTTGACACCGACAGGGGGTGCCTGGTGCTGTCCTTCCACGGTCAAAGACGAGTGTTCTGCCTAAAATTAAGCTGCCCCGCCGAGGACATTCGTGGCATTTCACATGTGTGGCTGCGCTTGGCGTTGTGTGGATGGTTGGGTTTCACGTATGTGTGAGGAGGACCCATGATTGTTTCAGAACCCTAGCAGCTAGCCTCCACTCACGGTAGCGCCCCTCTCCTTCGCTCTGGTAGCCGCCGCCGCGCTCCCGTCCTGCTCTCCTGCTCCTTCCCTCCTTGTCAGCAAGCTCGCCGCTGCCACTGACGGGATCCCCTGTCCTTCCTGGGCCCATCGACATAGGTGGTGCACGGCCATCCCTCCCTACGAGGTTGGCGGTGACCTCTTGCCTGACCATAGACCTCGCGCTATCGCCTCTGTCCCCGTCACCCCTCCTCTCAAGGCGCCGGCTGGCTCTCCCTTCACTGGAGGAGTGACGGCTGCGGGACCGAGCCACCCTCCCTACGCATCGTCTAAAGATGGACACATCTAGTGGAGGAAGAACCGTCAGCTCAAGCCAGGAGCAGCCGGTGCCGAGGCGCAGGCGTTCGATGCATCGCTCTCCTGTCAGATCCTTCTTCGCGAAGAGGAGCACATCCTGCTACTTGAGACACTGCTCGAGGTTCACCTCTCTCTCTCTCTATTTGTTCTCATGTTAGGTTTCTAATTAATTAGGTGGATGTACCAATTACAATATTGGCATGGCTGCATCTTTCTTTATATTCAATTCATAACTGCAGGAAGTGACACTTTTCAGTTTCATGTAGGTGAGGCCATGGTTGTAACATCTCTCATACTCTTTTTACTTAGTTAAAACTTTAGTGTGGGGTCCAAAGATGGTTGCAGAAAGGTCATGTTGTTCTTGGTGCACATGGATGCAGGCTGGCATGGTAGGATTGAGGTACTTAGTGTTTCTTCATGAATTTCTTTGTCATTAGGTCAGGTGGTACGACAGGGTTCTTGATCCTATAGCATATGCTTCATGATGATTTAATCCATAAACTAGCATTTGATAACTTAGTTTCATTCCTTGCTTGATAGTACCTTAGGAAACATGGAGTTGTATGTATTTTGTTTCCTAATAAGTGCTTTTTAGGTCTTATTTTGTTCTCCTTCGTCATTTCAATCGCTAATATGAGAGAGAGAGAGAGGAGAGAGAGCACATGAACCATTTGATTAATGAAGGGTATCAAGGGGGGAAAGGACAATCTATTTTGACAGCATATGATTTGTAACTTAGCAACTAGCATGTGTGCTTGGAGTGTAGCGTGGAATCGCCTGGTCAAGAAAATTTTCTTGCCAAAATATTCCACTAAGTATTTTTGGGGGGGTAAATACTCTGTACATTTTTTGTGGCTGTAGCCTGTAGTGTCTGAAATGCCCATTTTGTTTGCTTTGACTGACACTATTATTTTTTATGATGTACAAACAATTATGTTTGAGGGTTCGTTGTGCTCCTTGTAGGTTTAAATATCGTGGCATGTACTATTTGCGGCACTATGAAGTTTGGTAACATACCGTAGCTCCTCCTGCTCCCTATCGGTGCAGAAAAGGAAGTGGCGCACGCTTGGCTGCCCCGCCCGACCACCGCTCCTCCTTGCTCAAGATCAAGGCCACCCTCCTGTGCCAATGAATCCAACGAGGGCACCATTGATCTCTCCTCGGCCTGGATGTGAAGTCCACTGCCAGGTTTGAAGCTGGTTCAGGTGAGCTTCTGATCCATTGGTCCTCCCTGGATGCAGTCATCATTTTCTTATTTTTTTTGTTACAAAACTAACACATTTAGTTTACTGATGTGGTTAACCAGACTACATCAGGGGTGGGGGTGGGGTGGTAGTCTTTATGACACTACAAAAAAAATCTATGCCATTTGTGTACCTGAGATTGCATAGATTTTCAGTTAGTGTCGCAACTCAGGGAGCCAATTGATCAAATTTAGTGGTTTGGACTTCCATGGATAAACACAGAGAAAAAAAAGTCAGTGCTCATCCATGTTCTTACGCTATCATGTTTGGTTTATTGATGTGGTTATTTCATTAGGATTATTGCATCTCTTTTTGTTTCCAATAATGTCATTTTTGTTTCTCAGTTTGTAATGGTTATACTGCTGATTAGCTTATGTTGTGCATCTTAGTATCTTGCCAATTCTATTTTGCCAGTTCAAGCATGTGCTTTTATCTTGATGCCAAGTCAAGAACACAAAGAATGCCAATGTGTTCTAATTTATTTCCACTATTATTTGTTTTTCTATTGCCAAAAGTGTTGTTGCTGAAGAAAAGAAAAAATGCATTGTTATTTTGGCTGCCCAACGAAGATAATAATAAATTGTAATGCACCAAATTACTTAAATTATATTGTTTTTGTTCCTATTTAATTATTATTCCTGTTAGTGCTAATCTTCTTTCCCGTGGACGCCTCTACCAGATCCGCCGCTGCTGCGAAGCCCAACTCCTGAGCGCCTCGGAGATGAGCAAGAAGAGAAGAGGAGTGACATCAAGGGGAGAGGGATCTTCCATTTTGGGTCCCGCTCTATGCAAGTGGAGATGAGGCTACCATCCCTTGATTCAGCCCCTTTGTGTTCCCCGCATGATAGTCGCAAGCTCTCCACCGATTGGAGTGAAATAGATGAGCTAATGTTACAGTAAGGTGTATTTTCTACTAACTTTGAAAACTGATTTTCAATGTATGCAGGCCCGGCACGACTCAGGAATTACTGGCTAGGTCACCATGTCGGGCTGCCCATGCCCATGTTCTGGGGTGATCAGATGCAAACTGCATCTTTTTGGTTGTGTGCACATAGCTGTTCTGCTCATCGCTTTCAAATGTGGAGGCCTTATCACCCAAATGCAAAACACTTCACATTAGACATTGCATATTAACAACACAATTAACATTTCGCCTAGTCATTATCACATTATTAAACAATGCATCATACCAACTAAAACATTAGTTTAAGATAGAGGGGCATTCCATGAACCTACACAACCCAAGGGTGCTGATCCACGAGCAAAATATACATGTTTGAGAGCAAGCTCATGACATGTTTAGAACAATTCACCAAAACTGACAACAAGTTTAACAACTAACTAGACATGAAGAAGAGAATGAAGGATGTCACCCTCCACTAGTAGAAAAAACCCCATTCGTCCCGGTTGGTAAGGGCCTTTTGTCTCGGTTTTTGAACCGGGACTAAAGGGTCGTTACTAATGCCCTAGCCCTTTAGTCCCGGTTCTTACACGAACCGGGACAGATGGGCCTCCACGTGGCCGGTGCGCCGAGCCCAGGCAGGAGGGCCTTTGGTCCCGGTTGGTGGCACCAACCGGGACCAATAGGCATCCATCGTCAGCATTTCAGTGGCTGGGGTTTTTTGGAAGGGGGTGGGGTTGGGGGTTTGGGGGGTTAATTTAGGTGTTTCATATATTGTGTTAGCTAGCTAATTAATAGAGAGAAGTGTCCTCTCTTATGTTCGTGCTTGGTCGACGCTTCGTACTATACATAGAGAGGCCCTCGACACGCTAGCTAGTAAGAAAATGAAGGAAACCATTAAGTACAGAAGTTCGTCATGCATACCGAGAGAAGTGATCGACCTATCCTTCTCCGAGAGATTGGTCGAACAACAAGTTTTTGTATTATCTATCCGACACTACTGGCTACATACATATACAATATGTAAGATCTCTTACAATCCCCTAGCATTTGAAACCAACTTCCACATGGTATTCTCCGGCTTTATTGATGACGTGGTCAAGAAAGAATCCCGCCAATTCCTCTTGAATTTCTTTAATGCGATCTTGTGGTAGGAGTTCATTCCGCATCTGCCACGTCTAATTTGAAGAAGGGGGTTAATACATATATATGAATGAAACTCAACAGAAATGATGGTGTCATAAAACGAAATTGTGAATATTATTGCTTACGCACTTCATATTGTCTTTTAGAGTAGCCCCGCTTATTTTTCAAAGTCGTGTTGTAGATGAACTCGCACACGTAGTATCCATAGTAATCATTCCCTTGATCCTGCCACAAGCACTTTACGAGAAATAGAGGTCAATCAAACTGATAATGAAGCATTATAAATGGCATTGATGAAAGTATAGCTATAGAATCAATGGGAGATGCGTGCAACTAGCTAGCTAGTAGTACTTACTTTCGGGTATGTATATCGCAGCTCCTTTGGCAGTACCGGAGCTTCTGCGGTGAACTGTTTCCAAACCCTGCAAGACAAAGAAAATAATTATTATTACTTGAGATATCAGGAAATGAACAAAAAGTTGCCGATATGGTGCGATAATGATCGATTGAACTTACTTGTTGAGCATTTTAGTCATGTCCGCATAGGTTTCGGGATCTTTTCGTCTCGAGTCTAAGACGGTTATTACTAGTCCCTGCTCAAGCTTAATCTCCAGGAGAATATAGTGGAAGTTGCGCACGCATGCATAACTCATCAATTACATTACTATAACCTCGCTCGAGTAATAAGGGAAACCAAATATGCACACGACAGTAACACTCACTCGAAGTTGTAAGGAAAGAGTATTAAATCTTTGTTTTGACTTTTGAGCAACGATTGTAGCAAGTTGGCCTCGGCCTCTTCGGCGTCCTTTGTAACCTAAAATTCATCTATGAGATTTGTGTTAATGAACCCAATATCATACATTTCTGCTTTTCTGCACTCGACGATCTTCAATCTGCATAATATAGTGAGGATGATTATAAATACATGCAATGAAAGAGCTGAGCTATATATAGAGACTTAATGACAAAAGTAGTACTTATAGACAGTAGCAAGTGACCGTTAATTTATCGAGAGCCTTTTGATTGAAGAACTGGAAGAACTCCTCAAATGGAATATGCAACAGATTAGTTCCAATGAGGTTGTGCTCCTCTTTGACTCTCAGATACAAAGTATTCGTCCCCCCAGACTCTCTGCAAGTTTTCATTTACCAATTATGGAATCTTTGCATCATCGTTGTTAGAGATTTTTCATCTTTGACGAGAGGCTTCCCGTACTCGTATATGTGTTTGTCCACCTCCAAGAATTCATAATGTACATCGTCGGGTAGGTAATCTCCAAGATTGCTATAACCGGGCACCATCCCCAGAGCATTAGCGACGATGTCGCTAGACACATTGAGCGGGGGGGCACGATTGGTTCGCTTGTTCGCCGAGCTGGGCAATTTTTTTCCCAGCTGCTCGTTCTTTTAACCTTTGATCACTGACAGTACTTCCCGACCGCTCCGCTTCTTGATATGCCTTTTGACTAATGCGCTCATAGTTGGTTTTCGGCGAAGACTTTGGTGGTTTCCTCAGGGCATCGATAGTGCCCTTTGCTTTCACCGGATCTACCTTTCCTCCGGAGGTGGATGTCTCATTGCTTTCAACCCTTCAAAGAAGTCCTTCACTTTGGTCTGCACGATCTTCGTGTTTTCCTCCCCGGTCCTCTCGTACGGTAACTTCTCTAGAGGCTTGAGAGGTGGACCGTATCTGTATTGCCTCCCACCTCTGGCTGTACTGCTAGACGCTGGAGCAGACGGAGTAGTTGCGGCTGTCTTCTTTCGTGCTTGCTTACGAGGCGGGCGAGAAGGACTACGATGCGCCGGAGCAGCCGGGACGGCGGCGGGTTTCTTCCGCCCTTGCTGGCGAGGCGGAGAAGGAGGAGGCTGGTGGCTGCTCGGGCGCGCCGGCGTAGGCGGAGTGCCGCCACGTGCCGGAGAAGGAGGCTGAGTGCCCTGATCGTCACTCGCCGGAGGAGGAGGCAGTGGAGGGGGCGGAGTGCCCTGACTCACCGGAGGAGGAGGAGGAGGCGGAGGCGTCCAGTTCGGAAGGTTGATGAGCTCCTTCCGCCATAGGCATGGAGTCTTCAGAGCAGAACCCAGACGAGTCTCCCCTTCACCGGTAGGGTGGTCAAGATGGAGGTCCTCAAATCCCTCCGTTATTTCGTTCACCGTCACCCTAGCATATCCTTCTGGAATTGGACGACAGTGAAAAGTTGCGGCGGGTTCAGGAGGTCGAACAGAGCCGACAGCCGCCTTGACTTTGAAGTTCTGCCATTGCGTCATAAGGTGCCAATGTTGAGACTCCATGATAGTATCCACGGGGTAGCTGGCAGGAGCCGTCAAGACATGCTCCGGCTAAAGCAGCTCGGTGGAAGCCACGCTGCTTCTCCACTGAGATGGCGGGGTAGCTTCGGGGGAAGTTTCGGTAGGTCGCTTGCTGCGAGCTACTTCTCGTTCCTCTAGCGCTTGAACCCTTACGTGCAGCGTCTGAATTTGGGTCTGCTCCACTTTTTTCCTCCTCTCCTGGCATTTGTGACTGCCTGCGTCCGGAAAACTAGCCTTCCACGGAACAGAGCTTGGCGTGCCTCGTCTCCGTGCAGGGTGCTCAGGATTCCCGAGGGCCATTGCGAGCTCGCCGCTCTCTCTGTCTGGAACGAACGTCCCTTGCTGTGCTGCATCGATATAGTGCTGAAGCCTCTTGACTGGTATTTTCATTTGCTCGTCCGTCCAAAGGCACTTCCCTGATATAGGGTCCAAGGTTCCGCCAGCCCCGAAGAACCAAGTCCGGCAACGGTCTGGCCAGTTCATTGTCTCTGGTTTGATCCCTTTACCAAGCAAATCATTCTCAGCCTTGGCCCACTTAGGCCGGGCTTTGAGGTATCCACCTGACCCCGTGCAATGGTGAAGCTTCTTCTTCGCATCATTTTGCTTGTTTGTCGCCGACATCTTCTTACTTTTTTCTGATGTCTTGTGGGCCACAAATGCGGGCCAGTGATCTCTGATCTTCTCATATTTGCCGATGAATTCTGGTGTCTCTTCTTTGTCGACAAACCTTTTCAGCTCATTATTCCACCTCCTGAATAGGTCTGCCATCTTCTTAAGAGCATGAGACTTGATTAATTGCTCTTTAACTGGCTTCTCCGGATCCTCCTCTGGCGGTAGGGTGAAATTTTCCTTCAGCTCAGTCCAAAGATCATCTTTCTGCATATCATTGACATAAGACACCTCAGGGTCTTTGTTCTTAGGCTTATACCATTGGTGGATGCTGATCGGGATCTTGTCCCTAACAAGAACCCCGCACTGAGCAGCAAATGCTTCCTTTGTCCGGATGGGTTCAATCGGTTGGCCGTCGCGCGCGATTGCTGTGATCTCAAACCTTTCATCCGAGCACAACTTTTTCTTCGGGCCTCGTCTCTTTACCGAAGTTGTTCTCGATCCAGAGGGCTATAAAAAGAAGAAAGACGAGAGTTAATTGATATGTGTACATATACCAAAACAATGAATGCATCAATTAGCTAGTCAGCACAGGCTTAACTAATATATATACCTAGCCAGACTCGGTTCGGTCACCGGAGCCGTCATCACGGTCTCCTTCTTGCACCGTTATTGGGTCACCGGAGCTGTCATCACGGTCTCCTTCTTGCACCGGCATTGGGTCAAAGGAGCCATCATAATCATAGCCTGCTTCTTCACACTGTCCTTCCAGACCATCGGTGTCATTGAGAAACGAGAAGACGGCATCACTTCCTTGTGCGATTATGTCCCCCAACACCGCTTCTGTTGCTTCGTCTCGGGGGTTGTTGTCCATAGTTTCTACAAATATTTACAACATGGCAATTATTATTCAAACATGACAGATGGATATATTAGTGGCAAACGTAGAACTAGCTAGCTAATCACAATAAGGAATCATATTAGTGGCCTCGACGCTACTTCTCTAGGGTTTGGGGTGGCCTCGACAATGCTTCAAGGGTTTGGGGTGGCCTCGAGAGAGTTTGTCGGGTAGGGGCGCGGCGGGAGGGGGTAGGAGACGACATCGTTTTTTCTAGGGTTTGGGTGTCCTCGAGAGTTTTGGTCGAGCGAGAGGGTCAGGGGGTGCTCCCGCGGTATAAGTTATCACAGTCGAGAGGGGGTATATATATCGACCGCCCCTCATGTCGAAGTTATCCGGGAGGGGGTAATATCGACAACAACGACATACATACACGGGAAAATAATGTTATCGGGGAGGGGGTATATTGACCCCCCCCCACGTGTTGAAGTTATCGGGAGGGGGTTATATCGACAACGACGACATAGTACATGGGAAAATAATATTATCGGGGAGGGGGTACATCGACCCCCCCCCTCGTGTTGAAGTTATCGGGACGGGTATATCGACGACGACACACCCAATAATACATAAGAAAACAAAGAAGAAATAAAAAGAGGAGAAGAAGAAAGGAATAGAGGAGAAGATCGAAGAAAAAAACAAAGAAAAAAAAGAGGAGAAGAAGAAAGGAATAGAGGAGAAGAAGAAAAATAGAATATTTTCTATTTTTTTCTTCTTCTCCTCTATTCCTTTCTTCTTCTCCTCTTCTTTTTCTTCTTTTTTCCTCTTCTTATTTATTTCTCCTCTTCTTCTCCTTTCTTCCTCTTCTTTTTTTCCTTTTTCCTCTCCTTCTTTTTCTTCTTCTTCCTTCTTTCTAGCTAGATATATAAAACTTTTCTAAAAATGTAACTTTTGAATATATAAAACTTTTTCTTCTTCTTCCTGCTTCCTTCTCTTCCTTATTCTTAAATATATAAAACTTTTCTAAAAATGAAACTAACCTAAAATTAATGTACTAAATCAGAGAACATTAATGTACTAAAATTAATGTATTTTTAAAACACCATGCATATTACAATTGAAAAAATACATACATACATACAAAAACATGTAAAAATACATACATACATATACGAACATACATAAGAAATACATTTATCTAAAAAAATACATACATACATATATATATGAAAATCTAAAAACATCTAAAAACATGTAAAAAATAGCATATATATATATAACAAAAAAGCACGGCGGCGGCGGCGGGGCCAGCAGGGGCGCGCGGTGCTCACAGAGGGCGGCGTCGAGGCGGGCAGGGGCGAGCGGCGGGCGGCGTCGGGGCAAGCAGGGGCGCGCGGCGGGCGGCGCCGAGGCGAGCAGGGGCGTGGGGAGTGGTGGCGACGTCGGGGCAGAGGGCAGTGGCGGCGACGGCGAGGTGGAGCAGGCCAACGGCGTCGGTGATGACGCGGTGGAGCAGCCTAATGGCGTCGGGGCAGGGCTCGGCGGCGATGGCGACGAGGAGTAGAGTGGGGGCGTCGGGGCGGAGAAGAAGTGATTTTTGCAGAAACTGCTAAGTGGTTTCTTATATACACGAAGCATTGGTCCGGTTGGTGCCACCAACCGGGACCAATGGAACCCTTTAGTCCCGGTTGGTGCCGCCAACCGGGACCAAAGGTCAGTTTTCGGCAGCCCAAAGGGCGGGAAATAGAGACCTTTGGTCCCAGTTGGTGGCACCAACCAGGACTAAAGGTGGGCGTCGGTCCCGGTTGGTGGCACCAACCGGTACCAATTCCCCCCTTTAGTCCCGGTTGGTGCCACCAACCGGGACCAAAGGCCTTGCGCTGGCCGCAGCCAAAAGTTTAGTCCCACCTTGCTAGTTGAGAGGGGCTCAGAGTGGTTTATAAGCCCCACTGCGGCTGCCCTCTCGAGCTCCTCTCAAATGCAGGCTTACGGGCCTAATGCCACACTATGCTGTCTGTGGGCCTATTGGGCCTTCTGCGGGCCTGAATCCTGGCCCAGCACTACAAGAAATATGTCAACTAGTGACTTTCTAACAGTGACCCTGGAAGAATTGGTCATAGATCTATGACCATTTGAGACAAAAGCTGTTCGGGGGGCTCCAAACCCTAAACCATTGTGACCATTTTGGTCAGAAAGGTCGTAATTTCCTTACACGAAATGGTCATAAAGCAAACAACGCTAGTCCGCTTCCTTATTTCTAGTTGTTAACAACCAATATAGATGGTCATAGCCTTGTAAATTGTGGTGGGTTGCGATGACTAGGCGCCATCTCATTAGTTTTGCCTATGTGTCATGTCCATGTGTCAATTTTTTCCCTAGGTTGTGAAGCAACCTATATTTCTGTTATTCCAAAAATTCCCAAAAAAATTTCATAAATTGTTTGGATCACATAAAAACCTTCCTTGCCTAGTTCAAAAATAATTCAACAATATTCATTTTCCTATTCTATTCAAAGCAGCACTTTGTGAAGGAAGTACCACTTTGGCATGTCCAAATAGTACCCATTTTCTACAGTGCTTTTCTATGCCCAAATAACCATCCTCCACCAAATGTCAGCTCAATCCATTCATTATTTTGAGCCAGCTTCAACATTCCTATTTATGTCCACTTTGGTACTTTGCAAAGCAAGTACCACCTAGGCTCGTCCTTTTGAGCTGAAATTTTTTGAAGACGGTCTTCTTAGTAACTGATCATCCTCAGCCAAAACTCACGCCCATTAGCCATGTACATTTCCCGTACCTCTAATCAAACACTTGGCTGTTAATTCATGTTTGAGCATCGATCTGTCTCCTCGTGAGAATCTTATGTTGTAATTTTCTTCCTAGCACCTATCTGGGGAGTGACCAACCCACTAGACATTCCTAGGCCGCCCAGAACACATTGCAACGCCACGGTCACGCGGCGGGCATGCGAGTTTACGCACTCTAGAGTTGGGGCCCTCGGCCACCGCCCAAACCTCGACGTATCGCCACCAAACCATGTATTTATGATTAAATAGGTACTTATGTAACTATAAATGATTTTTGGAAAATATAAATACCAAACTATGAGGCAGCTGCAGTTCAAATTTGACCCGCTTCCAACTGAATCGGCGGAAATTTGTCTTTTTCACGAGAGGTGGATCAAAACATTTTACACCCAACCATTTTGCCAATTGTGCATTAAATATGTCCTAGTATTTTATAAAATTGATTTGGTCCAATTTTGCAACAATTATTTGGGAGGTCCTTCACAAAAAAACCTCCTTTTGGGCACTCGAAAAATGGAAAATGGTTTTTTCGTCCAAAGAAAATGAAAACTTTCTTAGGCAACATTGTTTGCCATTCCAATATGTGCCTTTTGCACAATATGAGATCATTTGAACAAACTATGCCATGAATGTGGCCATAAGATGATCATTTGGCTTGAAAGCCATTGATCTCCACACGTGATAGCTCGTTTCTGAGAACACTTTTTTAAAATAATTGTCGTATTACAAGTTTGTTATTTTTTCTGGGAACTTGGCCACATATAATGACACAATGCGAAGATTTCCCAATTTTTTTATTTTTTTTTAATTTTTTATGCCCGTTTCAAAATGTGATCAAAACGGCGGGAATGACCGTTCCTAGCTAGTGGTTGAATCTTGGAATATTTTGGTACTTCTATGATTAAATAGGTACTTATGTACCTATGAATGATTTTTGAAAAAATAAATCGCAAACTATGAGGCAGCTGCAGTTCAAATTTGACCCGCTTCCACCCAAATCGGCGGAAATTTGTCTTTTTCACGAGAGGTGGATCAAAACATTTTACACCCAACCATTTTGTCAATTGTGCATTAAATATGTCCTATTATTTTATAAAATTGATTTGGTCCAATTTTGTAACAATTATTTGGGAGGTCCTTCACAAAAAACCTCCTTTTGGGCACTCGAAAAATGGAAAATAGTTTTTTCGTCCAAAGAAAAATGAAAACTTCCTTAGGCAACATTGTTTGCCATTCCAATATGCACCCTTGTGCACAATATGAGATCATTTGAACAAACTATTCGATGAATGTGGCAATAAGATTGATCATTTGGCTTGAAAGCCATTGATCTCCACACGTGATAGCTCGTTTCTGAGAACACTTTTTTAAAATAATTATCGTATTACAAGTTTGTTATTTTTCCTGGGAACTTGCCACATATAATGACACAATGTGAAGGTTTCCCAATTTTTTGATTTTTTTTTTGAAATTTTTATGCCCGTTTCAAAATGCGGTCAAAATGGCGGGAATGACCGTTCCTAGCTAGTGGTTGAATCTTGGAATTTTTTTGGTGTTTCTCTGATCAAATAGGTACTTATTTACCTAGAAATGATTTTTTAAAAAAATAAATATCAAACTATGAGGCAGCTGCAGTTCAAATTTGACCAGCTTCCAACTGAATCGGTGGAAATTTGTCTTTTTCACGAGAGGTGGATCAAAACTTTTTACACCCAACCATTTTGTCAATTGTGCATTAAATATGTCCTAGTATTTTAGAAAATTGATTTGGTCCAATTTTGCAACAATTATTTGGGAGATCCTTCACAAAAAAACCTCCTTTTGAGCACTCGGAAAATGGAAAATGGTTTTTTCGTCCAAAGAAATTGAAAACTTCCTTAGGCAACATTGTTTGCCATTCCAATATATACCCTTGTGCACAATATGAGATCATTTGAACAACCTATGCCATGAATGTGGCCATAAGATTGATCATTTGGCTTGAAAGCCATTGATCTCCACACATGATAGCTCATTTTTTAGAACACTTTTTAAAAATAATTGTCGTATTACAATTTTGTTATTTTTCCTGGGAACTTGGCCATATATAATGACACAATGCGAATGTTTCCCAATTTTTTGATTTTTTTGAATTTTTTATGCCCGTTTCAAAATGCGGTCAAAACGGCGGGAATGACCGTTCCTAGCTAGTGGTTGAATCTTGGATTTTTTTTTGGTGTTTCTCTGATTAAATCGATACTTATGTACCTAGAAATGATTTTTGAAAAAAATAAAGAGCAAACTATAAGGCAGCTGCAGTTCAAATTTGACCCGTTTCCAGCTGAACCGGCGGAAATTTGTCTTTTTCACCAGAGGTGGATCAAAACTTTTTACACCCAACCATTTGGTCAATTGTGCATTAAATATGTCCTACTATTTTAAAAAATTTATTTGATACAATTTTGCAACAAATATATTATTGGTTCTTCACAAAAAAACTTATTTTGGGCACTCGAAAAATGAAAAATTTATTTTTCGTCCAAAGAAAATGAAAACTCCCTTTGTCAACATTGTTTGCAAATCTACGATGTAAACTTGTGCAAAATATGATATCATTTGAACAAATATTTGATAGGACTTTCACAAAAAACTCATTTTGAGCACTGAAAAAATGGAATGAAATTTTTTATCTTGAATCGATCATAACCAATTTATATGGTTATAAGGTCATCAAATGGTTTGATGCATTCTGATTGGATCATGAGCATATCACGCGGATCACGCATCAACCACCGTCGGATGCTTCCGGATCCAACGGCCCAAACCTCCTGAGCCGAAACCCTAGGTCTGTCGGCAAATTTGACAAATTTGACCCGTGGACGAAATCAAATTACAGAATGAACTGCTCGTGAAACTATTTCATGCGGCTGACCTTTTTGTGTGACGCCCGACATGAAGGCGTCACACTACATTGTGCAACGCCTCACAGATAGGCGCTACACGTCTGGCCAACGTTGCACCCCAAACCGCCTAAAAATTGCTAAGTCATTGTGCAGAGCCTACGAGCTAGGCGCTGCACTGTATAGTGTGGCGCCTAGCTCTCAGGCGCTGCACTAGTGGTTGCACTACAAAATGAAGCAACCACTAGTGCAACGCGCTACACTGTATAGTGTGGCGCCTAGCTCTCAGGCGCTGCACACTGACTTAGTAATTTTCGGATCACATGGATGCGACACTGGTCAGGCGTGTAGCGCCTATCTGCGAGGCGTTGCATAGTGTAGTGTGACGCCTTCGTGTCGGGCGTCACACAAAAAGGTCAGCCGCGTGTCCCTCCCCCCTCAGATCCTCAGCCTGTCGACGGCGAGGAGCCCTCAGCCCGTCGCCTGCCTTTACCGATCCGGTCGATGGCGATCCGGGCCGACCCGCGCACTATGATCCCATGCGGTGCGGGAGAGCGGCAATTCGGCGGAGAAACCTCGGCGACCAGACGATGGCGCAGGTAAGCTTCGCCCCGCTCGCGTCTTCCCCCACTAGCCTGTGCTCTCTCCCGCCACCCTCACCCCATCCCGTCCCTCTTCCCTCTCCTCCATGTCGCCTCTCTCCTCTGAACCCCCTAGAACAGCAACGCCAAAAATCCTAACCCTTTCCCTCCCATTATCGCAGGTTGACTCCGGTCCGGCGTGGTGAATCTGCAGCGGCGGTCAGATCAAGGCAAGGTAACAGAAATACGTACCATCCATCTGTTGTGATTTTCTTTTGACTACTAGATCCGCCCCTGCTCCGGGGGCACGCACACAACCTGTTGGACTACTAGATTCGTCTCAGCATAAGTCACGCATCACCAAACTATGTCAAAAATGAGTACATGTATATGTGTTAAAATTCCCGCAGATTCAAATGTAAAGTGTGGTCTCTGTTTGCTGAAGTATCCTTTGAGGTGTAATGCTTCCACCAGAGATTATCTACGCCACCATCTCCGTAAAGCAACTAGTATTATGGAATGTGGTAGCCATGGAGGTGATTCCTTATTGATGTACTTCACTAGCTTCTACTTACTGAAAGACTACATTAAAACTGTTAACTGGTTCAAGATTAAACTGAACCACTGCAGCTACCTTAGTTAGATAATCTGGCTGAAATAAGAACTCAAATCCTTGGTAGTCTGGGAGATGTATCTGTTAAAGGTTGAGATTACATAATTCAGGCTTACATAGTTCAGATGGTTTTACCTTAGCTTGTTTGAACCAAGAAACTGAGAAACATGGGTAACTGTCAACTCAAGGATTTGAATTTATTTGGCAGGCACCAATTGGCAGTGAGAGGCAGAAGGGGAATGCTGACACCGTGTTCCATGCTCCTTCAGACATGGAGTCCAGGCGCGCACGGCTCCGTCGCCCCGCGCGCTCCATTGGAGGAGCCCCCGCCCCGCGCGTGGCCGCCTTGGAGTTGGAGCGCTTCCTGCCCCACGCCCCTTGTCTGCTCTGGCGCCGGGTTCCTCCTGGCCGCGATGATGCCCGAGGCCGGCCGCTACACCCACAAGAAGGATGACGGCATCTGCAACAGTGAGCTGCAGGGTTTTGCTTGCTCGCTTGCTTACTTTGCTGCCTGTCTATAACCTGGTCGATTTTGTTTTCTGCTACCATTCTCAGTGTCGTGAAAATGGAGATGCATGTCTAACTGCTTCACATGCTTAATCTAATTTAATGTGTAAAATGGCAGGCAAATGCTGCTGCAAAGATATTAGTGGTATATGTGCATGCATTTGACAATATGATTTCACATGTGTGTTTGAACATTAACCATACAGATCATGGTACTGTTGATTTGGTGCAGTTGAATGAGTGCTTGGTGTTGATATTTTGTTAAATGAGCATTATTTGGTCTTATAATAGATTCGTTTGCACTATTTTGGTTAATCAAAGTCCCACAATCATATGTGATTTAATTGGCTGAGATGTTGCAGTAGACTTTGTTGCTAGCTATTTAAGATCACTTAAGATGAATGGTTTTGATTGTTGAACTGAAAGCTTGATTTGTTCAGGTGGAGGGTGGCTTTGTGAAGGTGGGGAGGTGGGAGAAGAAGAACTCTGAAGGTAAACAATCTAACACTGCTGCTCACAATCTGAGGCTTGTTTATTTCTGCACTGAACTGAAGCTTGTGTTTATAAGTGTAGCTTGTGTTATACTCTTTACTGAATGACGAGTGCGGCGATGAGTCCGACCAGGGCGCGCTGGCAGAGGAGGCAGAAATAGTGAGGAAATAGTGAGGATGAAGAGGTGAATGATGTTGATTGTTGAACTGAAAGCTTGATTTGTTCAGGTGGAGGGTGGCTTTGTGAAGGATGGGGAGGTGGGAGAAGAAGAACTCTGAAGGTAAACAATCTAACACTGCTGCTCACAATCTGAGGCTTGTTTATTTCTGCACTGAACTGAAGCTTGTGTTTATAAGTGTAGCTTGTGTTAAACTCTTTACTGAACGCTCTGTGCCACGATCCCATGAGTAACAAGTTTGATTCTTAATCCTATTTGTAATTATACTTTGACTGTACTGAAGCTTGTTTCTGATTGTAGGCATATGGTACTGAACTATAGTACTGAACTGCACTATAGTAACAAGAGTAGCTTGTTTTAATGCTTGTTGCTGCTACAAAACTACCCTTCAAGATGAAATTAGTTTGCTGGTGTTTACTCTCTACTAAAGAGATATTAGTAAAGCTGTCGTTGGTGGTTCAATTCTGAATATATACTGATATATGAATTCTGAATATTACTTTGTTCTAAAGAGATGTGTACTGAACTGAAGATTGTAGGCATTGATATATACTTTGTGTTTGCCTTTGTGCTCTGCTCGAACCTGGCCAATTTGGTTGAATTGTCTCTGGGGCCTGTACGTGGGCGTGTGATCCAAGTAGGGCTAAATGTGTTGATGCTACTGATCTCTCGGCTGTACCACTATGCATTGCCGTTGCTTAGGCAGCATGCTACAGGCAAATCACAACAACTTGAAATTTGAGCCACGTTGTAGTTGTGCTGTGGCTGCTGTTTATATGCTGCATCCTTTTGTTATGAGTATCAAAACCAATCAACACATGTGTGAAACTGTTTATTCGGTAGCTTCTCGTAGAGCGAGGGGAATTGTCCAGATCCACACAGGCAAATCAGAGTGCCTCTCTGCTAGAATATGTCTGTTGATAAACGAGTTGGCACAAGCGTTCAAAGCCAATGTTTCTTGGGGTAGTAATGTAGAACATATAAAAAAGGCATCTACCCTGCACCCAGATTCATGTGAGAGATTTCTAATAAGGGCAGTAATGTAGTGTGATTCAGTAAAACCAGTAAATAAATAGCACTGGGGTTTCTGGACTTATCGTGCATATACAACATATTTCTGGACTTATCGAGCTATTGTAATATGAATGTATAGAAAGTAAACGAGGACCAGACTTTACAATTACAGACACATCCATCAATCCATGAGGCAAAATCATGTGAATCCAAAAGGAGAGCCAGGAAGAGATACCAATTTTGATCCAGAGGGGCTACGAGTGTGGCCTTCTTCCGGAAGAGGTTGGCCCTAACACACCTTGTATCAGAGGCGCTGGGAACTCATAGATTGTCCTGGTCAGTGAGCAGGTCCTCGCATCCGGTCATACTGCTAGCCTGAGTAACAGGAAAATGAAAGGAACAATTTAGACTTGGTATTAACGAACAAAGACTGTAATCAATAGCAGATTAAGCGCCAATTTTCTCGGATACAAGGAGAAGAACGAGCAAAACAACACAGAGATGTGGGACAATGCTGTACCTGTAGATGATGTTCGTAGCCAAGGAAGACATGGGGCCAGCCTTGCATGTGTGCATGCTTCACCGGTGCATGCATCACCATAGCAGCCAAGCAAGTAGACATCATCGACATCTACTCACCGCTTTCCTCGCAATGGAGAAAGAGTCAAACAAAAAAATATCAGACCATGATATGACATCAGACCATGGATTAGTAACTTTAAATCACAAAGTATACCCACAACACCATAAAATAGTCCCAAACCCGAGTTTTATTTGAGTATATCGCATGTAGTTTATTTTCATGATTCCAGAAACATGGAAGGGTTCAATACAGTCCTAATATATAATTTATTGCATGCTTGATGAGGCTATGTCAAGTGTCTAAATTTTGAATGCATGCGCTAAGGCATTTTTGAGCACTTCGCGTTGATTGGGCGTTTAGCTCCTGTAATGTTCTTGAAGTTCATTGTTATATACTTCTTGTTGTAGGATGGCAAGTTGTCGCAGCTGGAGCAAGTCTCACAAGAGAGAGCAATGAAGTCCATTGTACTCTCCTGTTATATACTTCTTGTTGTAGGATGGCAAGTTGTAGGATGTGCCATAATTGTCTTATTGCATATTCCCTCTGTTCCTTCTATATTCCTGTGTAAGGTAATGTATTCCTGAGATGATTTGTTATGTAAACCTGATGTGATGCGATGGATGATTTGAATTTCATATGGAGTTTTCCTGATTTGAATATGAAATAATGTTGGATGTACGTGTGTGTAACTAGGCTAGAGGCTGGTCCAAAAGGCTGAGATCTAATACCGGACAAATAATTGGGCTGAAGAAGGCCACACCCCAACAAGCATTGGACCGTTTAAAAAATGAAAAAAAATAAAATCTCAAAAAATAGAAAAGGAAATAGATTGCAAAAAGGATCGGGCCCAAAAAAATGGAAGAAGCTCATGAAAGCCGAATTGTTGGGCCAGGCCCATGTAGCTATTCAAAGCATAGGAAAAAAACAACAAATGGGCTGAATTGTTGGGCTCAGCCCATGTAAAACACCTAATTGGACCGGGCTGAATCTTATCAATAACCTTTTCAATTGGTCGCAATTTTGCCACGTCAGGTTGCCACGTCGGGTCCGACGTGGCCTGGGCAGAGAGCTAGCGACCAAAACAGAAGGTCATGAAATCAACGACCTTTTGTTTTGGTCATGGAATTCCACGACCTTCGCACAAAGAAGGTCGTTAATTTCAGTTTACGACCGCCTGCTTTTGACCATCTGTTTTTTGTCAAAAAAAGGTCGCAAATGAAAATCAATGACCTTTCAGGGACCAATAGTGAGGGTCACAAGTTGACATATTTCTTGTAGTGCAGGTTGGGTTTCCAGTCGTATTCAGGCCGTGGTGGCCCAATAGGTGGCAGTTTTTTTTATTTTTTTCCAGTATTTTTGTTTTGTTTTTTGCATTATATATTTTCTTTTGTTTTTTACTTTATTTTTTAATTCTTTTTGCTTTTAGGTCAGAAAAATTATAAACTTTCTGTTAGTGCCATTAGTTTTCAAATTTGAATAGTTAAAATTTGAATTCTTTGAAATTTGTGTGAATCACAAGTTTGTGATTAACTTTACTATAAAAATAGTTTTTTTTCCATTTTTTGTTTTGTTTTTTGCATTATTTATTTTCTTTTGTTTTTTGCTTTATTTTTAATTTCTTTTTCTTTTAGGTCAGCAAAATTATAAACTTTCTCTTAGTGCCATTAGTTTTTAGAAAATTATAAACTTTCTGTTAGTGCCATTAGTTTTCAAATTTGAATAGTTAAAATTTGAATTCTTTGAAATTTGTGTGAATCACAATTTGTGATTAACTTTACTATAAAAATATATTTTTTAGTTTTTTTGTTTTGTTTTTTGCATTATTTATTTTCTTTTGTTTTTTACTTTAATTTTTAATTCTTTTTACTTTTAGGTCAGCAAAATTATAATCTTTCTAATCTTGAAGCGCATTGCATCCATCTTGATCTTGTGATCATCGACGACATCCGCAACATGCAACTCCAATATCATCTTCTCCTCCTCAATTTTTTTATTTTTTCCTTCAAGAAATTGTTTTCTTCTTCAACTAAATTTAACCTCTCGACAATAGGGTCGGTTGGAATTTCCAGTTCACATACCTCCTAGATAAATAAAATCTATGTCACGTTGGTCGACATAATTTTCATAAACAATAAATGAACCAATAGTTATAAAGATAATATATATCACATCCGAATCATGGATAGGATGAGGGCCGATGGGGGCGGATACCAAAACCATCGCACTATATAATAACAAGCAATAAAATAGTAAGAAAATTCGACAAGTATCTATCTAAAGTAAGGATTTTTTCTTTCAGAAAGAAGATAAGAACAAGAGGCTCACCATGGTGGTGCCGGCGACGAGATCGGCGCGGGCGATCGACGGCGGTGAAGACGGGAATGGGACGTGACGGGCCGCTAAACCTAGACAAATCTCGGGGAAAATGGAGCTTTGAGGTCGAGCTTCGAGAGGAGAAAGCTTAACTAGTGTGGCTCAGGCATTTCATCGAACACCTCATGTGCATAGGAGGTGAGCTAGAGCACCACAAAGCCCTCCCCTCGCCGGCCAGAGAAAAACAGAGCACTGGAGTTCTCTGCTCGCGGGCGAGGGGTATATATAGGCACCTCATTGGTCCCGGTTCGTGGCATGAACCGAGACTAAAGGGCAGCCATTCGTCCCGGTTCAAGCCACCAACCAGGACCAATGGTGGTGGGCCAGGAGCCAAGCCCATTGGTCCCGGTTCGTCCCACCAACCGGGACCAAAAGGTCCAGACGAACCGGGACCAATGGCCCACGTGGCCCGGCCGGCCCCCTGGGCTCACGAACAGGGACCAATGCCCCATGGGTCCCGGTTCTGGACTGAACTGGGACTAATGGGCTGACCTGGCCTGAACCAATGCCCCTTTTTCTACTAGTGCTCGCAGCACTGCTTAGTGCACCCAGGGCCGTCGACAAGGGTGGCCAAGGTGGGCGACCGCACAGGGGCCCATAAAATCCGGGGGCCCCAGATCGCACTAATCTAAAGCTAATTATGTGGCACGTCTTGTATGATCTTAGCGCCCAGCAATTTTATATTTTTTCCTTCTCTGTGCACGATCCCGTAGTCTGCTTGATTATCTCCCGTGCATGCACGGGATTCCTTTTTCATCTCACGCCAGCAGTTTTTCCGGGAGCAACCGCCTAATCCATTTACCATTTATTTCCGGATCTGCTGGCTTGCATGTAATTGCATGCATGAAGATTAGGGAGGAAAGGAAATCATCGGGGAGGAAGGAGATCCCTCCATCCGTGGGGACTTTTTTTTAGATAAAAGGCCTTGGCCCGACTTTATAAATAAAGCCACACGGCAGCGTCACAGACCTGAACACCCAAACAGATAGCAAGAACCGCGAATCCATCGACTAAAATCCTAGAGCAGGCGAAAGAAGTTCCAGAGGGATACATGGCACCTTGCCATACACGGCGCGTAGGCCGGAGGGGAGAGACGACTACGACCAAACCGATAAAACCACCGCAACAGAGATCAGACGTTAGGACCCAGCCCGGAGAAGAAGGATGCCGAAGCCCGAATTTTGGCGATGAGCACGTCCAGGGCATCCCGATCGTCTTCTTTAGTCAATAATCTCCACTGCTGCAATATGATACAAGATTTGAAAAGAACGTCAGCAGGTTTAGATGGAAAGATATGCTCGATAGTAAATTTGTTCCTAGTAGTCCAAAGAGACCAACATAAGGCACCCAAGCCAACCCAGAACACCCTCTTGGTGACCCCAACCAGAACCTTGGCTAGGGTTCTAAGCTCAGAGAAGGACGAGGGATTCCAAGAGACCTGAAGCCAAGATCTGACGCAACTCCAAATGAACTTAGCCAGGACACACTGGAAAAAGATGTGGTCCATGTTTTCCAAAGCACCACAAAGGTGACAGAATTCTAATCCCGGACCATTGCGCTTGCGAATCTGATCAGCCGCAGGAAGGCGTCCTCTGAAGGCTTGCCAAAGAAATATCTTAATCTTAGGAGGCACATTGGAATTCTAGATGTTAGAAAATCTATTCGAGGGGGTACCTCCGATAAGCCTAGAGTAAAGAGACTTGACCGAAAACCTGCCAGAAGACGAATGAGGCGAAACTACAGAATCCGGTGCCTCCGAGAGCACAGGGAAGAGGGCAGAAAGACTTTGCCAACCTCCAAATCTTCAGGAGACAGGGAGCGGCGAAAAGCCAGGTCCCAGTTATTATCCGCCACCTCCGCGATGGAGATGTCCAGCTTAGGACAATAAGAAAACAAAACCGGGAACTGAGTAGCCAGAGGAGCATCTCCACACCACCAATCTCGCCAAAAACGAACAGACCTACCATTGCCCACGATAAACTTAACATGCTCCAAAAAAATTGGTCTGACTTTGACAAGGCTCTTCCAGAATTGAGACCCTCGTCTAGCAGAAGCAAACAGGGGGCTAGATTGCGGGAAATACTTGGCCTTGAGGATAGAATACCAAAGAGAGTCGGCCCCAGTAGTCATAATTTTCCACCACCATTTAATTAATAAGCATTTGTTCATCACCAACGTATTAATAATGCCTAACCCCCCAAGGTTCTTAGGCCGACACATAAGCTGCCACTTGACTAATCTATATTTCCGCTTATTATCCGCCGTATTCCAATAGAAGGCACCCCTGTGTTTGTCAAAGCCAGCGTGAATACCAGCCGAAAGGAGATAGAAACCCATAAGGAACATAGGAAGGGATGAGAGATAGGAGTTGATTAAGGCCACCTTGCCAGCGTTAGTATTGTATCTACCGCGCCATGTAAGGACCCTGTTCCCCACTTTAGCGACAGCCGGGGCAAAATCCTTAGCAAGAATTTTAAAAGGAGAAATTGGGAGGCCCAGATATTTGAATGGAAAGGAACCTAAAGAGCAGTTAAGAAGCCTGGCCACACGCAGGGCTTCCGCATCATTCACACTAGTAACTAGCACCTCACTCTTGAAAAAGTTAATCTTCAAGCCAGAGACCGCTTCAAAGCATAGAAGGATGAATTTCAAATTGGCAATACACGCATCATCCAGTTCAACCATAATGATCGTATCGTCGGCATACTGAAGGTGAGAAACCCCTTCCGGAATGAGATGAGAGACCACCAGACTAATGTGACCACATTGAGTCACCCTCGTGAGAATACAGGAAAAGGCATCGGCCACAAAATTGAAAAGGACAGGGGAAGCAGGATCCCCTTGACGAAGCCCCCTGCCATTGGCAAAAAAATTACTAATATGCCCATTCACCGAAATGGCAGTGTGGCCCCAAGTGACCAACTGCATGATACGATGCACGTAAGCTCCATCAAAACCTTTCGCGAGCAAGACCTGCTTAAGAAAAGACCAACTGACTGAGTCGTATGCTTTCTCAAAGTCTAACTTAAGAATAACCGCTTTAGAGCCCCGAGAATGCAGGTCATGCACAATTTCGTGCAAAGAGAGGATACCATCTAAAATAAAACGACCCTTAGTGAAAGCAGATTGGAAGGGACTAATAACTCTATGAGCAACCGGAGAAAGGCGGTTAGCGAAGCCCTTAGCCGGGAATTTGGCAAAATTATTAATTAGAGCAATAGGACGAAATTGAGAGATTAGTTCAGCCCCCTTGACCTTGGGAATCAGAGTAATGACGGTGTAGTTCAAGCGGGAAATATCGATATAGCCAAGACAAAAGCCCTGTATGACACTGCAAACCAGCTACTTTAACTGAGGCCAGAATTTTCGAAAAAAAGGAATAGAAAAGCCATCAGGCCCAGAAGCCGCATTCGGGTTAGCGGAGTTAACTATGTCCCAGATTTCCTGATCAGAAAGGGGGATCATCGACGCGGCGTTGTCCTCGGCCGAAACTTTTAAACCCATGTTCGAGAGAGAAGGGGAGATCGAGAGGCCCGAAGGAGGTTTCACCTCAAGCAGAGTAGAGAAGAAGTCCCGCACGTGATTCATAATAACAGATTGGTCCGAAGACCGCACCCCATTGATGATCAGATTGTTGATACCACAACGCCTCCTCCGACCGTTCGCAATGGCAAAAAGATATGCAGTGGGGGAATCGCCCTTTAGCGTCCAATTAAGCGTGCCCCGCTGGCGCCAATACGCCTCAGCCTGATGGTGCAACTGCAGTAAGGCAGCCTCGAGGTTATACCTCACAGACCACCCATCCTCGGAAAGACCAGCAGAGTCAGCAGTCGAGTCTAGTGCCAAGATTTGGGTCTCAAGGAAATCTTTGGAGCGGCGCTCCTCCGCCACACGGTTGCGGGACCAGCCTCTAAGAAACTTACGTAGATTGTAGGAGCAAGAATGCCAATCATCCAGAGGACCGAAAGAGCGCGAGTTAGAGGAGAGCATATGGGATATCTTCACGGCAAGCATATCACAAAAACCATCAACGAGCAACCAAGAGGCATCAAATTGAAATCTGGCCGGAGGTCTAAGGTTAATAGAACCGTCGTCAACAATGAGAGGGGTATGATCAGAGCCAACAATACATTTGGCACCAAGGGAGGCCCTAGGAAAGAGGGAGTCCCACCTAGGACAGATGAAAACTCTATCAAGCACAGATCTAATAGGATTAACCTGGTGATTAAACCAAGTAAAGCGGGCTCCAACCCGGGGAAGTTCATGAATAGCATTGGAGCTAATAAAGTCGTTAAAAGCATTCGCTAAAGGCCAAGAGAAGATATCGTTGCTTTCATCAGAAGGGAGGCGAAGAAGGTTAAAATCACCCCCCGATAACCATCGGGAGGTTACAGGATTCGATCTTCACAGGAAGTTCGTTAAGAAACAAAGGAGCAATAGAGTGATCAGCAGGCCCATAAACCACTATTACCTCCATTAGAGTATTCAGCGCTTTAAGACAGAGTACAACACTAACCCAAAAGATCCCATGGTCATAAGCAACAACATCGAAGATGTCCTTATTCGAGCCTATCAGAATCCCACCCGAGTGGCCCGAGGAAGGTAAAACATGCCAATCAAATCTATCCATACCCACGATGGCAGAAAGTTCATTAGGGGAAAAGGACTCCTTAAAAGTTTCAACCAACCCCACGAAGTCAATATGGTTCGTGCGGATCAAATCTTTTATTTGGTCACGATGCCCCCTAGCGCCGAACCCTCTAATATTCCAAAATAAACCTTTCATTTATAAGAAAGATTCTTAATGCGGAGACTAGACCTACTAGGAGCCGCGCAGGTTTTAACTCTTTTAGAAGTGCCCCTCCTGGAGGGACCAGGCTGGGGCTGGCCACTACCAACACCCAGACCCGCCTCCGGACCCAGAGGATCAATAGACACAGTAGCGTCGGAGGCAACAGCCTCCTTAGCTTTGGCAATGGCCGCCTGAGCAGCCTCGTTAGCCCGAATGATTGCAAGAGGAGAACTAGGAGAGCCCACATTAGAATCAACCACCACTCCCACATCCGACATGATTTTAAAAAGATGATTATCCGACAAAGTAGGTAGAACTAGACAAACCAGAGAGGAACCAACAGAATGAGTGGGATGAGTACCTGAGGTAGGAAGATCCTTCGCAGCAGCCCGCTTTTCCGCTCGCTCCAGAACAGAGCCACCCGAGTTGGCCACCCGCCGTCCTTTGCGAGCCGTAGACGCCGGTGACCGAATCGCCTGCGCCCGAGGCATGGGGGAAGCCGAAGACGGACCAGAGCGAGACATGGACCCGAGCTCCTTGTCGAGACGACGGCAGACACCGGCAGTGGATTGTTTAGAGCCCAGAGAGTTCCTGCTCTTAGCTAAGAATTTGCGCACCGAGGATTTCTTCTTCCGCTGGGACTGGGCACCCACCGCATCACGCTCAGGGGAGGCAGGGAGATCCTCAATCCCGGAGTGGGTGGGGGAGATCGGGCGGGCCGGGAGGTTGGAGCAAGCACCAGACATGGGGGTAGCCGCCACAGACGGAATCTTCAGAGAAGCAGCATCAGGAACATCTGGCATGGAATCAGTAGGAGGGATCGCCAAAGACTCCCGAGGGGCAGCACCAGATGGAGCTTGAGACTGGAACAGTTCCCTTTCAGACTCAGCCAAGCCATCCCATTCAGATTGGGTGAAACGGAGATTGGAGCCATCACTCTGGTTGTTACCACCCATCGATCCATCCCCGTCCTTATCATGTTTATCCGTGGGATTAGAAGGAGGAGAAGGGGGAGGAGGGGGTTGATAGGCAGCCGCCACCTCCACCCGCACCCTGAGCCTGATACCGTTGGGAGAGGGGAAAACGTCGATCGAACCATGAACACAACTCGGATCCAGGCACCAAATCTTCATCCTAGCGGGGCCAACCTTAGTCAGAGATTCCGAGTCCACCTCCACGGGCTTCCCAATTAGAACCCCCACTGCCATGAGAAAACCGGACGAGCGGAGACCAGCTGGTAAATCATCAATGAGCACCTAGACCTGAGAGAGAGGGCCAATCGCCGTACCATTGCAAGTTGCCGGCTTGACCGAGACGACCAGTTGGTTGAGGGGAAGGGTAAAGCTGGTACAGGAAGCGATCATCCGCAGGCACTCCTTGGAAGGGAACACCACTGAAAACTCATGGTCAGATATCTGGGCCACTTGCCAATCCCATCCAGCCTCATCCCAGATCCGGAGCCCATCGAGTAAGGTCTGGGGAGAGATCTTCTGGACCTTCACATAAACAATAGCAGCATTCGAGAGCAAGGGGGCCACCTCCAGGGTAGGCAGATCAAAATCAAAAGCAAAGAGGGCACAACCAGGGAGACCCGTGCCAAACTGGAGGAGAGAGGGAGGTTTCAGTCTATTAGTGCAATTGACCGTGAGGTGCCCATCAGATCGGCAAATCAAACAGAAAGGGAGGTTGGTACAGCGAGATTGGAAGTGATTGGGCTTGTGGCAGGCCAAGCAGGTAAGCGCAGAAGGGTTGCTATGGGAGGCAGAGGAGGGGCGGGGATGCGGGAGGGGAGGAGAAGGAGGCAGGATCCTATCCCCCACCCCCGGAGAGGAGGAAGAACCAGGGAAAGGACCGGAGGGGCGCCGCGCCGCCCCCACGAAGGAACGGGGCGGCGGACGGGACCCCACACCCGCACCAGCTGGACGAGGAGGAGGAGGGAACCGCCCCGGGGCAGGCGCGCTGCGCCCCGTGCCGGGCACAGGCAGGGAACCCGAGAAAGAAGAGCCCCCACCACCAGAGGCCGCCGCCGCCTCCCATGGATCCACCACAGGAGGAGGAGAAGGACCAGATCTAGGCCGCGGAGGCCCAGAGCCAGGGGCGCGCCCCTGCTCCGAGCGCTGCGACCAATCCGGACCTGCAGCCCAAGCCGCACGGTCCGGAGCCGCCTGCTCCGCCTCCAGCTTGGAGCGGAGCTCGGCCTCGAGTTCCAGATCCATCGCCGACTTGGGCGACGCCTCGCGCGGCCGCTTACAGCCCGACACGGTCTCGCACGACGAGCCCCGAGATTTGTCCATGGAGAGCACCGCAGCGTAAGAGACTAGAGCCTGGCCGACTGGACAAAATAGCTAGAGGAAAATCTGGGAGTTTGTCAGCGCATGCATGGGTCTGTTAGCAGCACGGCCGCGTCTTTGTTGCTCCTAGAGAGATTCCAGGCGAAGGATAAGGCATGGGATAGTGGCATTTACTAGTATGTGGAGAGGTGGTGCTACTGGCCGAATGTGTCAGCTCCGCTGCGTGAGTGTGTGCCATAAGTGCCAGGTCCTTGTGTATATGTACTGCTTTGGTTAATGAGAAAATGACGAGCCCGTGAGGGCTGAAGAAAACCATGTAGCGCCTGTGATTGTCACCGGGACCAAAGGCAAAGCTAATTTTCTCCCTGGTGAATGTGTGTGTGCTTGTGTGTTTTCTACCTCGCTGTGTTTCCTCGTGATCTTGAGAGAAACAAAGAAACAAGAGAGAGTTGTGTGAGGCAACCAAGAGGAATAAGAAGACTGGCGCTGTGAGGAGGCGGTGCCAACAATTGATAGCAGAGCCTTGTCGATCCGGCGACAACGGCATGGCGGACTCCATGCGAGAAATGGAGGCCGACGGCGCGAGAAGGAGGCTATCGGTGGTGCGATGCCGCCAATAGCTGGTTGCGGTGCGATGCCATTTGGAGGAGATGGCGGTGCGACGCCGCCACGACAATGGTGTGATGCTGTTACAAGGAGAGGCGGCGCGATGCCGCTGAGGATCAGCATGAACTGGTCGATGGTGTACTCAATGGTGGTGTGATGCCATCCGCAAAATGAGTCGCTACTACGATATGGTGACGGGCGCCGCGAAGGTGTCATCCACGTCAAGAGGTGGTTGCTGCTTGCAGCAAGATGAGGTGATTGGAGTTGCGACAGCGTCATCCAAGGCAGGAAAGTGTTGCGGGTGATCCGAATGAGGTTTTGGAGTTGGCATGACAAGATTAGGGACGTGACTGTTAGAACTAATCTTGTCATATCTATGTGCATGTCTATTTTTGTTCTGCATGTAAGAAAAAGGGTTTCCCCCGCTTTGTATTACAAAGCAACCAACCGATACAATCAATGATAGGGGCTGGAGCGGAAGCAACACAAACACGCCCAAAAGAAAGGAAAGAGAAAAAGAAAAGAAACAAATGCCGATAACGGCGGATCGACAAAAACGACGAAGCCGCGTGACCGCTGCGTCCACCGGAGATCGCCCACCAAGCTCCGAGACTCCGAAGTGCCGGTACCCAACAACACCTCCAAGAAGGGACGCGATGATGACGACGCTGCTGCCAAGGGTTTCCCCCTGTACACGGCGAGGAGAGAGGCAGGGTAGCCCCGACGCCCTCCAGGAAGGTCCGGCGGCACCCTCAGGCGCCACCGCGTCGGTGTCGGCCAAGCCAACAGAGATTTCTCCCGATCCCAGCCTCTACCTCAGGCACTCCGGAGCTCGCCACCAGACCGACCACCACCCTGCGCCAACATGGACACGAAGCTTCCCTCGCTGTCTCACCACGGCACCGCGAAGATGGTCTGCATAACGAATAAGAGGAGCTGGGACTAGGGCAACAGCACCGTCGGCATACGGGAGGGCCCCACCTCCACCGTCCACGACGGTAGCCGACCGGACGCCATGGCAGGAGCCTACCGGGCCCGTGGCCCCACAGGCCCGGCCGGGCCCTCAAAGGCCCGGACAGCTCCCGCCTCCGCGCAGCAGCTGGCACGCCGTCGGCGTCGCTGTCCCAGTCAAAGCCGCTCCCCTGCCTCCCCATATAGGGAGCGTCGCGGTCGCGCCGGAGCCGACCCGCAAGGACCCAGAAGGGACCCTACGGGCCTAGATCTGAGCCGGGGACGCGCCACCGGACCACCCCGCTGCCAAGAGGCGGCACCACCACGGCGAGCACCGCCGGCCTCCACACCAGGATGCCGGACCACCACCGGCCATCACCGCCCAAGCAGGAGAGGACCGCACGCGGGGAAGGGCAAGCCCACCGCCGCCAGCATCACGCAGCCGAGGGCCGACGGCGCGCGCTGAGGGGCTGGAGGCGCGCGGAGGAACGGCCCCCGGCCGCCTCGCTCGGGGAGGCGGCGCGGGGTACGGGGGCGTCGAGGGGGGAGGGGGGAGGAGAAGGGGAACGGGAGGAGGAGGGAGCGGCGGCTCCGGCGGGCTCCGGCCGCCGCGGCAGCGGCTCCGTGCGGGGAGCCGGCGGCGGCGGCGGGGAAACCCTAGGAGTGGGGGAGCGGGGGCAGGAGCGGGGGCTTCCAAAGTTTTTCTCGTGCGGTTTTGTTCTGCATGTACTCTAGTCTAGGGTGCTGTTTGTCCGGTGAAGGTTCAACGATGACGTGCGGAGGAGGCGAGCTGCCGGCCTGCCATGTGAGACGGCGAGCACGAGGAGGTGACGATGGCGACGTGAGGCTGCAGTGATGCAGTAATAGACTAGAACCTGACCGGCTGGACAAAATAGCTAGAGGAAAATCTGGGAGTTTGTTAGTGCATGCATGGGTCTGTTAGCAGCACGGCCGCGTCTTGTTGCTCCTAGAGAGATTCCAGGAGAACGATAAGGCATGAGTGAGTGTGTGGCATAAGTGCTAGGTCCTTGTATATATGTACTGATTTGGTTTATGAGAAAATGACGAGGCCGTGAGGGCTGAAGGAAACCATGTAGCGCCTGTGATTGTCACCGGGAGCAAAGGCAAAGCTATTTTTCTCCCTGGTGAATATGTGTGTGCGTGTGTGTTTTCTGCCCCGGTGTGTGTCCTTGTTTTCTTGAGAGAAAGAAATAAACAAGAGAGAGTTGTCTGAGGCAACCAAGAGGAAGAAGAAGAGCATCGCTGCGAGGAGGCGGCGCTAACGGAGGCGCTGTAGATCTGCACGTTGAAGCACAGGATCGATAGGCGATAGCCTCAGGACAAGTAGCTCGCCGGGGAAGATCTTGTGCTTCTTGCAGAAGTAGTCTCAGCCCCTGCCCATCACGACATGCTTGTGGAAGATGAACTGAACCTAGACCTCGCACCATTTATTAGTAGACAGCCTGAGGACGCGACGAGGATTCAGGATTCAGGAGTACAATCGTTTAACTTGCACGAAAGCTGATGCACTTTATATTCTGGAACAGAGGGAGTATATTGCTTCATTGGCTTTAGACCATCCAGAAATCAGGGAAAATCATGGAAGCAATCGTGTACTAAACTAAAGCTCCGAGAGCTGTCCAAGTCCAACAACACCCATCGCGGGATGCAAAAGCAAAGTGAGTTGGAGAAGGTTACGGCACACCTAATGACTTGAGAAAAGGAAACATGTTACGGTACGAAGCAACAATCCTCCACGTATATATCCATTGACTCACGGAGCAGAGAAACTTGATCGATACCAGGAACGCCTGCGTTGCAGCGTTCTCGTCTGCCATGGCTCGGAACGGGGCCGCTGCCGTTGGCCACGGCGAAGGCCTCCAACTACGGGAGACTTGGTCGAGGTGCGTCACGGAGGGCGCGACACATGATTTCAAGGTGACCAACTACCCTCTGCTTGAGGGCATGGGCACGTACATCACCTCCCGCACGTTCAGGGTCGGCGGCTACGATTGGAATATCAGGTTCTACCCGGACGGACACACCAAGGACTCTGAAAAAGCGTTAGCATTCTTGTTTTGTCTCAGCTCATTGACGAAGGATGTGAGGGCAAAGCTCACCATAACCTTGCTGGATAAGGGAGGGAAAGTGGAATTGCTGACCACCCCGGACGCGGTGGAGAGAATCTTTTCTCCGGAAAAGGTTTACTTTGGTGTTTTCATCGAGAAATCGAAGCTAAAATCGTGCCCTCGCCTACTGACAATAAGGTGCGTTCTCACCGTGATCATAGAACCACCCCCGGAGGAGTGCCCAAGGAATCTCGTCGTGGTTCCTCCGCCGGAGCGGTCCGGCCGCCTCGAGCGCACCCTTAAAGACGGGAAGGGCACCGACGTCACGTTCCTCGTGGGTGGCAGGGAGTTCAGCGCGCATACGTTCATGCTTGCTGCGCAATCGCCGATTTTCGATGCTCAGTTCTTTGGCCCGATGGCGGATAAGGACACGCAGTGCATAGAGGTTCCCGACATGGAGCCGGCCATCTTCGAGATGCTTCTTCACTTCATCTACACGGACTCGCTGCCCCCATGTAACGAGAAAGGTTACGATGCTGCTACCATGCAGCACTTGCTAGTCGCAGCACACCGGTATAGGCTGGACAGGCTTAAGGTGATGTGTGAGGAGAAGCTATCCAAAAGCATCAACGTGCAGACCGTTACAAGTACATTGGCAGTTGCAGATCAGCACTTCTGTGAGGGGCTCAAAGATGCTTGTGTGGAGTTTCTTTCTGCGCGGGGAATAGCGGGAATTGCCTTCTTAAGGTTCACACGCTGCATGGCAAAGCTGGAATCGGGGGACAAGGAGGTATCTGCCGCGGGGACGAAGTAATCTAGGACCCCCCCAAAAAAAATCATGGAATAGATTTTTATTCTTTCATCAAAATAAATCTTTATTTTCTGTTGTGGTTTGATCAATTTCTTGTCAAATGTTAATCTATTTATTTATGTACTAGTTTAATTGTAAGAATAATTCCTATTTCTTTTGCGACAATTATTATTGTTATATGGACTGATCCGATCCAAATATGATCTAGCCCATGTGAAGCACGTTCTAATTTTAGTGAGTTTTTCTTCTCTCCTTTTTTGTAATTTAGTCAGCACTACTAACGGAGAAGGTGATGTCAAAGCCCGGAAGACAGGAATCAATTGTTTCTTACAAATTAGTTTGGGCATGTTTGGTTACCTGCATCCCTACGTCTATTCTTGTCACTTTGCATATGTAGCGCTACTCAGCCTGGCTAAGTCCATATATACAGCTCAAAACCCATGTTCTGCACATAGTTCATTTGTCTGCATCCGCTCCAGCTGGCTGAGCAGCAACATAGGCAACAGTGTTTTGTTTCCTCCATGTTCTTCCCAGATGAAAGTGTTATTGTTTGGTTACATATAACACAGGTGTTGTGGTAACCTCTTCTGGCATAATATAGTCACAACATACACTGTTTCACACGATAAATCATAACCATACGTTGTCATAGTAGTACTAACAGGCGGGTTCATAACAGTACCACAAAGTCTACAAACAGGTTTTAGATAATATAGTATGAGATAACACCCTAAGCATGCTCTTCGGCATCCATGTCAAATGATTTGTTATGCGGCCCGCACTTTGCCACCACCTCAACGCCCTCGGCGTTGAAGACGATCACCTTCAAGTACGTGGGACTCACCAACTTCCAGGTAAGAAGGCACCTGATCCTGACCGCTTGAGCTACACAGAAGCCTTCCCATCCGTGATCAAGGTGAGCCTGCCGCCGATCATCTAGACGATGACCTTCTAGGTGCAGTCATTCTTCGTCCTCAACTTGAACAACTCTGGGATGGGGACGATGTGTTTGCTGAAGGCAGGGGACATTTGCAGATACTCCAATTTAGGTCCAAAGACGGTCTTGCAGAAATGTGTTTGGCCGACATTATCATGTTAATGGTCGTATTTCTTAACCCTCTTCTGGGGTTGCCGTTCTGTAGCACCAGCTTGCCCTTCTTGCCCGAGGCAATCTCCTTTCTCCTTCAAGTCAGAGGCAACCTCCTTGCCCTTCGTCTCCGAGGTGACCTCCTTGCCAGCCTTGTCGTTGCCTCCCATGACGAGCTTCTCAATCTACATTGAACATGCAGATGTGAACTAGTGCTCCAAACAAAATGTATAACACATATGAACAAGATCGTTTTGGACGACTACGACGATGGGGACGAGCACTATGCATTGGAGATGGTGGCGAGGGTTCCTCAGTTTGGCTGCTCTATAATGCCCCTTGAGGTGCATGATGACAAACCTGAATGTTCGATTTACCATCGACCTACACGCCGGTCGGCACACGCCTCCAAGCCATGCGCCTCGAACCCCGCCGCGACTATGCTATGTCCGAAGTGTCGATGAATCGATTCAAGGGTTAGTTCTAACCTTGAAATCCGTACCCGCAGTGTGTGAAAAAACTAGGATCCATAATCGGAATCGATTCAACCGGTCCCAAATCAAAGCCTAACCTTGAATTGAATGCTCAATTGACAATAAATCGAATGCGCCCACAAGAAAATCAATGCTACAGAGGACATGGAGGACATGTCGGCATTGACACGGAGGAGGGTGAAGCCGGTGCTTGCCGCTGGTGCTCACCATCCTGAGCTTGCCTCTGATGTATGCCTGCCGGTGCTCGATATGCATATCTTGGGGACACAGGCATTGAGAGTGGACAGATGGGAGAATGGGCAATGCAAGGAGGGGAGAGTGATGCGGTGGAAGAAGGGGTAGTGAGCGGTGAGGGGAGGATGAGGGGATTTACGGCCGCTTTGGGAACCAACGCGTCTTGTACCGCGTGACCCCGCGCGTGCAGTCGCAATCACCCACATAAGCCTGCTCGCATTGCTCAGACCTGGCTCTGGAGAAATAGTTGATTTGAGCATTCCTTCGGAGCCATGCGTAGAGGTGCCTTTATCACCGTGTGTTGCAGGTCCAACAGTGTTTGCACATAACCGAACTGGCCAAAAATGTAAAAGCTACATCCAGCGGTCCTGGTTGGAGTTGATGCAGATAACCAATCAAGCCCTTTGTGGATCTACTACATGATGTGTGTGTGTGAAGAAGCTTTACTGTATTATACATGAAATAAACACATACATCAAGTATCCTTTTGATTAGGCATGTCCAAGGCTGACCCTCAAACCGCCCGCATCCGTCCGGACTGAGCAGTGTGGACGCATTTTCCTATCCAACGAGGTACCCATAGGTCAAGACGTCTGTTTTTCCGCAAACCGGAGGCAAACCAGGGTCCCGCCCAAAATCACTAGACACGCAACTGCAAGTGTCGCCCCTGACTGCAACTGCATGTCTTCAACACGACTGCAACTCAATGGTGATTTGTCAGAGGGAGGGCAGTTGCATGTCTGTCACTAGGCACACAGTGTCGCCTCCGACTGCAACTGCATGTCTTCAACGCGAATGCAACTCAGTGGTGCTTTTTTTGAGGGGGTAGTTGCATTTCTGCCACTAGGCATGCAATTGCAAGAGTCATCTCTGACAGCAACTGGATGTTTTCAACGCGGCTGCAACTTAGTGATGTTTTCCGAGAGAGTGATAGTGGAGGGATGGCTGCATGTTTACCACTAGACACACAACTACAAATATCTCCTCCACTGCAAGTGCATTCTTCAACACGACTGCCACTTAGTGGTGTTTTGTCGGTGGGCTAGCGGTTTTATGTCCACCCCTCGAGTTGCAATTGCAAATGGTGCAATACGCCAACAACTAAAGAGACTGCATGTCCATCCCCCAAGCTACAACGACATAGGTTGTAGGTTGTGTTGTGTGCCTTTGACGGCTCCCGAGGGTGGTGACAACAATTTTAGTCGCATGTCTGCTTTGCATGTCCGTGATTAATGTGCAACATAACTTTCTTTTCAAACATACTGCCACTAGTTGCATATACTCCCTCCGTTCTTTGGAGAGATTCCACTATGAGCCACATACGGAGCAAAATGAAAAATCTACATTCTAAAATGTATCTATATACATCCATATATGGTTTATAATGAAATCTCTACAAAAACTTATATTAAAAAACGGAGGGAGTATGTCGGTCTGCATGTAGTTCATGTTCGCCGCCCACGTGCAATTGCATGTCCGTTGTTCATGTGCAACTTAAGTGTTTTTCTTTTTAAAAGAATATTGCCTTCCGATTGGACAGACATAGTCCGCGTGCATTTGCAGGTCGGTCGGTCATGCCCGTGTGATTATTATTATTTCCAAAAATATTTGCCAGTAGCTACATATATGTTGGCCTAACGCAATTGCATTCCGTTGGCCATGCACAATTAAAAAAAAATTCTGCTGTTTTTATTTCTTCATCTCATAAAACATTGCTTTTTAACCATACAAAATAACTTTCGAAGGAAATGATAATAAGGAAAGCAAGAGACTTATTTTTTTAGTGGTAAACCCGACTTTTATTGATTATTGTTTCGGTTTACAGGAATGACAAAGGGATCATGGGGTTCTCCCAGCCATACATGGCGTCCCTGAACTAAAGAAGTAGAAAACTTTGCTAGATTATGAGCATCTATGTTCCCTTTCCGACCATCAAAGATGAAATCACATCGAGCAAAAAGTCTCGCCTGAGCTTGGATCTCCTTGATGATATTGCTATATCTTCCTTCTGACTCCATCTTAATTTCCTCCACCACGGTCTTGCAGTCACACGCCACAACAATGTGGTCTGCATATAGATCCTAAGCCAGGGCAAGAGCCTTGCGGCAAGCTAAAGCTTCCAGCATTGGTGGGTCATTTATTTCATCAAAAACCATTGCTGAAGATCCAAGGAAAAATCCTTCATGGTTCCTTCCGATGGTAGCCGCTGCCCCTCTTCTCCCATTTCTTGAAACTCCCCCATCAACTTGAATTTTAATAGATCCAACTTCAGGCGCCCTCCATCCTTGCCCAGCAGCAAGCCTCGGACCTACATGTTGTTCATCATTTGGTGTCGCCCGCCCGGCCTGGATGGTTGCCAGTTCTGCGATAAAGTTTGTAACAAAAGAATGAGTCGCGTGTGGACTTTGGAGCTCACCCTCATGGATAGCCCTTCTTCTTGCCCACCATATCGCCCACATAGTCACCACCATCGTAACCAGCCTGTCTCGAGGTAGATGATCAAAGGCTGAGAAAAACCACACCCTGGCATTCGGCTCTGCCGACGACTGTAGGAAGTCTAGAATATTTTCATCTACCAGAGCCCACACACACCTTGCCACTGAACATTCAAACAGAGAATGTCGCCATGAATCTCTCACCCCGCAAAGCTGGCACTTGTCATCATCCGCCATTTTCTAGCATGCCTCACGTCCTCCGTTGGGATTGATAGTTTGGACAACCTCCACATGAAATGTCGAATTTTTCCCGGAACTTGAACAGACCACAAAGTCTCCCACGATTTTTCTTCCGCTTCGATATCAGAGGATCCCGATCTTCCTTCTAACCAGTCCTCCCTTCAACGCTTTGTGTCTGCGAGCATTCGATATGCAGATCTTACCGAAAACAGTTCGTTTCTTTCAAAGTTCCAAGCCCAGTGGTCGTCCATCTGCCTGGTACAAACCGGAATGGCCAAGATTGTCTGTGTGTCCGCCGCAATGAAGTTTGCATCCAAGGCTTCTCTATTCCACGCTGCATTATGTGCATCAATGAGCTCACTTACAAAAAGAGGAGGGTTGGCTGAGAGACAAGCAAAAGGTCTCATCGAAGCGCTCCTTGGAATCCAGTTATCCATCCAAATTCTAGTTGTTGTACCATCTCCAATTCTCCTGATGATCCCTTGCTTAAGGACATCTCTCCCCTCCAAAATCGCTCGCATACCTATGATGGCCGGTTACCAAGTTCAGCTTCCAATATTGTATTTTGAGGATAGTACACTGCCTTCAAAATTTTCGCGCACAGTGACTCTGGTTGTTGCAGAAGTCTCCAAGATTGTCTTGCCAAGAGTGCTAGGTTGAAAAGCTCAAAATCATGGAACCCTAACCCTCCCATAAATTTTGGTGAGTCATGGCCTTCCAGGAAACCCAAGCTGGTTTCCTTTTGCCCTCTTTGCTGCCCCACCAAAACTGTCTTATCAGCTTGTTTAAATGTTCACAAAGCCCCCTTGGTAATTTGAAGCATGACATTGAGAAAACTGGCACCGCTTGTGCCACTGATTTCACCAAAACTTCCTTCCCTTGTGATGATAAACACTTTTCCATCCACCCTTTCACCTTGCTCCATAGTCTGTCTTTCAGATACTTAAAAGCCCCATTCTTTGATGTACCTATATCAGAAGGCATCCCTAGGTACTTTTCATTCAATGATTCATTGGGGACATTAAGTATGTGTTTAATCTCATCTTTGATAGTAGTTGGGCACCCCTTACTAAAAAAGATAGAAGACTTTGAAGTGTTAATTCTCTGACCTGAAGCCTGGCAATAGCTCTCCAACAGGTTTGACACCTCGTTTGCCCCTCCTCCGGTTGCTTTAAAGAATAGAAGGCTATCATCCTCGAACAACAAGTGATTAAAAGGTGGTGCCGAGGGCGCCACTTGTATCCCATCCAGTTGAGATGACTCACTTAGATTTTTCAATAGGCCTGAAAGGCCCTCCGCTGTCAATAAGAATAGGTAAGGGGAGATAGGATCTCCCTGACGAATACCTCTGCTAGGTCTGAACTCTTCCAATTTCCTTGCATCGAATAAAACCGAATAGGAAACAGATGATACCATGTTCATGAAAATGTCAATCCATCTATGAGAAAAGCCCAATTTCAACATTATTGCTCTTAAATAATCCCACTGCAATCTATCATATGCTTTCATCATATCCAATTTAAGAGCGCAGTGTCTGTGTTTAATTGCTTTGTTACGCTTCATAAAATGCAGGCACTCATAGGCTACTATGATATTATCAGTGATCAAACGCCCTGGCACAAAGGCCGACTGTTCTGCTAAAATTATCTCCGGGAGCACAGACTTCAGTTAGTTGGCGATGACCTTGGAGGCTATCTTATAAAGTACATTGCATAAACTTATCGGTCGGAACTGTGACAAGAGGGAAGGGTTTTTTACCTTCGGTATCAAGACCAGATAAGTTTGATTGATGCCCTCTGCACTCTCTTTCCCCTCCAGGATCGCTAGGACGGCCCTGGTTACTTCTTCCCCGCACACCCGCCAATGTTTTTGGAAGAAATGCGCCGGAAATCCGTCCGGACCTGGCGTTTTCGTAGGAAACATTTGATAAAGCGTTGTTTTGATCTCCTTTTCTGTGTATACCGCGTCCAAATGTGCCGGCATATCATTCGTGACCTTCACTGGAACTGAGTCCAACACTTCTTGCATATTGTTACACCCCTCGGATGTATAGAGATCCTTGTAAAACTCGGTTGTCATCACTTCCAGCTCCTCGACATCTTCCGTTACCTGTCCATCCGACCTGGTCAGGGCTGAGATTTTGTTCTTCCTCCTCCTCATTGAAGCCCTTTGCTGGAAATATTTCGTGTTACTATCTCCATAAGTGAGCCAATCAACCCGCGAGCGTTGTCTGCTTAGGATCTCTTCCCTGTGTGGTATAGCTCAACAAGCCTATCAGCTACCTTGATTTCAAGATGGCTTGGTTCAGAACGTCCAGGGACGTTTTTTAGCGTCTCTAGTTCTCTGGTAAGTTGTTTGATCTCACGCTTAACATTGCCAAATGTATGTCTATCCCAGTTGTGCAAGTTTTCGCTAAGATCCGCCAACTTGTCCCTGACTTCAACTGCCAAAAACCCCTCTGGCTTCCCTTTCCACGTTGTTTCTATAAAGGGGTATAGTTCTGGGTGTCTCTCCTGTTGGAAACGAATATTTTGGCAATGCTACACGATGTATTGATCGGTGCATAGCGCACGTATATATGGAGTACAAGGTGGGCCACAACCTCAACTATACAATGACTAGGAGGTGGGCCGGATTATACAATAGACATGTACAAACCATATATTCAACACCCCCCCGCAGTCGAAGCGTCGCCGGAGACGCAAATACTGGACCTGAACTCCTCGAAAACAGAAGTAGGTAGTCCTTTTGTCATAACATCGGCAAACTGTTGCGCCGTCGGGACGTGGAGGACCCGGATGCGCCCAAGGGTCACCTGCTCATGAACGAAGTGTATGTCGAGCTCAATGTGCTTCGTTCGTCGATCATGGACCGGGTTGGCGGAGAGGTACACGGCGGAGACGTTGTCGCAGTAGACGAGTGTGGCCTTGTGAACATCACAAAGCAACTCCTGGAGCAGCTGACGAAGCCAAGAGCATTCGGCAACGGCGTTAGCCACTGCCCGATACTTTGCCTCGGCACTCGAGCGAGAGACTGTGGGCTGTCGCTTGGAAGACCAAGAGATTAGGGACGGCCCAAGGTAGACACAGTACCCCGAAGTGGAGCGCCGTGTGTCCGGGCAGCCAGCCCAGTCCGCATCAGAGTAGGCGACGAGGTCGGTGGAGGCGGAGGCCGTCAGTGTAAGTCCCATGGACGGGGTGCCGCGTATGTAACGGAGGATACGCTTCACCAAGGTCCCATGAGAATCACGCGGAGCATGCATGTGAAGACAGACCTGCTGAACGGCATACTGCAAGTCGGGGCGCGTCAGAGTGAGGTACTACAAGGCACCCACAATGGAGCGATAGAAGGCCGCGTCGGATGCGGGAGAGCCCTCCAGAGCTGAAACCTTGGCCTTGGTGTCAACAGGCGTGGGAGCAGGCTTGCAGTTAAGCATGCCGGCACGATCGAGAAGCTCATGGGCGTAACGCTGCTGGTGCAGAAAGAAGCCATCTGGCCGTCGAACCACCTCAATGCCGAGGAAGTAGTGGAGGGGCCCCAAATCCTTCAGGGCAAACTCGTCGCGAAGACGAGCAGTAAGCCGCTGGAGAAGTGCGACAGTGGATGCCGTCAGGATGATGTCGTCGACGTAGAGCAACAAGTAGGCCGTGTCAACCCCGTGATGGTACACGAAGAGGGACGCGTCGGAGCGGGTCGACGTAAATCCGAGCGTCTGCAGGAAGGCAGCGATGCGCTGGTACCAGGCCCGAGGCGCCTGCTTCAACCCGTAAAGTGAACGGGAGAGCAAGCACACATGATCCGGCTGTGTGGCGTCGACGAAGCCGGTGGGCTGCTCACAGAACACCTGCTCGGCGAGGTGGCCGTGCAAGAAGGCGTTGGAGACGTCCAACTGATGCACATGCCAAGCTCGGGAGACGGCCAGCTGAAGCACGGTGCGGATCGTGCCCGGTTTAACAAGCGGAGCAAAAGTGTCGGTGAAGTCCACGCCCGCACGTTGCCGAAAGCCTCGAACCACCCAGCGAGCTTTGTAGCGCTCGAGAGTCCCGTCTGGACGAGTCTTAGGCCGAAATACCCACTTGCCCGTGATGATGTTGGCACGAGGCGGCCGAGGGACAAGCTGCCAGGTGCGGTTCCGTTGGAGCACATCGAACTCTTCCTGCATCGCAGCGAGCCAATGAGGGTCCCGAAGGGCGGCTCGAGCTGACGATGGGAGAGGGGACGGCTCAGAGACGGAAGCAGCAAGAAGATACTCATCGCTGGTGTACCGCGTACTCGGGTGTAAGGTACCAGCCCAAGAGCGAGTCATCGGGCGGGGCAGCGAGTCCGGGGCGACGGGCGATGACGAAGAAGAGCCCGTCGCTGCTGATGCCGCGGGTGAGGCCGCCGTGGGCGAGGCGGCCGGCTAGGCCGCCGCGGGCGATGCGGCCGCGGGCGAGGCAGCAGGCAAGGGCGCGGGGTGCGCCAAGGAGGCCCGCGCCGATGGCGGCGCGAGGGGCGTCGCAGGCGCCGGGAGGGGTGCAGCCCCTAAGGGAGCCAGCCGGGGAGGAGCTCGACCCGGGGCACGGGGGCACCCTCAAAGCCAGGAGGCGGCCCGAGAGAAGCACTCGAGCGGCCGTCGCCGGGAGCGGGCAAGGCCGCAACATCCGAAGGTACCTGCTGAAACGGAAAAACCATCTCATCAAAGTAAACGTGTCGGGAAGTGATGACCCGATGGGAGATAGGATCATAGAAGCGGTAGCCTTTGGTGTTGGGGGATAGCCAAGAAAAATGCAGGCCACGAACCATGGTGCGAGCTTATGAGGAGTAGTGGAAGCGATGCTAGGGTAGCACAAGCAACCGAAGATGCGGAGCTCGGTGTAGGAGGGTGGCGTGCCGAACAAAAGATGATGAGGAGCAAAGTTCCCGCGAGTGCGACAGGGACGGATGTTGAGGAGTAGTGATGCGGTGGCGAGCGCGTCAGGCCAGAAACGTGGTGGCACGTTGGCGTGAAAGAGGAGGGTGCGAACGCAGTCATTAAGAGTGCGGAGCACGCGCTCAGCGCGGCCATTTTGTTGCGAAGTGTACGGGCAAGTGAGACGAAAAATCGTGCCGTGTGTGGCGACAAGGTTGCGGATTGCAAGATTATCAAACTCCTTCCCGTTGTCTGTTTGCAACGCATGAATGGGGCGACCAAACTGCGTGGCGACATAGGAGTAGAAAGCGGTGAGAGTGGCAACAGAATCCGACTTTCGCCGCAACGGAAAGGTCCACACATAGTGCGAAAAATCATCAAGAATAACAAGATAATAAAGATAGCCCGTGTTACTAGCAACAGGAGAGGTCCAAACATCACTATGAATCAACTCAAATGGGTATGAAGCAACATGCGAGGAAGTGCTAAAGGGTAAACGAGTATGTTTGCCGAGACGACAAGCATGACAAGTGTGATCGTCGATCTTATTACACGTGAATGAAAAACTGCGAAGAATATGATGAAGGGTGGCAGTGTTGGGATGACCGAGACGAGCGTGCCAAAGGTCCACTCCAGCGGAAAGCGCCATGGTGCAACGACAGAGGATGTGGATGAGTGGACCGGGTAGAACTCGTCGGGGCTATCACATCGGTGGAGCACCATCCGGGTACGGGCATCCTTAACAGAAAAGCCAAACATGTCAAATTCAACGGTGACAGGATTTTCACGTGTAAGAGAACGAACAGAAACTAGATTTTTAATGATGTCAGGTGAAACAAGTACCTTAGAAAGATATAATGGAAGGGAGTTAGAAGGAAAAGCAGCATGGCAGACATGAGTGATGGGCATGGAAGAGCCGTCGCCCATGGTAATGCGAGCAGCAGTGCGAACGGGGTGAGCAGTAAGAAGGTTACCGGGGTTGGCAGCCATGTGAGTCGTGGCTCCGGTGTCCATGTACCAGTCGCCACCGCTAGTGTACTGCTGTGGCGTGGGGGCGGTGTGGAGGGCCGCTAACAGCGCGGGGTCCCGGGGCGCCGGCGGGAGAGCCGGGGCCGACGGCAGAGGCTGTGGCGGCGGCGCCGCGAAACCACCGGCCGAGGGCAAGCCATAGGCCGCCGAGGGGCCGTAGAGCGGCGCCGGCGGATACGCCCGAGGGGCCGCGTACAGAGCCTGATGAGGGGCTGGACGGGCGCCAAAGACACCGGGGACGGGGGCACGCGGTATGGGCATGGAGTATGCGTGAACCACCCCCGTCCAGGGGTTCTGGCCGGCTTGCCAGGGCGCCGGCGGGAGCGGATGCTGCGGCGGGCGCGGCGGCTCGCCGTGGGCAGCCGGCTGCTGCTTGCGGCCCCCTCGGCCGCGACGCCCGCCCCGGCGCTGCTGCTACTCGGCGGGGGGCGGCTGAGGGGCCTGCGGCAGCATGGGGTAGGGGAACCCGGGTGGCGGCGGCGCGTAGAGGGGCCCCTGGGCGGGCCGCGGCGGGGGAGCCGGAGCGGTGGGCGGCGCACCGCCGTGGGTCCCGGTTGTGAGAGCCGTATGGGTGGCCTGGGTGCGCGACATCCGCATCCTCCTCTCCTCCAGCTTCAGGTACGCGACGATCTTGGGGAAGGTCGGGTTGGTGATGAGAGGGATGTTGGAGGCGGCGTTCCCGAAGTCTTCGTTCAGGCCGGCGATGAGAGTGCTGAGGTGAAGCTCGTCGGAGACCTTCTCGCCGAGGTCACGGAGCTCGTCGACAAGCTTCTTGAGGCGCATGCAATAATCGTCCACCGACGAGTCAAGCTGCTGGCACCCAAAAAACTCGCCGTGCAAGAAAACCTTGCGTTGGAGCGCGTTGTCGGTGAAGAGGCAGTTGAGTTTGGTCCAAACGGCGTGAGCGTCATCATCGGTGGAGACCACCGTGTGGAAGAGGTCCTTCGAGATGGTGGTGTAGAACCAGCGGATGAGAGTGGCGTCGATGGACGTCCACTCATCATTGTCCTCCATGAAGCGGGAGTCCACGGAGCCGTCGATGTGATCCCGGAGATTGTACTCACGGAACACAAGGGAGAAGTACGTCTTCCAGGCATAGTAGGTGGAGGTGAGGTGATCGAGGACGACGGGAACCCGAGCGAGGATGTTGAGATCGCGGATGACGACGGGATCGGGGCCTTCGAAGGGGTTGGTGTGGCGGCTGCGGGTGGTACCGGAGGAACTGGGGGAGGCCATGGTCGAGAGGGGAGTGCGGCGGCGCGTGTGGTGGCGCGGCGGGTAGCGGGAGGCGGCGCGGCGGGTGGCGGCGCTGCGGGGTGCGGGCGGAAGCGCGAGGCGGCGGCGGCACACAGGGGGCGGCGGCGCGGCTGCGAGGAGACGCGGCGGCGGTGGCGGCCCGAAGTGGCGGCGGCGGGTGGCGGCGGCGGCGGCTGTAGTTAGGGTTTAGGATCGTAGGTATGATACCATGTTGGAAACGAATATTTTAGCAATGCTACACGATGTATTGATCGGTGCATAACGCATGTATATATGGAGTACAAGGTAGATCATAACCTCAACTATACAATAACTAGGAGGTGGACCGGACTATACAATAGACATGTACAAACCATATATTCAACATCTCCCACATAACGAAAACAGAGCATCAGCGAAGCGATATAAGAAAACAAATGGGCCGTGTCCAGCCCAACAAGTAGCGATCAGACATTAGTTGGTTGGCTAATGAAACTAGCGATGATTTCAGGGGGTGTTCGTTTATAGGGACTTAAAAGAGTTTCTTTTAGTCCCATCTAAATCAAACAGGAGGAACTTATAAAAACTTAAAATGGGTATTTTGAACTTATGAAAGAAAATCCTTAGGAAGAGTCTTTTTGAAATTTTTAGTTATAGGGACTTTTTAGTTAGGACTAAAAAAATCCTAAAATTTATGAACCAAACAGGGCCTTAGTTTGTATCAACCACAAAAGAAACTAGGGATTTCATCAGTTTAATAAATACTACTCCCTCCGTAAACTAATATAAAAGCGTTTAGATTACTATTTTAGTGATCTAAACGTTTTTATATTAGTTTACAGAGGGAGTAGGACATATCAGCCGACTGAGAAGTACTCTAACAAAGAATCCGGAAGAAAGCAAAAGAAGAAAGAACTAGGACACGATTTGTATACCAAGTATGCGATAGCCGTCGCCGAAGGGAAGTATAGGCAAGCAAGGGCAGCTTTGGTACTACTTGTATCGAAAGGAACTGCATATTAGCAGGACACACGAGCGGTTAATAAGGAATTAAACATCGCGTCATTGTGCTATAAATATCCCGTGAGATTCTCCCCGCGGAGGCATCACTTTTCGCCTTCGGCATGGGCAACTTCATCCCGAGCTCCGTGCGGTCGGCCGAGACGTCGTCGAGATGCGTGACGGACAGCGTCACCGCGACGCACGACTTCGAGGTGCACAAGTACCCGCTGCTGGACGGCCTGGGCGTCGGCAAGTACGTGAGCTCCAGCACGTTCAGCGCCGGCGGCTACGACTGGTGCATCAGCTTCTATCGCGCACGGAGTCGACGAGGGATCTTATCATGGATTGGTGGTTCCGCCTCCGGAGCTGCCGGGCAAGCTCGAGCGCGCCCTCAGGGCCGGGAAAGGCGCCGACGTCGCGCTCGACGTCGGCGGCCAAGTTCATGCTCGCCGCGCGGTCGCCAGTCTTTGACGCACAGCTTTTCGGTCCGATGACGGAGAAGGACACGAAGCACATAGAGATTGGCGATGTTGAGCCGGCCATCTTCGAGATGCTCCTTCACTTCATCTACACGGATTCATTACCACCGTGCGACGACCGGCAAGGTAACGCCGCCGCCGCCATGCAATATTTGCTAGTCGCGGCAGATCTGTACGGGCTTGATAGGCTGAAGGTGATGTGCAAAGAGAAGCTATCCAGACGCATCGACGTGAAGACCGTCACAAAGTAAAATGGCACTGGCTGATCGGCACTACTGCCGGCGGCTGATGGATGCCTGCCTGGCGTTCATATCACTGCCGGGCGTAATGCGTGCCGTCGTGGGGACTGATGGGTTCAAGCACATGACGGGAAATTGCCCGCTGCTAGCATTCAAGGAGGAGCTCCATGAAAAGTAATCCAAGCCACTAATTGTGGTGTCATATGGACATCTAAATTTTCATAAGCAGTTACGTGCGAACCAAATTTAGTTGAAAATTGTGCCTATCTAGATGTGCTTTAGCAAAACTGCTTAAATAATGTTGATTTTTGTGTTAGTGTTGTTGTGAAAACTAGAGATGATACCCCGCACTGTGGGAATTGGCAGCAGTTATTTCAAAATATTTGGGTTGTATAAAATATTGGTGCTTGGATTAATAATATGAAAACCAAAACTAAAATACATACAACTTACAGTATTGTATTTGGTTATTGTATAATTGTAGAATATTTACTGAATATAACTAACATGCATAATGAATGTTTAAGGTGGGTCTTTCCAATGCAGGGTGATATGCCAACTATTTAGGTATACAAGATACGTGTCTAACATTTCATCCACTGAACTATAATGTGTCACTGGGAGCTCATTTGATCAATGGTTGAGAAAATATACACATGATATTTAAAAGAATTACATAAACCGGTAACCGTACTCAACGCACACCCCGCCACAACTGTCCGACAACTAGGCCGGCCCATATAATGCGATTGGTGTATGTTTTTTTTAGCTTTCTGGGCTGCTTTCGGAAGCTTCCCGCCGAATCTTGAAGGTTCAGATCATGTGGCTGAGAGATTATATGTGACTTTATTAATTTCTGTCTAGATGAAAAAATAGCAAATCTATTGTTACGACCTACAACATGGAATCCAACTGAATCACGACGAATTTCAAAAAAAAAAAAAACTGAATCACGACGACCCTGGGCTATATATACGTGTATCTATATCCCGTGATATCCGGAGGAGAGGTATTCCATTAGTTGACCGATACCGTCTTCGCTCGTTTGCCATGGCTCACAACTCGACCTCTCCAGCAAGTCACGTCGAGTTACCGGAGACGTCGTCGAGATGCGTGACGGAGAGCAGGACGCACAACTTGGAGGTGGCCGGTTACTAGCTCGACGGCATGGGCGTCGGCAAGTACATTAAATCGAGCAGATTCAGCGTCGGGGGCTACGACTGGTGCATCAGATTCTACCCAGATGGAGAGAACGTGAACGATGCCGGCAACGCATCGTGCTTTCTGTTCTGCGTGAGCCAGAAGGAGGTGAGAGTGATGTTCACCCTCAACATGCTGGAGAAACATAGCGCCGTACAGGTAACCAACCACCGTACGCTAGAGCATACCATCTGTCCGCCACATTATAATTATGGCCTCCCTTATTTCGTCGAGAAATCGAGGCTAAAATCGTCGGCCCTCGCCAACAATGGCTACGTGACGATAAGGTGCGCCCTCACTGTGATCAAAGAGCCGCCCGCGGAGCCGGAGTGCGAGGAGAATCGTGTCGTGGTTCCGCCGCAGGAGCTGCCCGGAGACCTCGGGCGCGCCCTCAAAGACGGGAACGGCGCAGATGTTGTCATCGATGTCGGCGGCAGGCTGTTCAGCGCCCACAAGTTCATGCTCGCTGCTCGGTCCCCGGTCTTCAAGGCTCAGCTCTTTGGCCCGATGATGAAGAAGAATACACGGCGCATCGTGGTCGTCGGCATGGAGGCTGCCATCTTCAGGATGCTTCTCGAGTTCATATGCACGGATTTGCTGCCAACATGGGAAGGGGAAGGTTATGGTGCCGCCGTGATGCAACATTTGCTCGTCGCAGCAGATCAGTACGGGCTAAACAGGCTCAAACTGATGTGCGAAGAGAAGCTGTGCGAAATCATCGATGTGGAGACTGTCACAACCACATTGGCACTAGCGGAACAGCACAACTGCGAAGTGCTCAAGAAGGCATGCCTGAAGTTTATGTCGTCGCAGAAAGTGATGGACGCCGTCGGGGAGACCGATGGGTTCAAACACCTGATGGCAAGTTGCCCACTGCTGAATTTGAAGAAGAATCTCGGAGACAAGATAGGTGTCACGAAGAAGTCAAGATAGAACGAAATTTCCTTGTTGATGGATTTTAATATTTTGAAAAGCATAGAACACATATTTTATGACTTGGGAGCAATGGAATTTTCTTTAGAAAATTACTATTTGCATCGGTTGCTTCTGATCATATGGTAATTTTGGTATTACTTTTATTGTGAAAATAACACCTAGTATTGGTTTATTGTGAACCAACAAATTTGAATAGCTAGCAATCTAAGATATCTCATACTTGTAGCCTCTCGCTCTCGTTGATGAGCTCACAGAGACAAGAATTTTGGCGCAGCTTAATGTGTTGTTGCTTTTCTGTTTCTTCTCTCTTTTATTTCCTTGACTAAAGCAAAATAGACCGTGGCGCTCCCACTCTTGTCAGATCGTGCCATCCACAACTGAGCACGCACCCACGGTAGCCTACAAACTTGACACAGCCCACACGGCCCGTGTCCTGTGGCGTTTCTATAGAAGAACAGCATGCCGCTCGTGCTCTTCCGGTTGTGGAGTTTTCTGGCAAGGTTGGAATCGTAGCATCAACTAGCCTGGTGGAGGTGTTTCACCATCCCAGTGCTCGCCGGTGGGCTCCTCCATTAACCGGTTGACATAGGTGGTCTTTCATTCAGCTATGGATTTTTAAGAGCAGCTGTGGAAAGTCTGCTGTGGCAAAACAATTATAAAAAATCTGCTGTGAAAAAGCTGTAGGCCATTTGGCAAACCAGCTGTATGAGCTGTGGCTGTGAAGATAAATGTCTAAAATACCCCTAAGAGCTAAGAGATTGGTTGCACGGTGTTTAATGATAATAACAACATTACATACTGATTTAGAGCACTAGTAAAATATAATTAAATAATTATCCAACTATATACCATGATCAACTTTATATTTTCGACATGGTGATAGCATTTTTTATAAGGATCATCATAGCACAGATATAGAAATAGTACACTAGTTATTACAGAATGAACTAGCAACTGAATCCCCTCAAAAAAAAACTAGCAATTGAACCCAAATATTTCATCATTGATCAATACATCAGTACATTACAACCCGTTTTGGTCTGGATTTTGGTGGAATCAGCTGCGCGGGCCGGCCCGTTTGGTTAGGATTCGGCCGTGACGTAGCGGAATCTGGTCAGAAAATCTAAACCAAAAAGGGCCATAGCCGACGATGAACGTGATGTCCGACCGTGTGCGCATGAGGTAGCGCGGGCATACGACATTTTAGCGGCGGGCCTGAGCTCGTGGCACTACTGACCTTTGATAGTGCAGTAAGAGCATGTCTAGTAGAACCCTCAAACCCTTAAAGCAGTTTTAAGAGTTGAGAAGTGCCAGTTTTTGGCATTTTTAAGGATTAAAAAATAGGGGCAAAGACTAGAACTCTCAAACCCAACCCTTAAACTGCTTTAAGGGTTGGGTTTGAGGGTTCTAGTCTTTGCCTCAACCCCAACCTTTAAATCTATCATTTGACATCTCACAATTTATAACTACAAGAACACAATCAACCTCTAAAAAACTACCAAATGAGAATCATTGATGCATGGTTTAATAGTTTACATCACAAAATCATCATCTTCCCTCTCTCATCGGCACCATCACCAAAAAGTTGCACCTCGGCGCCATCTCCTAGACCACATGCGGGCTCCATCAAGCATCTCCATAGGCGCCGGTGGAGTCGTCCACACCGCCATCGCCACAACTACTCATCAGAGTGTCACCTCTAAAAGTAGAGGACACACCACGGAACATCCTCTTCCTCTCCGCGACGTCCTCCTTGTAGTCCTTCCACCATTGCAATTGGTCTTCATCCATGTCCTTCTTGGACATCATCATGTGCTCCTTCTCTTCCACCATGAGTTCTTTCCATACCTTTGCCTGTTTGAGCTTGATCATCCTCTCCTCCAAGTCGGCCTTGCGCTTTTCTTCTTCATGCTTTGCTTCAACTTGTGCAAGCTTGACCTCTTTCTTCTTCTCGGTGATAAGAAGCTTCGTCTCCAATGTCTTCGTTGTCAATTCCTCTCTTGCCTTCATCATGTGCTCCATCTTCTCTCGTAGGCTTGACGCCTCTCCTTACATCTTCACCCTTAGCTTGCCCTTCTTGGTTCCCTCGGGCTTGCCCAAGTTCCTCTCCTCCTCATCTTCACTATCATCCATCCTAAGCATTGCCGACTTCTTGGGTGCGGTCTCTTGATCCCTCAACTTTCACTTGTCAAAGGTTTGAAGAATTGCCCAAGCATGCTTAAATGGGAATGGCTTTCCCTTGGAAGCGGCCATCTCCTTGTACCTCATGCCAGCAATTATCTCCTATCAACCACACATAATCACATAAGAACCCACCAATAGCATAGTACACACACATAATCAAAATAGTGAAGAGATATTTACTCACATAGTCACTCTCCACGGTTCCACTAGGTGGTGCATCCCTCACTTGGTCCATGGCCGCACTCCAACGAGCACAAGCAGGCTTCATCAACTCCCACCAGCCTTGAAGCGACCGGTAAGTGCGAGAGATGAACCCACTATTCTTCGGCTTGATCCTAAAATAGTTGTCCTCGATCCCTTGCCAATACCGTTTACCGGTTTGATCGGTGCCGGTGTTTGCATCCATCCCCACAGCTGCCCAAGCATGAATCAAGAGGATATCTTCCGCCTCGGTGTAGTTTGTCGACCGCGCGTGTGGGCGGGAAGCGGCGGTGAATGCCTCCTCCCCTATCTCGGCCACCTCCTCCTCATCATCCCCTTCATCCTCCTCATCTTCCTCCAAGTCGTCACCAACCCTAAAGGGTTCTAGAGGCAGAGCCCCGAGGTCCACCTCCGCGTCTTGGAGGAGATCCATGAATGAGGATGGGGTTGCCATTTCCTCGAACACCTCGTGCGCGGTGGGAGGAGGTTCGGCGACGGCAGCGAGTGGGGCCGCGGGCTTCTTCCGTGGCTTCTTCACGGTCGAGGACGAGCCGGCGACCTTGGAGGAAGCCCCTCGCGGCCCACGGGAGGCCGCCTTCGGCCGGCTCTTCTTGGGGGCGGGCGCGGCGGCGGGGGCGGGGACGGGGGCCGGGGCGGGCGCCGGGGAGGCGGGAGGAGGCGGTGCGAGGCCCACCCGCCGCCGCTTGGCCCCGACATGGGTCGCCGCCACCACGTCGGCCACGGTCGGGTGCCGGGCGGGTGCGGGTGCGGGGGCGGGGCCCGAGTCGGGAGGGGCGGGCGCGGCGGCGGACAGGGCAGGCGCGGCGGCGGGCGGGGCGCGGCGGCGGTGGAGGCCTCCATGGCTGGCGCGGGGCGAGGCGGCGGGAGGAGCCGGGGAGGCGGGGATGAAATTTCCCTCCTGCGTGACAGGAAAGAGGGGTGCGGGTTGGGGGGAGTTTTTCCTCCCAACCCTCACTTCTACAGGTTGGGAAATAGTTTGAGGGTTGGACCTCTAAATTTTTTTACGGGTTTGAAGGTTTAGAGATTCTAGTCTATGGCTTTTTTGGGCGAAAACTGTAAAAAACAATTATTTTTAAAGGTTTGAGTGTTTGAGGGCTCTACTAAACTTGCTCTAAGCAAGTCGTCCGCCTGTGCCTAGGGCAGTGTCGTTAACCGCGATGCCGAGCCCGTACTCCGTGTACGAGTGTGTGTTAGCGCAATTCCGAGAACACGGCAGAATAAGCATCGCCTTGTCACCGTTGTTCTTGGCCGCCACCCTGGTGAAGCAACACGAGCCGGGGAGGCCTCATGGTTTGCTTGTTCGTTTGTCTTGCTCTTAATTAGATCATTGTAAGTATTAGTAAGTATGCACGTGCAACACACGTTTCGACTAATATTATAATCATATATGATAATTGTAAAAATAATCCGTTATTCATAAATATAATATGTGTTTGAATATTTTAATATAAACTACATACGGATTGCAATAAGTGAACAAACATAATAAAATATGTCTATATATATCCGATTCATAAAACACAGTTTAAAAACCAGTATCTAGATAAAGAGGAAACAAAAAAAAACAGAAGAATAATTAAACTTTGTACGTGCCTTTATCCTTTTCTTCTCGTATCTATGAAGTTCACATGCAGTTCTCCTCCATGGTTTAAAAAAACGCAGAGAAATGACTAAATAACTCATGAAAGCCCAGAACTCGTCCAACATGATCTTCTCAGAGTACATAAAAGGATGCCTACACTAATAAAAAACAGGGCTTTGGTTCGGGCATGGCAAGCCCATTAGTCCCGGTTCAGTCACGAATCGGGACCCATCGGGGCATTCATCCCGGTTCGTGAGCCCAGTGGGCCGGCCAGGGCCTCGTGGGCATTGGTCCCGGTTCGTATGGACCCATTTGTCCCGGTCCGAGGCACGAACCGGGTCCAATGGGCCTCGCTCCTGGCCCACAATCATTGGTCCCGGTTCTTGTCTTGAACCGGGACAGAAGGTTGGGCTTTAGTCCCGGTTCCAGTCACGAACCGGGACAAATGAGTTGCCTATATATACCCCATCGCCACAGCAGAGGACTCCACAGTGCTCTATTTTTTCTGGCCGTCGAGGGGAGGGCATTTGGGTGCTCTAGCTCACCTCCTATGCACATGAGGTGTTCGATGAAATGTCTGAGCCACACTAGTTAATCTTTCTCCTCTCGAAACTCGACCTCCGAGCTCCATTTTCCCTGAGATTTGTCTAGGTTTAGCAGTCCGTCACGTCCCGTCCCCGTCTTCACCGCCGTTGATCTCCCGCGCCGATCTCGTCGCCGGCACCACCGTGGTGAGCCTCTTGTTCTTATCATCTTTCTGAAAGAAAAAAAATTCTTACTTCAGATAGATACTTGTCTAATTTTCTTACTTTTATTATTCCTTGTTATTATATAGTGCAATGGTTTTGGTATCCGTCCCCGTCGGCCCTCGTCCTGTCTATGATTCGAATGTGGTATATATTATCTTTCTATAACTATTTGGTTCATTTATTGTTTATGATAATTATGCCGACCAACGTGACATAGATTTTATTTATCTAGGACGTGGTTGAACCGAAAATTCCAACCGACCCTATTGTCGAGAGGTTAAATTTAGTTGAAGAAGAAAACAATTACTTGAAGGAAAAAATTTAAAAAACCGAGGAGAAGATGATATTGGAGTTGCATGTTGCCGATGTTGTCGATGATCACAAGATCAAGATGTTGGGGATCGTAGCAGAAATTCAAAATTTTCTACGCATCACCAAGATCAATCTATGGAGTAATTTAGTAACGAGGGGAAGGAGAGTGCATCTACATACCCTTGTAGATCGCTAAGTAGAAGCGTTCAAGTGAACGGGGTTGATGGAGTCGTACTCATCATGATCCAAATCACCGATGATCCTAGCGCCGAACGGACGGCACCTCCGCGTTCAACACACGTACGGTTGGGAGACGTCTCCTCCTTCTTGATCCAGCAAGGTGAGAGGAGAAGTTGAGGGAAAACTCCGACAGCACGATGGCGTGGTGGTGATGGAGCTCGTGGTTCTCCGGCAGGGCTTCGCCAAGCACTACAGAGGAGGATGAGGTGTTTGGAGGAGGAAGAGGGCTGCGCCAGGGGAAGGGTGTGGCTGCCCTCTCTCTCCCTCACTATATATAGGGGGAAGGGAGGAGGGGGAGGCGCCCTAGGGATCCCTAGGGGAGGGGCGGCGGCCACAGGGGAAACCCTAGATGTGTTTGGGTGCCCCCACCCCCTAGGAAACTTGCCCCCAAGCCGGGAGGGGCGGCTGCCCTAGGGGTGGCGCCCCCACCTCTCCTGGTTACGTGACATGGGGTGGGATGGGCACTCAGCCCCTTAGTGGGCTGATGTGCCCTCTCCCCTTGGCCCATAAGGCCCCCCAACGCTTGCCGGGGCCTCCGAAACCCCTTTCGGACACGCTGGTCATCACCTGGTACACCCGGAATAATTCCGGACTCCAATACCCTTCGTCCAATATACCGATCTTCACCTCCAGACCATTCCGGAGCTCCTCGTCATGTCCGGGATCTCATCCGAGACTCCGAACAACCTTCGGTAGCCACATACTATTTCCCATAACAACTCTAGCGTCACCGAACCTTAAGTGTGTAGACCCTACGGGTTCGGGAACCATGCAGACATGACCGAGACAACTCTCCGGCCAATAACCAACAGCGGGATCTGGATACCCATGTTGGCTCCCACATGTTCCACGATGATCTCATTGGATGAACCACGATGTCGAGGATTCAATCAATCCCGTATACAATTCCCTTTGTCCAGCGGTATTGTACTTGCCCGAGATTCGATCGTCGGTATCCGATACCTTGTTCAATCTCGTTACCGGCAAGTCTCTTTACTCGTTCTGTAACACATCATCCCGTGATCAACTCCTTGGTCACATTGTGCACATTATGATGATGTCCTACCGAGTGGGCCCAGAGATACCTCTCCGTTTACACGGAGTGACAAATCACAGTCTCGATTCGTGCCAACCCAACAGACACTTTCGGAGATACCTATAGTGAACCTTTATAGCCACCTAGTTACGTTGTGACGTTTGGTACACCCAAAGCATTCCTACGGTATCCGGGAGTTGCACAATCTCATGGTCTAAGGAAATGATACTTGACATTAGAAAAGCTTTAGCATACGAACTACACTATCTATGTGCTAGGCTTAGGATTGGGTCTTGTCCATCACATCATTCTCCTAATGATGTGATCCCGTTATCAACGACATCCAATGTCCATGGTCAGGAAACCGTAACCATCTATTGATCAACGAGCTAGTCAACTAGAGGCTTACTAGGGACATGGTGTTGTCTATGTATCCACACATGTATCTGAGTTTCCTATCAATACAATTCTAGCATGGATAATAAACGATTATCATGAACAAGGAAATATAATAATAACCAATTTATTATTGCCTCTAGGGCATATTTCCAATAGTCTCCCACTTGCACTAGAGTCAATAATCTAGTTCACATCACCATGTGATTAACAATCACAGGTCACATCGCCAGGTGACCAACATCCAAAGAGTTTACTAGAGTCACTAATCTAGTTCACATAACTATGTGATTAATATTCAATGAGTTCTGGGTTTGATCATGTTATGCTTGTGAGAGAGGTTGTAGTCAACGGGTCTTGCCATATTCAGATCCCTATGTATTTCACAAAACTTTATATCGTAGATGCTGCTACCACGTTCCACTTGGAGCTATTCCAAATTGTTGCTCCATTATACGTATCCGGTATCTCTACTCAGAGCTATCCGGATAGGTGTTAAGCTTGCATCGACGTAACTCTTTATGTTGAACTCTTCATCACCTCCATAACCGAGAAACATTTCCTTATTCCTCCAAGGATAATTTTGACCGCTATCTGGTGATCTACTCCTAGATCACCTTTGTACCCTCTTGCCAGACATGTGGCAAGGTACACATCAGGTGCGGTACTCAGCATGGCATACCGTATAGAGCCTATGACAAGAGCATAGGGGACGACCTTCGTCCTTCCTCTTTCTTCTGCCGTGGTCAAGCTTTGAGTCTTACTCAACTTCACACCTTACAACTCAGGTAAGAACCCCTTCTTTGACTGATCTATTTTGAACTCCTTCAAAAACATGTCAAGGTGTGCATTCTTTGAAAGTATCATCAGGCGTTTTGATCTATCTCTATAGATCTTGATGCCCAATATGTAAGCAGCTTTATCCAGGTCTTCCTCTGAAAAACACTCTTCAAACAACCATTTATGCTTTCCAGAAATTCTACATTATTTCGGATCAACAATATGTTATCCACATATACTTATCAGAAATGTTGTAGTGCTCCCACTCACTTTCTTGTAAATACAAGTTTCTAGCAAACATTGTATAAACCTAAAAGCTTTGATCACTCCATCAAAACATATATTCTGATTCCGAGATGCTTGCTCTAGTCCTTAGAAGGATTGCTAGAGCCAGCATACCTTTTAGCATCCATAGGATCGACAAAACCTTTTATTGTATCACATACAACTTTTCTTATGAAAACTGGTAAGAAAACTTCTTTTGACATCCATCTGTAAGATTTCATAATCGAAAAATACAGCTAATGCTAACATGATTCCGACGGACTTAAGCATCGCTACGGGTGAGAAATTCTCATCGGAGTCAACTCCTTGAACTTGTGAAAAAAACTCTTTCCCACAAGTCGAGCTTCATAGACGGTAACATTACCGCCCACGTTCGTCTTCTTCTTAAAGATCCATTTATCTCAATGGCTTGCCGATCAACGGGCAAGTCCACCAAAGTCCATACTTTGTTCTGATACATGGATCCTATCTTGGATTTCATGGCTTCTAACCATTTGTCGGAATACGGGCCCACCATCGCTTCTCCATAGCTCGTAGGTTCATTGTTGTCTAACAACATGATATCTAAGACATGATTACCATACCACTCAGGAGTAGTACATATCCTTGTCGACCTACGAGGTTCGATAGCAACTTGATCTGAAGCTTCATGATCACTATCATTAACTTCCTCTTCAACCGACATAGGCGCCACAGAAACATCTTTCTGTGTTGCACCACTTTCTGGTTGAAGTAGAGGTTCAACAACCTCATCAAATTCTATCTTCCTCCCACTCAATTCTTTCGAGAGAAACTCCTTCTCGAGAAAGGACCCGTTCTTAGCAACAAACAATTTGCCCTCGGGTCTGAGATAGAAGGTGTACCCAACTGTCACCTTTGGGTATCCTATGAAGATGTGTTTGTCCGCTTTGGGTTCGAGCTTCTCCGGCTGAAGCCTTAAGCATCGCAGCCCCAAACATTAAGAAATGACAACTTTGGTTTCTTGCCAAACCAATGTTTATATGACGTCGTCTCAACGGACTTAGATGGTGTCCTATCTAAAGTGAACGCAGCTGTCTCTAATGCATAACCTCAAAATAATAGCGGTAGATCGGTAAGAGACATCATAGATCGCACCATATTTCATAAGGTTCGATTACGACGTCCGGACACACCATTACCCTATGGTGTTCTAGGTGGCTTCAATTGTGAAATAATTCCACAATGTCTTAAGTGTTTACCAAACTCATAACTCAGAAATTCTCATTGATCAGTTCATAGGAATTTGATCTTCTTGTTATGATGATTCTTAACTTCACTCTTAAATCGCTTGAACTTTTCAAACGTTTTAGACTTGTGCTTCATTAAGTAAATATACCTATATCTACTCAAATCATCAGTGAAGATGAGAAAATAGTGATATCCACCGCACGCTTCAATTCTCATTGGATCACACGCATCAGCATGTATGATTTCCAACAAGTCACTTGCCCGTTTCATTGTACCCGGGGTCTTAGTCATCCTGCCCATGAGGCATGGCTCGCATGTGTCAAGTTATTCAAAATCAAGTGACTCCAAACATCCATCGACATGGAGTTTCTTCATGCATCTTACGCCAATATGACCTAAGCAGCAGTGCCACGAGAAAGTGGTACTATCATTATTAACTCTACATCTTTTGGCGTGAACATGTGTATTACCACGACTGAGATTCAATGAACCATTCACATAGGGTGCATGACCATGAAAGGTATCATTCATGTAAACAGAATAACCATTATTCTCTAACTTAAATGAATGACCGTATTGCAATGAACATGATCTAATCATATTCATGCTCAACGTAGACACCTGATAACATTTATCTAGGTTCAATACTAATCCCGAAGGCAGATGGAGCGTGCGATGGTGATCTCATCAACTTTGGAAACACTTCCAACACACATCGTCACCTCGCCCTTAGCCAGTCTCCGTTTAGTCCATAGCTTTTGTTTCAAGTCACCAATAATAGCAACTGAACTGGTATCCAATACCCAGGTGCTACCAGGAGTACTACTGAGGTACACATTAATAACACGTATATACTTTGAGGTTGCCAGCCTTCTTATCTACCATGCATTTGGGGTAATTCCGCTACCAGTGACCGTTCCGCTTACAATAGAAGCATTTAGTCCCGGGTTTGGGTTCAACCTTGGGTTCCTTCACTGGAGCGGCAACTGGTTTGCCATCCATGAAGTTTCCCTTCTAGCCCTTGCCCTTCTTGAAACCAGTGGTCTTTTCAAACCATCAACACTTGATGCTCCTTCTTGATTTCTACCTTTTGCGGTCTTAAGCACCACGAACAGCTCCGGGATCAACTCCATCCCTTGCATGTCATAGTTCATCACGAAGATCTAGTAGCTTAGTGATAGTGGCTAGCGAACTCTATCAATCACTATCTTATCTGGAAGTTTAACTCCCACTTGATTTAAGTGATTGTAGCACCCAGACATTCTGAGCACATGCTCACTAGCTGAGCTATTCTCCTCCATCTTGTTGGCAAAAGAACTTGTCAGAGGTCTCACACCTCTCAACACGGGCATGATCCTGAAATCCCAATTTCAGCTTTGGAACATCTCATATGTTCTATGGCGTTTAAAACTTCATTGGAAACCCGATTCTAAGCCGTAAAGTATGGTGCACTAAACTATCAAGTAGTCATCAGGACGTGTCTGTCAGGTGTTCACAACATCCATAGACGACGTTGTAGGGGTTTGCACATCGAGCGGTGCATCAAAGACGTAAGCCTTCTGTGTAGCAGTGAGGACACTCCTCGGGCTACGGACCTAGTCCGCATCATTGCTTACAATATCTTTCAACTTAATCTTTCTCTAGGAACGTATTGAAACAAGGAGCTACAACGTGAACTATTTATCTACAACATATTTGCAAAGACAATTTAGACTATGTTCATGATAATTGAGTTCATCTAATCAAATTATTTAATGAACTCCCACTCAGATAGACATCCCTCTAGTCATCTAAGTGAAACATGATCCGAGTCAACTAGGCCGTGTCCGATCATCACGTGAGACAGACTAGTCAACATCGGTGAACATCTTCATGTTGATCGTATCTTCTATACGACTCATGCTCGACCTTTCGGTCTTCCGTGTTCCGAGGCCATGTCTGTACATGCTAGGCTCGTCAAGTCAACCTAAGTGTATTGCGTGTGTAAATCTGGCTTACACCCGTTGTATTCGAACGTTAGAATCTATCACACCCGATCATCACGTGGTGCTTCGAAACGACGAACCTTCGCAACGGTGCACAGTTAGGGGGAAACACTTTTCTTGAAATTTTAGTGAGGGATCATCTTATTTAAGCTACTGTCGTTCTAAGCAAATAAGATGTAAAACATGATAAACATCACATGCAATCAAATAGTGACATGATATGGCCAATATCATTTGCTCCTTTTGATCTCCATCTTTGGGGCTCCGTGATCATCGGTGTCACCGGCATTACACTATGATCTCCATCATCATGATATCCATCATCGTGTCTTCTTGAAGTTGTCTCGTCATCTACTACTTCTACTACTATGGCTAACGCTTTAGCAATAAAGTAAAGTAATTACATGACGTTTAAGTTGACACGCAGGTCATTAGTAAATTAAGACAACTCCTATGGCTCCTGCCGGTTGTCATACTCATCGACATGCAAGTCGTGATTCCTATTACAAGAACATGATCAATCTCATACATCACATATATCATTCATCACATCCTTTTGGCCATATCACATCACAAGGCATATGCTGCAAAAACAAGTTAGACGTCCTCTAATTGTTGTTGCAAGTTTTTACGTGGCTGCTATAGGTTTCTAGCAAGAACGTTTCTTACCTACGCCAAAACCACAACGTGATATGCCAATTTCTATTTACCCTTCATAAGGACCCTTTTCATCGAATCCGATCTGACTAAAGTGGGAGAGACAGACACCCGCTAGCCACCTTATGCAACTAGTGCATGTCAGTTGGTGGAACCTGTCTCACGTAAGAGTACATGTAAGGTCGGTCCGGGCCGCTTCATCCCACGACGCCGCTGAATCAAGATAAGACTAGTAACGGCAAGTAAATTGACAATATCGATGCCCACAACTGCTTTGTGTTCTACTCGTGCATAGAAACTACGCATAGACCTAGCTCATGATGCCACTGTTGGGGATCGTAGCAGAAATTCAAAATTTTCTACGCATCACCAAGATCAATCTATGGAGTAATCTAGTAACGAGGGGAAGGAGAGTGCATCTACATACCCTTGTAGATCGCTAAGCGGAAGCGTTCAAGTGAACGGGGTTGATGGAGTCGTACTCATTGTGATCCAAATCACCGATGATCCTAGCGCTGAACGGATGACACCTCCGCGTTCAACACACGTACGGTTGGGAGACATCTCCTCCTTCTTGATCCAGCAAGGTGAGAGGAGAAGTTGAGGGAAAACTCCGACAGCACGACGGCGTGGTGGTGATGGAGCTCGTGGTTCTCCGGCAGGGCTTCGCCAAGCACTACAGAGGAGGATGAGGTGTTTGGAGGAGGAAGAGGGCTGCGCCAGGGGAAGGGTGCGGCTGCCCTCTCTCTCCCTCACTATATATAGGGGGAAGGGAGGAGGGGGAGGCGCCCTAGGGTTCCCTAGGGGAGGGGCGGCGGCCACAGGGGAAACCCTAGATGGGTTTGGGCGCCCCCACCCCCTAGGAAACTTGCCCCCCAAGCCGGGAGGGGCGGCTGCCCTAAGGGTGGTGCCCCCACCTGTCCTGGTTACGTGAGATGGGGTGGGAGGGGTGCTCAGCCCCTTAGTGGGCTGATGTGCCCTCTCCCCTTGGCCCATAAGGCCCCCAACGCTTGCGAGGCCTCCGAAACCCCTTTCGGACACGCTAGTCATCACCTGGTACCCCCGGAACAATTTCGGACTCCAATACCCTTCATCCAATATACCGATCTTCACCTCCGGACCATTCCGGAGCTCCTCGTCATGTCCGGGATCTCATCCGGGACTCTGAACAACCTTCGGTAACCACATACTATTTCCCATAACAACTCTAGCATCACCGAACCTTAAGTGTGTAGACCCTACGGGTTCGGGAACCATGCAGACATGACCGAGAAAACTCTCCGGCCAATAACCAACAGCGGGATCTGGATACCCATGTTGGCTCCCACATGTTCCACGATGATCTCATCGGATGAACCACAATGTCGAGGATTCAATCAATCCCGTATACAATTCCCTTTGTCCAGCGGTATTGTACTTACCCGAGATTCGATCGTCGGTATCCGATACCTTGTTCAATCTCGTTACCAGCAAGTCTCTTTACTCATTCCGTAACACATCATCCCGTGATCAACTCCTTGGTCACATTGTGCACATTATGATGATGTCCTACCGAGTGGGCCCAGAGATACCTCTTCGTTTACACGGAGTGACAAATCCCAGTCTCGATTCGTGCCAACCCAACAGACACTTTCGGAGATACCTGTAGTGAACCTTTATAGCCACCCAGTTATGTTGTGACGTTTGTTACACCCAAAGCATTCCTACGGTATCCGGGAGTTGCACAATCTCATGGTCTAAGGAAATGATACTCGACATTAGAAAAGCTTTAGCATACGAACTACACGATCTATGTGCTAGGCTTAGGATTGGGTCTTGTCCATCACATCATTCTCCTAATGATGTGATCCCGTTATCAATGACATCCAATGTCGATGGTCAGGAAACCGTAACCATCTATTGATCAACGAGCTAGTCAACTAGAGGCTTACTAGGGACATGGTGTTGTCTATGTATCCACACATGTATCTGAGTTTCCTATCAATACAATTCTAGCATGGATAATAAACGATTATCATGAACAAGGAAATATAATAATAACCAATTTATTATTTCCTCTAGGGCATATTTCCAACACAAGATGGATGCAATGCGGTTGAAGATTAAAAAGAATAGAAAATATGCCATTCATACCGAGGCTTGGTATCATTATGAAGTTGGATCAATTGTTATCTTGGTTGCGATTATGATCAGATTTCTTGTTGCATTGAAATGTTTTACATAATTTCAATGTATGGTTTAATTAGATGCTCTGAAGAGCTATATGTTGTTCACTGAGAACTATGTATGCACTTTGTTTCAATTTGATGATGAACTTTTAGTAATTTGGTCACTTATCTATTCATGAGAGCTATATGTTACCTTCAATTTCAGGGTCTTATAGCTCAAAATAATCAGTAAATGCATGAAAAATAACAAATGAAGTCAGAAAGGGTTGAAAATTGACGATGTGGATTTGAATGGTGCATTTTGAACACAGAAAAACTACGGAGTTCAAATAAGTTCAAAAAAATGTAATCCCTTTGTAACAGACAAGTTTCCGTATGAAACCCTGATACTTCGAAAGAGATTGTTCGTTTTGTACACGGAGTGCATCCAGCTTTTGCCGTAACCCTCTCTACTTTCTTGCACATGCTATGTGGATGAAATGATGATACCATGCCAACTTTCAACCTTATCAGAGTTCATTTGAAATGCTTTTCAATTTCAGGGTCTTATAGCTCAAAATAATCAGTAAATGCATGAAGAATAATAAATGAAGTCAGAAAGGGTTGAAAATTGATGATGTGGCTTTGAATGGTGCATTTTGAACATAGAAAAACTATGGAGTTCAAATAAGTTCAAAAAAATGAAATCCCTTTGTAACAGACGAGTTTCCGTATGAATCCCTGATACTTCGAAAGAGATTGTCCGTTTTGTACACAAAGTGCATCTAGTTATTGCCGTAACCCTCTCTACTTTCTTGCACTTGCTATGTGGATGAAATGATGATAGCATGCCAACTTTCAACCTTTTCAGAGTTCATTTGAAATGCTTTTGAATTTCAGGGTCTTATAGCTCAAAATAATCAGTAAATGCATGAAAAATAACAAATGAAGTCAGAAAGGGTTGAAAATTGACGATGTGGCTTTGAATGGTGCATTTTGAACACAGAAAAACTACGGAGTTCAAATAAGTTCAAAAAAATGTAATCCCTTTGTAACAGACAAGTTTCCGTATGAAACCCTGATACTTCGAAAGAGATTGTCCGTTTTGTACACGAAGTGCATCCAGTTTTTGCCGTAACCCTCTCTACTTTCTTGCACATGCTATATGGATGAAATGATGATACCATGCCAACTTTCAACCTTTTCAAAGTTCATTTGAAATGCTTTTAAATTTCAAGGTTTTATAGCTCAGAAAAATCAGTAAATGTATAAAAAAGAGGCGCAATGCTCACTTTCATGTTGCTTAGCTTCAGGCCTTGAGAAACTACACATAGCTCCTCAAGGCGTGAAGCTAAGAAACGTGTAGGTGAGCATTGCGCCTCTCCATCATCGTCTCTGCACTCAGGGCTTATAAACCGCTGCGACTGCCTCTCGCTTGGCGAGGTGGGACTAAACTCCCACCACCATGCCGTTGTGCAAGGCCTTTGGTCCCGGTTGGTGGCACCAACCGAGACTAAAGGGGGGCATTGGTGTTGGTTCGTGGCAGCAACCGGGACCAATGCCTCCCCTGTAGTCCCGGTTGGTGCCACCAACCGAGACCAAAGGCCTCTGCTTCCCGCCCTTTGGGCTGCTGAAAAGAGACGTTTGGTCCCGGTTGGTGGTACCAACCGGGACTAAAGGGTGACATTGGTCCCGGTTGGTGCCACGAACCGGTACCAATGCCCTGGGTATATAAGAAAATACTAAGCAGTTTCGACGAAATCCATCACTTCTTCTCCCCCGATGCCCCTGCTCCTCGTCGTCGCCGTCGCCGCCCGACGCCCCTGCTCCACCTTGCGGTCGCCGACGCCACCGACGCTGTCAGGCTGCTCAACGTCATCGTCGCTGCCGCCACTGATGCCGCCAGGCTGCTCAATGTCGCCGCCGCCGCTGATGCCCTCTGCACCGACGACGGTGTCGACCCTCGCGCCCCTGCCAGCCCTGACGCACCGCCCACCATACCCCGTTGCCCCTTGTGAGCACCAGCCTGCTCCCGCGCCCCTCCCCTGTCCCGCACCCCTGCGCCCCTGCCCTGCCTGGCCGGCGCCGGTGCCGGCCCCTCTGCCGTGCCCCTCTGCCCCTGCGCTGTGCTATTAGATTTTTAGATGTTTTTAGATGTTTTTAAAATGTTTTTAGATGCTATTTTTAGATGTTTTTAGATTATTTTAGTTTATGTTTAGTTTAGTTTTAAGATTAGGAAAATTTCATATGTGTAGTTATATTTATTTAGATGTGTAGTTAATTTAGATGTTGTAATTTGTTCATAAAAATTGTGCACTTTTGTATAGAAATTTTATTTTTTTCATATGTACGAAAATGTAGAGTGAAAGCGAAAACAAACATATAAGAAAAAACAAAGGAAAGAATGACGAAGGAAAAGAAAACCGCCCGGTACGGCCACCACCGCATTTTCATAAAGTGTTTCCACCAAGTCTAGTCGCACCGATCGAGCACCCGCGGTGAAGCAAGTCTTTTGTTAAGGTAGTTCTTTGTTAAAGTGAGGGGGGACGTCGGACATTACATGAGGCGGGGGGGGGCTTCGGACATGACATGAGGGGGGACGTCGGAAAAAATAAGAAGAGGAAGAAGAAGAAAAAAAAAGAGGAGAAGAAGAAGGAATAGAGGAGTGGAAATCTATTTTTTTTCTTCTACTCCTCTATTCCTTCTTCTTCTCCTCTTTTTTTCTTCTTCTTTTTTATCAGGAATGAGGGTGTCGAGGATCGTCGAGCGGTCAAGGGTCGGGAACTAGGGCAGAAGGTCGAGGGTCACCGAGGGGTCGAGGGTCGTCGAGGGTTGCAGGGGCGAGGGTCGTCGAGGGGTCGAGGGTCGAGGAACGCCGAGCGGTTTTGTTTGCCACTAATATATCCACCCGCTTCATGTTTAGAAAAGTGTATATATGTATGTATGTTCTCTGTGTATATATGTTCATATATGCAAAAGTTAGATTTTTAGAAAAGTTTTATCTATATATGTTCTCTGATTTAGTACATTTTAGGTTAGTCTCATTTTTAGAAAAGTTTTATATATTTAGGAAGAAGGAAGAGAAGGAAGAAGGAAGAAGGAAGAAGAAAAAGTTTTATATATGCAAAAGTTACATTTTTAGATATAACCCCCTCCCGGATAACTTCGACATGACGGGCGGTCGATATATATACCCCCTTTCGACCATGCTAACTTATACCACGGGAGCACCCCCCGGCCCTCTCGCTCGACCAAAACTCTCGTGGACACCCAAACCCTAGAAAAAAAACGATGTCGGTCTCCTACCCCCTACCACCGCAACCCTACCCGACAAACTCTCTCGAGGCCACCCAAATTTACCAAGTTAAAAGAGCATTGTCGTCGAGGCCACCCCAAACCTTTGAAGCGTTGTCGAGGCCACCCCAAACCCTTGAAGCGTTGCCGATCGAGGCCACCCCAAACCCTAGAGAAGCAGCGTCGAGGCCACTAATATGATTCCTTGTTGTGATTAGCTAGCTAGTTCTACGTTTTCCACTAATATATCCGTCTGTCATGTTTGAATAATAATTTCCATGTTGTAAATATTTGCAGAAACTATGGACCCCCGAGACGAAGCAAAAGAAGCGATGTTGGGGGACATAATCGCACACGGAAGTGAGGCCATCTTGTCGTTTCTCAACGACACCGATGGTCTGGAAGGAGAGGGTGAAGAAGCAGACTATGGTGATCGAACAATAATGGAGGAGGAAGGACATGATCATGATGGCTCCGGTGACCCAATGCTGGTGCAAGAAGGACACCGTGATGACGGCTCCGGTGACCGAACGGAGTCCGGCCAGGTTTATATATTAATTAAGCATGTGCTGACTATAGCTAATTGATGCATTAATTGTTTCTGGTATGTACACATATTAATGAACTCTCGTCTTTCTTCTTTTTTCTAGCCCTCCGGATCGAGCTCAACTTCGGTAAAGAGAAGAGGCCCGAAGAAAAAGTTGCGCTCGTATGAAAGGTTTGAGATCATTGAAATCGCGCGCGATGGCATGCCGATTGAACCCATCCGGACAAAGGAAGCATTTGCTGCTCAGTGCGGGGTTCTTGTTAGGGACAAGATCCTGATAAGAATCCACCAATGGTTTAAGCCGTCTAAAGAAGACCCTGAGGTGTCTTATGTCAACGATATGCAGAAAGATGATCTTTGGACCGTGCTTAAGGCAAATTTCACCCTACCGCCAGAGAAGGATCCGGAGAAGCCAGTTAAAGAGCAATTGATCAAGTCTTATGCTCTTAAGAAGATGGCAGAACTATTCAGGAGGTGGAAGAATGAGCTGAAAAAATTTGTCGACAAAGAAAAGACACCAGAATTCATCGGCCGGTATGAGAAGATCAGAGATCACTGGCCCGCATTTGTGACCCACAAGACATCGTACAAGAGTAAGAAGATGTCAGTGAAAAACAAGAGGAATGCTGCGAAGAAGAAGCATCACTATCGCACGGGGTCAGGTGGCTACCTCAAAGCCCGGCCGTTGTGGGCCAAGGCTGAGAATGACCTGCTTGATAAAGGGGTCGAACCAGAGACATTGAACTGGCCAAACCGTTGCTGGACTTGGTTCTTCGGGGTTGGCGGAATCTTGCAGCTTGTATCAGGGAAGCGCGTTTGGACGGACGAGCAACCGAGAATACCCGTCATGAGGCTTCAGGAGTATATCGTTGCAGCGCAGGAAGGGACGTTCGTTCCAGACAGAGAGAACGACGAGCTCACAATGGCCCTCGGGAATCCTGAGCACCCTGGACGGACACGAGGCATGCCAAGCTCCTTTCCATGGAAGGTTGGGTTTCCGGATGCAGGCGGTTACAAATGCCAGGAGAGGAGGAAGAAAGTAGATCATACCCAACTGCAGGCGCTGCACGCAAGGGTACAAGCTATAGAGGAACAAGAAGCAAATCGCAGCAAACGACCTACCGAAGCTTCCCCCGAAGCTACCCCGCCATCTCAACGGAGAAGCAGCGTGGCTTCCACCGAGCTGCTTCAATAGGAGCCTGTCTTCACGGCTCCTGCCAGCTACCCCGTGGATGCTATCAAGGAATCTCAACAATGCCACCTTATGACGCAATGGATGAAATTAAAAGTCAAGGCGACTGTTGGCTCTATTGCACCTCCTGAACCTGGCGCAACTTATCACTACCGGCCGATTCCAGAAGGATATGCTAGGGTGATGGTGGATTAAATAACAGACGGATTTGAGGACCTCGAGCTTGACCACCCTACGGGTGATGGGGAGACTCGGCTGGGTTCTTCTTTGATGACTCCATGCCTATGGAGGAAGGAGCTCATCAACCTTCCAAACTGGACGCCTCCGCCTCCTCCTCCTCCGGCGAGTCAGGGCACTCCGCCTCCTCCTCCACCTCCTCCTCCGGCGAGTGATCAGGGCACTCAGCCTCCTTCTCTGGCGTGTGGTGGCACTCCGCCTCCTTCTCCGCCTATGCCGGCGCACTCGAGCAGCCAACCTCCTCCTTCAACGCCTCATCAACAAGGGCAGAAGAGACCCGCCGCCGCTCCGGCTGCTCCGGAGCATCGTAGTCCTTCTCCTCCGCCACGTAAGCAAGGAAAGAAGATAGCCGCAGCCGCTCCGTCTACTCCGGCGTCTAGCAGTACAACCAGAGGCGGGAGGCAATACAGATTCGGTCCTTCTCTGAAGACTCTAGAGAAGTTACCATACAAGAGGACCGAGGAGGAAACCGCAAAGATCGTGCGAGCCAAAATGATGAACTTCTTTGAAGGGGTGAAAGCAAAGAAACATCCACCTCCGGAGGAGAAGATAGATCCGGTGAAAGCGAAGCGCACTGTGGATGCCCTGAAGAAACCACCAAAGTCTCCGCTGAAAGGCAACTATGAGCGCATTATTGAAAAGTCATTTATCGAATTGGAGCGGACGAGAAGTACTATTAGTGACGAAAGGTTAGCACAACGACGGTCTGGGAAAAAAATTACCCAGCTCGGCGAACAAGCGAACCAATCGTCCGCCCCGCTCAAGGTGTCTAGTAATATCGTCGCTAATGATCTGGGGATGGTGCCCGGTTATAACAATCTTGGAGATTACCTGCCCGACGATGTACATTATGATTTCTTGGAGGTGGACGAACACAAATACGAGTACGGGAAGCCTCTCATCAAAGATGAAAGATCTCTAACAACGATGATGCGAAGATTCCATGATTGGTACATGAAAACCTGCAGAGAGTCTGGGGGGACGAATATTTTGACGCTGAGAGTTAAAGAGGAGCATGACCTCGTTGGAATTGATCTGTTGAATGTTCCATTTGAGGAGTTCTTCCAGTTTTTCAATCAAAAGGCCCTCGATAAATTAACGGTCACTTGCTACTGTCTGTAAGTAGTACTACTTCTGTCATTAAGTCTCTATATATAGGTCAGCTCTTTCATTGCATGTATTTTTAATTATCCTCACTATATTATGCAGATTGAAGATCGCCGAATTGAAGGAAAGACAAATTGGTGATATTGGGTTCATTAACACAAATCTCATAGATGCATATATGGTTGAGCCAAAGATTCCGAGGCCAAGTTGCTACAATCGTTTTTATTAAATCAAAACAAAGCTATAATACTCTTTCCTTACAACTTCAAGTGAGTGTTACTGTCTTGTGCATATTCGGTTTCTCTTAGTAGTCGAGGTTATAGTAATGTAATTGATGAGTTATGCATGCGTGCGCAGGTTCCACTATATTCTCCTAGAGATTAAGCTTGAGTAGGGACTAGTAACCGTGTTAGACTCGAGACGAAAAGATCCCAAGGAGTATGCAGACATGACTGAATGGTAGAGAACTTAAATCGATCATTATCGCACCATATCGGCAACTTTGTTCATTTCCTGATATCAAGTAATTGTTTTCTTTGTCTGGCAGGGTTTGGAAAAAATTCACCTCAAAAGCTCCGGGACTGCCGAAGAAGCTGCAATTTAAAACCCGAAAGTAAGTACTATAGTAGCATGTTCCGCGCATCTCCTAGTGATTCAAGCGCTAGTTTCATCAATACCATTTAGCATGCTTGCTTATCAGTTTGATTGACCTCTATTTCTTGTAAATTGGTTGTTGGAGGAAGCCAGGAATAATTACTGTGGATACTATGTTTGCGAGTCCATCCACCACACGATCTGTGAGCGGGGCTACACTAAAAAACAATATGACGTGCGTAAGCAATAATATTCACAATTTTATTTTATAACCATCATTTGTGTTGAGTTTCATTCATTCATATATATGTATTGACCCCCTTTTTCAAATTTAGATGTTTGGAACGCGGGATGAACTCCTAGAACCAGATCGCATGTGAGCAATTCAAGAGGAATTGGCGGCATTTTTTCTTGATCACGTGATCGATAAAGACAGAGAATACCATGTGGACCCTGAGTTCATATATAATTAGGGGATTATATTGTAAGAGATCTTATATTGTATATATGTAGCCAGTAGCGTCGGATAGATATATGAAAACTTGTTGTTCAACCAATCTCTCGGAGAAGGAGAGGTCGATATCACTTCTCTCTGTATGCATATGTTCATGATGATCTTCTGTTTCCTTCATTTGCTTACTAGCTAGCGTGTCTAGTCCTCTCTATACGTATAGTACATAGCATCGACCAAGCACGGAGATAAGACATGACACTTCTCTCTATTAATTAGCTAGCTAACACAATATATGAAACACCTAAATTAACCCCCCAAAACCCCCAAACCCCCCCCCTTCAAAAAAAAAAAAAAACCCAACCCCCGAAAAGCTGATGCGTGGATGCCTATTGGTCCCGGTTGGTGCCACCAACCGGGACCAAAGGGCCTCCTGCCTGGGCTCGCCGCACCGGCCACGTGGAGGCCCATCTGTCCCGGTTCGTGTAAGAACCGGGACTAAAGGCCTAGGGATTTAGTAACGACCCTTGAGTCCCGGTTCAACAACTGGGACAAATGGCCATTACGAACCGGGACAAATGGCCCTTTTTCTACTAGTGCTATAATCTCCAACTCATTGTTGGTGACGGTCTTAAATGTAATTAGTATAGCAGTGCCAATCTCATGTCATGTTTCATGAGGAACTTCTTCCATCCTTGCTTGAAGAATAGACCGTCGAGTGAGGTGTCATACTCGATCCTCCTGCTTCCATCCTGGCTTGATGAATAGACCGTCTGAGTGAGGTGTCATACTCGGTCCTCCTGAAGCTCTCTTTCCCCAATCTTAGTATTTCCAGCACATGCTTCAGGATGTCCAAATAAGAGGCAACTTCTTTTGGAATTTTCTAGATGCCCTGTAATGTACACACACAAAAAATGTGTGAGGGCCCCAATTAGAAAACTGTGGAAAACAAAAGGATCAACTGAGGAAATAGTGAAAACTTACATACCATCATCTGTACTTCGGCCTTAGTCATAGTGAAGCAGTGTATGAAGGATGGCCATGTGACCCATGGCAGAGCGATAATAGGTTGCACAATTTAGCTATGGCATAATAACAATTAGCTAATTGAACCGTGTATGACAAAATACAAGACAAAATGGGGAAAAGACACAACAAATATGTCCCAAAAAAGGACCAGCTACTCTGCGAACCAGTTTTGAAAACAATTGTCAACTTTGAAACTTTCAGCTAGAATACCGATTAATGGACAGATTATAGCAACACAAAAAATGAAATGAAAGTTCTAGGATAGGTGAAGCGCCGCGAGCATGTATGTAGCTCTGAGCATAAAACTCAGTCACAAATTCCTACATGTATCAATTTAGTTTGGAACACCCTACTCTGTATTTCCATCAGAGCAAGAGCACCGCTATGTTTTCACAAAAATCTTCTCAAGCTAAAATTTACCCCTCAGAAAGCGACAAGTAGTCAGTGGAAACACATATCATAGCTGATCAACAAACATGTCATTTTTTCTACTAATACATTCAAGCATCAGTCGAATTGACAAATTGACAATACAGAGAATGACAAGATTGGTAAATGAATAGTCATTTCTCTTAGTTCCTTTCAGGATCATCTGGTTTGATAGTCTGGCAAATGCACACTTCATCAACATAATACCAAACCGATATTCATCTCACCATCCTTCTGCACGAACAGGGAGCATGCCAACTTACCTTGGGGAGAGAAAAAAGAAAGGACAAGGATGCAGGTCGAGGGAGGTTCTAGTTGATGCTGATGGAAATGGGCTTGATCTCCTTCAGTGCAGTGGAGATGGGAGTGCCAATCCGTTCACGTGCATCATCCATATTTCTCACCGATGCCTACAATTTATGGAATAAGATCATATCTTTGAAAAAAACAAATAGACAGAAGATAGAATATAGTAAGGACATATTTTTTTGAGGGAATATGACTAAAAACACTGATTGGCAAAGAGAAAAAAAATAAAACAAGAGGGTCTGAAGACTGATATATAACTAAAATCTCAGGAATAAAAGACTTAAGAATGATGCATTTGTTGTCCTAACACTTTTACATTCAGTCAAGGAAGTGTTCTGGTATCTAGATACAACAGATGGATGCCCTGTCCCGCATCATGCGTTCATGCGTGTCGATCTGTAGCGATGGCGTCGTTGCCATGATCATCCCTTCCATAGATCCAACTTGTCATAGCCGGATCCGTGCAGATCGAGGTCACCGGATCCGGATCCGTGCAGATCGAGGCCGTGTTCACCAAATCCGTGCACATCCAACTTCCAGATACATATTGACAATGGTATAACTTCTTGTCCTTTTCTGACTGTTTTTCTGGAGCACAACATTTGGTTATATCCTTGTTGTCAAAGTGAAACTACAGATTATGCCTCTTCTGAATGCGTTCCCAATAGCTTAGACTAGCCTTGTTATTCTCCTTATAATTATAAGGAATCTGTTTAGTCTTGCAACTTGCTCTCTCCCAACATACAACCGCGCTGTTATGAATATTTATTTGCTTCATATACCATACATTTTTTTCGTAATGCAACAAGTGTTTGTGCTGTAACTAACATGTTTGAAGCAGAAATTATTGTTTCCCATGCACCCATTACATTTTCCTCACACTAATAATATTTTTTGTTGCATGTGAAAAAAATTGGATAGAATTTACATATCTACGTGAGAACAGTGTCATTGACTATTTCTTTTTCACACTAGATTATTCCTTGTCTTGCACCTATTCTTAAATTTTGCTGTGTAGTTTGTTGCAGAGTCCATTTCTATCCCAACAGTAGTAGCGCGGGTACGGACCGCGCTACTACTATAAGTTAGCTATAGCGCCTTATTAGTAGCACGGCCACCCGAGCTGCTGCTAGCCTCAAAACCCGTGCTACTACTGTTGGGATAGAAATGATCATGTATATAGGCATCACGTCCGAGACAAGTAGACCGACTACTGCCTGCATCTACTACTATTACTCCACTCATCGACCGCTATCCAACATGCATCTAGAGTATTAAGTTCATGGAAACAGAGTAACGCCTTAAGCAAGATGACATGATGTAGCGGGATAAATTCATGCAATATGATAAAACCCCCATCTTGTTATCCTCGATGGCAACAATACAATACATGCCTTGATGCCCCTACTGTCACTGGGAAAGGACACCGCAAGATTGAACCCAAAGCTAAGCACTTCTCTCATTGCAAGAAAGATCAATCTAGTAGGCCAAACCAAACTGATAATTCGAAGAGACTTGCAAAGATAACCAATCATACATAAAAGAATTCAGAGAAGATTCAAATATTGTTCATAGATAATCTTGATCATAAACCCACAATTCATCGGTCTCAACAAACACACCGCAAAAAGAAGATTACATCAAATAGATCTCCATGAGAGAGGGGGAGAACATTGTATTGAGATCCAAAAAGAGAGAAGAAGCCATCTAGCTAATAACTATGGACCCGAAGGTCTGAGGTAAACTACTCAGACTGAAGGAAATATGCCCTAGAGGCAATAATAAAGTTATTATTTATTTCCTTATATCATGATAAATGTTTATTATTCATGCTAGAATTGTATTAACCGGAAACATAATACATGTGTGAATACATAGACAAACAGAGTGTCACTAGTATGCCTCTACTTGACTAGCTCGTTAATCAAAGATGGTTATGTTTCCTAACCATAGACATGAGTTGTCATTTGATTAACGGGATCACATCATTAGGAGAATGATATGATTGACATGACCCATTCCGTTAGCTTAGCACACGATCGTATAGTATGTTGCTATTGCTTTCTTCATGACTTATACATGTTCCTATGACTATAAGATTATGCAACTCCCATTAACCGGAGGTACACTTTGTGTGCCACCAAACGTCACAACGTAACTGGGTGATTATAAAGGTGCTCTGCAGGTGTCTCCGAAGGTACTTGTTGGGTTGGCGTATTTCGAGATTAGGATTTGTCACTCCGATTGTCGGAGAGGTATCTTTGGGCCCTCTCGGTGATGCACATCACTTAAGCCTTGCAAGCATTGCATCTAATGAGTTAGCTGCTGGATGATGTATTACGGAACGAGTAAAGAGACTTGCCGGTAACGATATTGAACTAGGTATTGAGATACCGGCGATCGAATCTCGGGCAAGTAACATACCGATGACAAAGGGAACAACGTATGTTGTTATGCGGTCTGACCGATAAAGATCTTCGTAGAATATGTGGGAGCCAATATGAGAATCTAGGTTCCGCTATTGGTTATTGACCGGAGACGTGTCTCGGTCATGTCTACATAGTTCTCGAACCCGTAGGGTCCGCACACTTAACGTTTTGATGACAATTATATTATGAGTTTATGTGTTTTGATGTACCGAAGGTTGTTCGGAGTCCCGGATGTGATCACGGACACGGCGAGGAGTCTCGAAATGGTCGAGACATGAAGATTGATATATTGGAAGCCTATGTTTGGATATCGGAAGTGTTCCGGGTGAAATAGTGATTTTACCGGAGTACCGAGGGGTTACCGGAACCCCCCGGGGACTTAATGGGCCTTAATGAGCCTATGTGGAAGAGAGGAGAGGCGGCTAGGGCAGGGCTGCGTGCCCCTCCCCCCAGTCCGAATAGGACAAGGAGAGGGGGGCAGTGCCCCCTTCCTTCTTCTCCTCCACTCTTTCCGCTCCCAAGTCCTAATCCAACTAGGAAAGGGGGGAGTCCTACTCCCGGTGGGAGTAGGACTCCTCCTGGTGCGCCTCCTCCCTTGCCGGCCGCACCCCCCTTGCTCCTTTATATACGGGGGCAGGTGGGCACCCCATAGACACAACAATTGATCATTGATCTCTTAGCCGTGTGCGGTGCCCCCCTCCACCATAGTCCACCTCGATAATACTGTAGCGGTGCTTAGGCGAAGCCCTGCGTCGGTAGAACATCAACATCGTCACCACACCATCGTGCTGACGAAACTCTCCCTGAACACTCGGCTGGATTGGAGTTCGAGGGACATCATCAGGCTGAACGTGTGCTGAACACGGAGGTGCCGTACGTTCGGTACTTGATCGGTCGGATCGTGAAGACGTACGACTACATCAACCGCGTTGTGCTAACGCTTCTGCTTTTGGTCTACGACGGTACGTAGACAACACTCTCCCCTCTCGTTGCTATGCATCACCATGATCTTGCGTGTGCGTAGGAAATTTGCTGAAATTACTACGTTCCCCAACACACACTTCATCGGAGAGGCTATGGTGATGATGTAGAAGCCCTCCGTGATGGATGCCCCCTCCGGCGGAGCTTCGGAACAGGCCCCAAGATGGGATCTCGTGGGTACAGAAGGTTGCGGCGGTGGAATTAGGTTTTTGTCTCCGTATCTGATCATTTGGGGGTACATAGGTATATAAAGGAGGAAGGAGTACGTCGGTGGAGCAACAGGGGCCCACGAGGGTGGAGGGCGCACCCTGGGGGGTGGGCGCACCCCCTACCTCGTGGCCTCCTCTTTTGTTTCTTGACGTAGGGTCCAAGTCTCCTGGATCATAATCTTCCTATAAATCACGTTCCCTAAGGTTTCATTCCATTTGGACTCCGTTTGATATTCCTTTTCTGCGAAACTCTGAAATAGGCAAAAAACAGCAATTCTGGGCTGGGCCTCCTGTTAATAGGTTAGTCCCAAAAATAATATAAAAGTGAATAATAATGCCCAATATTGTCCAAAACAGTAGAAAATATAGCATGGAGCAATTAAAAATTATAGATACGTTGGAGACGTATCAAGCATCCCCAAGCTTAATTCCTGCTCGTCCTCGAGTAGGTAAATGATAAAAACAGAATTTTTGATGCGGAGTGCTACTTGGCATAATTTCAATGTAATTCTTCTTAATTGTGGTATGAATATTCAGATCCGAAAGATTCAAGACAAAAGTTTAATATTGACATAAAAATAATAATACTATAAGCATACTAACAAAGCAATCATGTCTTCTCAAAATAACATGGCCAAAGAAAGTTATCCTTACAAAATCATATAGTCTGGCTATGCTCTATCTTAACCAGACAAAGTATTTAAATCATGCACAACCCCAATTTCAAGCCAAGCAATTGTTTCATACTTTTGACATTCTCAAACTTTTTCAATCTTCACGCAATACATGAGCGTGAGCCATGGATATAGCACTATATGTGGAATAGAATGGTGGTTGTGGAGAAGACAAAAAGGGAGAAGATAGTTTCATATCAACTAGGCGTATCAACGGGCTATGGAGATGCCCATTAATAGATATCAATGTGAGTGAGTAGGGATTTCCATGCAACGGATGCACTAGAGCTATAAGTATATGAAAGCTCAACAAAAGAAACTAAGAGGTGTGCATCCAACTCGCTTGCTCACGAAGACCTAGGGCATTTTGAGGAAGCCCATCATTGGAATATACAAGCCAAGTTCTATAACGAAAAATTCCCACTAGTATATGAAAGTGACAAAATGAGAGACTCTCTATCATGAAGATCATGGTGCTACTTTGAAGCACAAGTGTGGTAAAAGGATAGTAACATTGTCCCTTCTCTCTTTTTCTCTCATCTTTTTTATTTGGGCCTTTTCTCTTTTTTTATGGCCTCTTTTTTTTATTTTTTTATTTTTTGTCCGGAGTCTCATCCCGACTTATGGGGGAATCATAGTCTCCATCATCCTTTTCCTCACTTGGGACAATGCTCTAAAAATGAAGATCATCACACTTTTATTTCTTACAACTCAACAATTACAACTCGATACTTAGAACAAAATATGACTCTATATGAATGCCTCCGGCGGTGTACCGGGATATGCAATGAATCAAGAGTGACATGTATGAAAGAATTATGAACGGTGGCTTTGCCACAAATACGATGCCAACTACATGATCATGCTAAGCAATATGACAATTATGGAGCGTGTCATAATAAACGGAACGATGGAAAGTTGCATGGCAATATATCTCGGAATGGCTATGGAAATGCCATGATAGGTAGGAATGGTGGCTATTTTGAGGAAGGTATATGGTGGGGGTATGATACCGGCGAAAAGTGCGTGGTATTAGAGAGGCTAGCAATGGTGGAAGGAAGAAAAGTGTGTATAATCCATGGACTCAACATTAGTCATAAAGAACTCATATACTTATTGCAAAAATCTACAAGTTATCAAAGCAAAGTATTACGCGCATGCTCCTAGGGGGATAGATAGGTAGGAAAAGACCATCGCTCGTCCCCGACCGCCAATCATAAGGAAGACAATCAATAAATAAATCATGCTCTGACTTCATCACATAACGGTTCACCATACGTGCATGCTACGGGAATCACAAACTTTACACAAGTATTTATCAAATTTACAACTACTCAACTAGCATGACTCTAATATCACCATCTTTATATCTCAAAACAATTATCAATCATCAAACGTTTCTTAGCATTCAATACATTCATAAGAAAGTTTTTACTAATCTTGAATACCAAGCATATTAGGATTATTTAAGCAAATTACCATGCTATTTAAGACTCTCGAAATAATCTAAGTGAAGCATGAGAGATCAATAGTTTCTATAAAACAAACCCACCACCGAGCTCTAAAAGATATAAGTGAAGAACTAGAGCAAAACTATATAACTCAAAAGATATAAGCGAAGCACATAGAGTATTCTAAGAAATTCCAAATCATGTATGGCTCTCTCAAAAGGTGTTTACAGCAAGGATGATTGTGGTAAACTAACAAATAAAGACTCAAATAATACAAGACGCTCCAAGCAAAACACATATCATGTGGTGAATAAAAATATAGCTCCATGTAAAGTTACCGATGGAAGTAGACGAAAAGAGGGGATGCCTTCCGGTGCATCCCCAAGCTTTGGATTCATGGTGTACCCAAGCTTAGGCTCTTGCCACTCCTTGTTCCATAATCCATCAAATCTTTCACCCAAAACTTGAAAACTTCACAACACAAAACTCAACAGAAAATCTCGTGAGCTCCGTTAGCGATAGAAAACAAAAGACCACTTCAAGGTACTGTAATGAACTCATTCTTTATTTATATTGGTGTTAAAACTACTGTATTCCAACTTATCTATGGTTTATAAACTATTTTACTAGCCATATATTCATCAAAATAAGCAAACAACACACGAAAAACAGAATCTGTCAAAAACAGAACAGTCTGTAGTAATCTGTAACTAACGCAAACTTCTTTAACTCCAAAAAATCTACCAAAATTGGGAGACCTATACAATTTGTTTATTGATCAGCAGAAATTGGAATCAGTATTTTATCATGTTCTGGTGATTTTTAACAATTGTTTTCGTGAACAGAAAGTTTCTGGAAATTTATGCAAGATCAAATAACTATCATCCAAGAAGATCCTATAGGTTTAACTTGGCACAAACACTAATTAAAACATAAAAACACATCTAACCAGAGGCTAGAACAAATATTTATTCCTAAAGAGAAGCAAAAAGCAAAAAAACTAAAAACATAAAATTGGGTTGCCTCCCAACAAGCGCTATCGTGTAACCCCCCCCCCCTAGCTAGGCATAAAAGCAAAGACAGATCTAGGTATTGCCATCTTTGGTGGGCAATCCATAAGTGGCTCTCATGATAGATTCATATGGTAATTTTATTTTCTTCCTAGGTAAGTGGTCCATGCCTTTCCTCAATGGAAATTGAAATCTAATATTCCCTTCCTTCATATCAATAATTGCACCAATCGTTCTAAGGAAAGGTCTACCAAGAATAATAGGACATGAAGGCTTACAATCTATATCAAGAACGATAAAATCTACGGGCACATAGTTCCTATTTGCAACAATAAGAACATCATTAATTCTTCCCATATGTTTCTTAAAAGTGGAATCCGCAAGGTGCAAATTTAAAGAGCAATCATCAAAATCATGGAAACCTAGCAAATCACATAAAGTTTTGGGAATAGTGGAAACACTAGCAACCAAATCACACAAAGCATAGAACTCATGATCCTTAATCTTAATTTTAATAGTAGGTTCCCACTCATCATAAAGTTTTCTAGGGATAGAAACTTCCAACTCAAGTTTTTCTTCATAAGATTGCATTAAGGCATCAACGATATGTTTGGTAAAGGCTTTATTTTGACTATAAGCATGAGGAGAATTTAGCACGGATTGCAACAAGGAAGTACAATCAACCAAAGAGCAATTTTCATAATTAAATTCCTTGAAATCCAAAATAGTGGGTTTATTAGTATCTAGGGTTTTGATTTCTTCAATCCCACTTTTATCACTTTTAGCATGAAGATCTAAAAACTCCGAATTTTTAGAACGCCTTCTAGGTAAAGGTGGATCATATTCAATCCCATCATTATCAAGATTCATAATGAAAAACAAAGATTTAATAGGGGACACATCAATAACTTTTAGATCTTCATCTTTATTTTCATAGGAACTAGAAGAACACGCTCTTATAAAGGCATCTTTCTTAGCACGCATCCTAGCGGTTCTTTCTTTGCACTCATCAATGGAAATTCTCATGGATTTGAGATACTCATTGATATCATGCTTAGAAGGAATAGATCCAAGCTTTAAAGAATCAACAGCAAGAGAAATTCTATCAACGTTCCTAGCCAAATCATCAACTTTAAGCAATTTCTCTTCAAGCAAAGCATTGAAATTCTTTTGCGAATTGATAAATTCTTTAACACTAGTCTCAAATTCAGAAGGTATCTTATTAAAATTTCCATAAGAATTGTTGTAGGAATTACCATAATTATTAGAGGGATTACTAGGATAAGGCCTAGGATTAAAGTTTCCTCTATACGCATTGTTACCAAAATTATTCCTACCAACAAAATTCACATCCATAGATTCATTATTATTCTCAATCAAAGTAGACAAAGGCATATCATTAGGATCATAACAAACACTCTTACTAGCAAATAATTTCATAAGTTCATCCATCTTTCCACTCAAAACATTAATTTCTTCTATCGCATGCACTTTTTTATTAGTAGATCTTTCAGTGTGCCATTGAGAATAATTATCCATAATATTATCTAGGAGTTTAGTAGCTTCTCCTAAAGTGATTTCCATAAAAGTGCCTCCTGCGACCGAATCTAAAAGATTTCTAGAAGCAAAATTCAATCCGCATAAATTTTTTGTATAATCATCCACAAATTTAAACCATGAGTAGGGCAATTACGTATCATTAATTTCATCCTCTCCCAAGCTTGTGCAACATGTTCATGATCAAGTTGCTTAAAATTCATAATATCGTTTCTAAGAGAGATGATCTTAGCGGGAGGAAAATACTTAGAGATAAAAGCATCTTTGCACTTGTCCCAAGAATCAATACTATTTTTAGGCAAATACGAAAACCAAGCTTTAGCACGATCTCTAAGCGAAAAAGGAAATAGCTTCAATTTAACAATATCATTATCAACATCTTTCTTCTTTTGCATATCACACAAATCGACGAAGCTATTTAGATGAGTAGCGGCATCTTCACTAGGAAGGCCGGAAAAATGATCTTTCATGACAAGATTCAACAAGGCAGCATTGATTTCACAAGATTCAGTATTGGTAAGAGGAGCAATCAGAGTGCTAAGGAAATCATTATTGTTGGTATTGGTAAAGTCACACAATTTGGTATTATCTTGAGCCATCATGACAAACAAGCAATCCAACACACGAGCAAACAAAAGGGAAGCGAAAAAGAGGCGAACGGAAAAGAGAGGGCGAATAAAACGGCAAGGGTGAAGTGGGTGTCGGTGTACTAGAGTAGGGGTACCCTTGTACCCCGAACTTGTGCACGGGCAGTCGCAGCGTCCCGCGGCAAGGCCTGCCAAGTCACCGCCAAGATTCCCCGTGGTCCCTCTAAAGACCATTCAAGAACAAAGTACTCAAGACAAGACCCCGGCAAGAGGAGCTTGCCGGGAAGAAGGCAAGACCCCGGCAAGAGGAGCTTGCCGGGAAGGCCATCAGAAGCGTCCCAAGACCCCGGCAAGAGGCGCTTGCCGGGAAGGCTGTCCGAGGCATTCCAAGGAACTTGCCGCGGCGCGCTACGCGTCCCGACAAGGCCCGGTGAGCGACAAGCTCCCGGAAGCGACAAGTCGACGGCCGCGGCAAGCCCCCACTCCACGCCCGCGCTCCAGCACATCCACCCACGTGTCGCTCCGGGGCCCCTCCCGAGCGCACGTGGCAGGAGGCTGTGCAGCTAGGGGCGTGCGGTGGCACGCAGGCGCTGACAAGACAACCATCGTGGCAAGACGGTGGCGTCCCTAGCGGTCCCTTTCGGTGCTGTCTAGGCGACATAGACGGGCATTTAATGCCCTTGTCCCCTGCCGTCAGGGTTAGGTATGATAACACTGTAGCAGCTAGCTGTGCCTACTACAACACCTAGCTGTGCCTACCCACGGCACCCTTTCCATTTTTGCCCTTGGCCCCCGTTGCTCTATGTCGGTAACCCCTTGAGTATAAAAGGAGGCCCGTGTGCAACGTAGAGGGGGTCGGCCATCTCGAGAGCTCTCGCGAGGTTCAGCAATTACACACACTCACGCTCGCTCCCGAGCTAGAAATCAATACCAATCCACAAAGCAGGAGTAGGGTTTTACGCATCCGTGCGGCCCGAACCTGGGTAAATCGTTCGCGTGCTTCGCCTCGGTTTACTCCTCGCACGACCAACCGCCCGCTTGCTTCGCCTCGATCTGCTCTTTGCGCAACCTCCGCCCCCCGCCGAACCAAAAAGGGACCCGGTCCGCCGGTTCCATAGGTGCCCGTGGATCAGAAACCCCGGCATCTCCGGCGCGCCAGGTAGGGGGCGTCGAAGTGGTGTGAATCAGATCCGGCGTTCTTGCGAGCTAGATCTTCATCTTCTTCATCAACATGCCACCGAAGAAGAAAGTCTTGGAGGCAGCTGCTCCGTCCACGCCGAGCCACCCACCGCCGGAGCAAACGGATGGTGGGGCAGGCGCCGACGGAGGAACATGCGTCCACGAGGGAACTCGCGGTGCTGCCAGGTCCCAGGGCAAGGCTGCACTGCCCGCCAGCGGCGTAGCCGGCTCCCACAACGACCGGGCGCACTCCAAGGCCTCGGCGTCCGTGCATGCACCGCGCCCATCTCAGGAGGCGCGGGACCGGCAGCGTCATGGTACTCACGGTACCATGCGCTCGCTGGATCAAGATCGAGCTGGTGGATCTCGGAGTGCCCAAGACCACCATGCACATCAACACACCCAGAACAGATAAGTTGCCAAAGCCTGATCAACCAGATCTCTAATTTTTAAGCTATTCCCCGCGGATCGGCTCACTTTGTATGAGAAGCCTGTGCGCGGAGGAGCCAACTCGTAGCTGGCTGCGCCCTTGCGTTGTTTCGAGCTCGCCCAACAACATTAGGTGAGCTGCGGCTAGTTGCTACACTGACCGCCCCCTTGCATTGTTTTGAGCCTGCTCAACAACGTAAGTTAGCTGCGGCTAGTTGCTACACTAGCCGCGCCCTTACTTTGCTTCGAGCCCCGCTCAGCAACTTAAGTGAGCTGCAGCTGGCTGTGACAAGGTTTCTTGCCGGTAGCGACACCGCCAGTTCCGCGCCCAGCGCTCGCGGTCCGGATGCCTGCACCGGCAAGTTCCCTAAAAAGCGTAGGGCAAAAACATACAAAGTTGACGCCGAAGTGGGAAGGCCCTTACCGGGTGAAACCAGTCACTGGGCCCGGCGCTGTCCGCCTTGAGACCGAAGATAGCCTCCCAGTGAGCAACTCCTGGAACATCGAGCATCTTCGTAAGTTTTACCCGTAAGGCGCGGTTGTCGGAACCCGTTCCGGCAACCACCTCTCGTACAAAGTCTTGCCGCTGTTGCATGTAATCCTTTGTACGAGGCCGGGCGCAGATCCCGTGCGCAGTAAAGCTCGCGTGCTCCGCACATTTTGTCGATTTTATGCTTTCTATTTTCCGGCATGTATGATGTGACATTTGTGCAGCACCAACCCCACGGTAAGCGATAACGAGCTGCAAGGCTCTATATCTTTATTTTCTCTTCTTTATTTTCTTCCTTCTTCCAAGGAAAGAAAGGCTCCCACACCCACAAGTTTGCCGGGGGGGAAGGGAGAAGAAAAGGATATGGACCAGGCGTCGTTCAAGAATTTCGCCTTGCCGGGAAGCAAACGACAGAAAAGCTAAGTTGCCAAAGTTTGAGTAGCCAAGTTTTTTAAATTTTAAGTTATCTCCCTTGAACGACTGCACTTTGTATGGGAAACCTGTGCGCAGAGGAGCCAACTCGTAGCTGGCTGCGCCCTTGCGTTGTTTCGAGCTCGCTCAACAGCATTAGGTGAGCTGCGGCTAGTTGCTACACTAGCCGCGCCCTTGCATTGAGCCTGCTCAACAACGTAAGTTAGCTGCGGCTAGTTGCTACACTAGCCGCGCCCTTACTTTGCTTCGAGCCCCGCTCAGCAACTTAAGTGAGCTGCAGCTGGCTGCGACAAGGTTTCTTGCCGGTAGCGACACCGCCAGTTCCGCGCCCAGCGCTCGCGGTCCGGATGCCTGCACCGGCAAGTTCCCTAAAAGCGTAGGGCAAAAACATACAAAGGGAGGAGTCAAGTAAAGGGAATAACATTGCAATGCCTACCCAGAAGAAAGTTATATTACAAAATAGCTTGTCGCAGCTCTAATAAATGTTTTCTATGACATAGCTAGCAGCGACAAGGAAAGAAGGAAGCCGGCGGCCTAGTCGACGCGGTCGCCCTCGACCCTCTTGATACCGCTCACCTTGTCCACAATGGGTGCGACAAGGGCCTTGAGCTCTTCCTGATCGATATCAGGCGGCAAGGATCTGAGGACGTTGTGGAGGCGGAGGCCTGGATTGCGGAAGGCGACCTTCATCAACACCTTCTGAAGGGCTCCCGCACAAATCTCGCGCGACTCGTCGGCCAGCCGCTTCGGGATCTCATCCCGGAGCCGCTGGAGTGCTGTCGCCACGCCTTGGAAGAACATAGTGAGCCTGGCGCTAGGTTGGAGGTTCTCGTCGGAGGAGTACCCGAAGTCCTCCACCCCCAGCTGCGCCAGCTCCTTGTCGATGTCCCCGGCGGCGTTCACGAGGCTCTCTGTCCAGTGCTCCACCGTATCCCTAAAGGCGTTTTGGGTGGTGGCAGCACTCTCCAGCAACGCCTTATCGGCATCGATCTCCTTCTTCAAGGCCGCCTCCCGCTCCTTGGCGCCGTCCAGCGCCTTGGTCAAAGCGACCAGCCTTGACTCGAGGGCGGCGTTGGAGTCCTTGGCGGCGCTGAGCTCTTCGCCATATGCTTTGCGGTCGGCCTCCAGCTGCACCACCTTCATCTCCATCACCTTTTTGGCGGCCTCGGCAGTGGCGGCAGCGTCCTCCGCTTGCTTGAGGGCTCCGCCCAGTTTCTCCTCGCGCGCGGCAAGCTCTTCCTCGTGAGCGTCGAGGTCGACCTTCCGCTGCGCCTGCTCGCCCACTTCCGCGGCTAGCTTCACGGCGGCAAGTCGCTGCAGCTCTTCGGCTTCGGCCTTCTCGAGGAGAAAGGCCTTCTTCGCCTCAGCGAGCTACTCCCGCTCCTCTGCCAAGGATCGGACGGCTTCCCGGTGGAAACCCGCGAGCTCGTCTGCGCGCTTCTCAATGTCTGCTCCCGCCTTCGCGACAAGCGCCTCGCGGGACTCCAGCTTGGCTTGTCGCGCGCGGTAGAGCGACATCAACATGCGCAGCAGCCGCTCCTCTTCGGGCTCATTGCTACTGCTGCTCGGTGCGTCGACCAGCTTCAGACCCGTGGAGGCAAGCACTTCCCCGTCGAAGACCTCCCCCTCGACCGGCGCCCTGGAGCTTGATGCCCAGGGGAGGTTGATGAAGACGCCTTCGCCGGCTTTCAAGTAAACGCCCGGCTGGGGCTCCTCGATGCTTGGCGCTGCGGCTTCGGCGGACGGGTCGGCGGACGGGTCGGCGGTCGGTGCAGCGCCTGGCGCTCCTGCGGCCTCTGGGCCGTCAGTACGATCGCCAGATCCCTCGCCAGCCGCCGCGGCGCCAGCCTCGGCGGCCTCGGCGCTGGCGGCGTCGCCACCACCGGCTGCGTCCTCAGCGGCGACCTCGGTCTCCACCCGCTCCGCAGCGGATGGGTCTGATGGCCGGCAAAGGGGGAAAGAGTCAAACAAGATCCAGCCAAAAACTCAACGAGACCAAAAGAAGAAGAACCCAAGGGAAGATTTGAAGCAAGGAGATTACCTGCACTGGGCTCGGTGGCCATGGTCTCTGCCGCTGGGGGGATGCTGGTGCCGTCCCTTGGCGGAGAGCTTCCCCTTGCCGGAGAGCCACCCCCTGCCAATGAATCTCTTGCCGGAGAATTTTCCCTGGGCGGCGTAGTTGAAGCAGATGGCATGCCGGGGGCTGTCTCCGGACGCTCCTGGTGAGGCTGCTCTACTCCTACACAAGGCAACAAGCAGATATCAGCAAAGACAAGTACCCATGCGCGCCTCACTGCGGCAAAAAGTTCACGCACTTACGCTGGGGGCTGCCATGGAGGAAAGTCGCCAGGTCCGGCAAGGTTGTCTCGGGCGCGCCACTTGTTGTCGCAGTGGGCACGTCCTCAACGATGACCACCGGGGCCTTAGCTCTCTTTGCCGCTCTCTGGGCCAGAGTCCTAAAAAGGAGCAGGCTCAGGGAAAAGCAATTGAGAAGCAAGAACAACAACAAAAACCGAAGAAATGCGAGTACAGCAAGAGAAGCTTACTCTTCATCCTCCTCGTCGGAGCTCAGCGCGGAGAAGTCAAAGCCCGGCGCACTCCCAGAGCAAGGAGGCGGAGGAGAAGCTTCCCTTGGCCGCTTAGCGGGAGCAGTGGTGGCGGTCTGAGAAGACCCCGCTCCGGCTGTCGGCACGGCACAGGAAGCGGCAGGGACCGAAGCGGTGGTCCGGCTGGACCCCGCTCCAGTTGCCGTCGTAGCATGAGGCGCTCCCGCGGCAACGGTGTTTGCCGAGGTCGAGCGCGTCACGCGGCGTGGCGACTGTTGACCCGCTTGCCGCTCCGCCTCATCGCCAGCCTCGCGGAGACGCCTCCTGGGCGGCGTTGGGGCCTCTGATTCTGGTGGGCCGTCCGGAGGCAAGGAGGAAGAGGAGTCGACTTGCCGCGAGCTGCCCGTATCTTTGGTAGGCTCGCTCGGCTCAGCATCTTGCCCGGCAAGCCCCTCCTTGCTGGTAGACTCCCCTTGCTCGCCACAGCTCGCCACTTCTGCCGCGTCTGCTTCCGCGGTGGTGAACCCAAACTCGCCCACGGCTGCAGCTGCCGCCGCCTCCTCCAGCCTGGTGGCAATGCGCGCCATCTCCGCATCGGTGGTGTCGCGGGTGAGGCCGTCTTTCTCGTCGAGGCGGACGGCCACTTCCACCAAGTTGTCGAAGAAGTGCTGCACGACCTCGTCGGCAGGCTCCTGCCAAGTTGGCACAATCCCGTGCGAGTCGCATTCCGGCATCATTGCACGGATGCGGTCGAGCGCGGAGTTGTTGCACAAAGGCACGACGCCCCCCGGCAACCTGAACACCTCGGGATGCTGGGGGTCATACTTGAACAACTCCTGCAACATCGCATGGAGCTCCAGAACTGTGAAGTTGTAGTTGAGGCCCGGCCGCAGCCTCATAATGTCTGCTGCGTTCTTGAACTCCCAAGTTGGCCTCCCCCGCTCTTGCAGGGGGGCGATGCGGCGGCGGAGGAAGTCTGCGCCAACCGCGCTGACAGTGAGCCCGACATTCCGGAGGCGCAGGATCCTGGTGACGGCGATCCCCAGCCTGTCGTCCTCCGGGGCCAGGTCGCTCCAGTCGTCGCCGCGCGCCATCGGGGTTTGGTGCCGGGCGGTGAAAGGCTGCGGACTCTCCTCGACAATCCAGCACCAATCAGCCCTCCACTCCTCCCACTTGCCGCGGAACTCTCCCTCTAGGTAGGTCTCCTTCTTGCCGGTCCTCGAGATCCAGGCGATCCCGCCCGATAGAGGCTCTCCCCTCTCTACTCGAGGGGTGAAGAAATGGCGGAAGAGGGTTACATTGGGAAGAACTCCGACAAAGTTTTCGCAGAGATGCGCGAAAACTGCCATCGTCAGAACGGCATTGGGGGTGAAGTCGAGGAGGTGGAACCCATAGGTGTTCATGACGTCGCAGAAGAAATCAGAGAAGGGCGGGCAGAGCCCGCAATAGAAGAACAACGCGAAGAAGGCGTACCCATTTGGGGCAGTCTTACAGGCGGCGGCGGGGAGAACTCTTGTGCGCCGATGCGCGCGCGTCTCCGCCGACCAGAACAGAGAATAGTCCGCCTTCAGCTCCGTCGCGCCGAGCCTGGGGGGGAAAACGGCCCACGTCCTCCGCAGCGCCGCGAGCCGCTGCGCCTCGGTCGTCTTCACAGTCTTCCCCCTGTCGGCTTTCGGAGCCATGGCGGAAGCAGTGGAGGGGATCGACGGCGTTGGTGGTGCTGGCGACGGGGGAGGGCGGAGCGCTGCTCTCTCTCTCTGCTTTGGGGAGGCGAGAGGGCGGCAGAGATTTCCGAGATTGGGAACGGCAACGGGCGAATGGGCCAACTGCCCCCGCTTCCCTTGCTCTTAAAGGGGGAAGGGGCGGACATTCCGAATTTCGACAGAAGGAACCCCCACAACCTCCCCCACGACGCCGCATTCAACGCATGCCGTCGGGGGGAGGGCGCGGTGGAGGCGGAGGAAGACTCGGCGTGACCTAGGCCGCGCGTGCCCGTGCACTATTTTGGGCCTGGCCCAACAGCGCTCGACACCGTGTCTGGCCCAGGCCCGGGGGCTCCTGTGGGTGTACTAGAGTAGGGGTACCCTTGTACCCCGAACTTGTGCACGGGCAGTCGCCGCGTCCCGCGGCAAGGCCTGCCAGGTCACCGCCAAGATTCCCCGTGGTCCCTCTAAAGACCATTCAAGAACAAAGTACTCAAGACAAGACCCCGGCAAGAGGAGCTTGCCGGGAAGAAGGCAAGACCCCGGCAAGAGGAGCTTGCCGGGAAGGCCATCAGAAGCGTCCCAAGACCCCGGCAAGAGGCGCTTGCCGGGAAGGCCGTCCGAGGCATTCCAAGGAATTTGCCGCGGCGCGCTACGCGTCCCGACAAGGCCCGGTGAGCGACAAGCTCCCGGAAGCGACAAGTCAACGGCCTCGGCAAGGCGCTTGCCGCGGCAAGCCCCCACTCCATGCCCGCGCTCCAGCACATCCACCCACGTGTCGCTCTGGGGCCCCTCCCGAGCGCACGTGGCAGGAGGCTGTGCAGCTAGGGGCGTGCGGTGGCACGCAGGCGCTGACAAGACAACCATCGTGGCAAGACGGTGGCGTCCCTAGTGGTCCCTTTCGGTGCTGTCTAGGCGACACAGACAGGCATTTAATGCCCTTATCCCCTGCCGTCAGGGTTAGGTATGATAACACTGTAGCAGCTAGCTGTGCCTACTACAGCACCTAGCTGTGCCTACCCACGGCACCCTTTCCATTTTTTCCCTTGGCCCCCATTGCTCTATGTCGGTAACCCGTTGAGTATAAAAGGAGGCCCGAGTGCAACGTAGAGGGGGTCGGCCATCTCGAGAGCTCTCGCGAGGTTCAGCAATTCCACACACTCACGCTCGCTCCCGAGCTAGAAATCAATACCAATCCACAAAGCAGGAGTAGGGTTTTATGCATCCGTGCGGCCCGAACCTGGGTAAATCATTCGCGTGCTTCGCCTCGATTTACTCCTCGCACGACCAACCACCCGCTTGCTTCGCCTCGATCTGCTCTTTGCGCAACCTCCGCCCCCCGCCGAACCAAAAAGGGACCCGGTCCGCCGGTCCCATAGGTGCCCGTGGATCAGAAACCCCGGCAGTGGGGGAGAGTAAAACGAGAGGCAAATGGCAAATAATGTAATGCGGGAGATAAGGGTTTGTGATGGGTACTTGGTATGTTGTGTAAGTGCATCTAGTGCCACCCCTAGTTGGTTTTGGAGTATTGACGACAAACCTAGTTGAGGGACTAATGTGTTTGTGAGAATTGCAGGATAACATAGGTAGAAGTCCCTCATTGATTTGGTTTCACTACCAGAGATGACCCCTAAAAATGTACGAAGACATTGAAGACAATGGTGGTTTATGAAGATATTCATATTGAAGACAATGACATGAGAAGACTCCCTATGAAGCTTATGGAACTCGAAGACTTAGATCCTTCGTAGCTTTATTTCATTTATGTTGTGTCACAAGAACCACCCTACTGTTAAGTGGGGTCCAAGAGAACCAGTTAGAATGACAGAAGTGATGCCTAATTCAAAACCTATGTCTTCGAGCGAAGACTATGAGAGCAAATCTTGTCCAGAGTTGGACAAGTCAGCTTTACTTGCAGCTCAAGTAAAGTTGCCATGAGAGTTCGAAATCTGACCGTTGGGACACGTGTCAGTTCCTTAGTGACCCAGGGTCATTTCGGACAAGTCAGGTCGGGTTGCCAAGTGGCTATATATAGCCCACCCCCTACATAAACGGTTGGCTGCTCAGATTTTAGTGCACGGCTTTTGTCGTTGAGAGCAACCCACCTCGAAGCCTTTGAGAGAGAGAATTCCTTGCGAGGATAAAGCCCTAACCACCCAGAGCCAAAGAGAATTGGGCATCACTTAAGTCTTCTTGTCTGTGTGATCTGAAGACTTATTACACTTGAGGACTGTGAATCCTCCAGATGGTTAGACGTCGCGTTCAGAGCATCCAAGAGACATTGTGGATTGCCAGTGAACGAAGTCTGTGAAGGTTTGGGAGTCTACCTTGAAGACTTACCAGAGTGATTGGGCGAGGACTAAGTGACCTTAGCTCAAGGAGAATACGGTGAGGACTTGGTGTCCTGAACTGTGTGTTCAGGACTGGGTGCGGGACTGTGTGTCCTAAGGTTTAAATACCTAGCCGCTCCAACCAGACGTACAGTTGTCACAGCAACTAGAACTGGTCCAACATATCATTGTCTTCAACGAGTCACTGGTTTCATCTTCATTTCCTTCTCTTGCTGTTACTCATTGTGAAGTCATTGCATGCTTGCTTTATCATTTGTCTTCACAACGTGAATGTATGATCTGTTTGGCTTCATAACTTCTTCCTACCTGATCCTTATTACACTGAAGCTGTTTGTCATTGTGCTTTCACTCTATTGAATACATGACCATGGCTGGCCTAGTGTAATCTAACTTCCACTGCATAAGTAATAGGCATAATCTTCGCCGTTTGTCTTCATAACTCTCACGTTTTGAAGACTTTCATAAAAATCGCCTATTCACCCCCCCTCTAGTCGATATAACGCACTTTCAATTGGTATCAGAGCAAGGTGCTCCCTTGTTCTGTGTGATTTGGTTTAACCACCTGGAGTTTTAGCTATGTCGACTGCAGGGATAATCAAAGTCTCTGCTGCGTGCCCCGTCTTCGATGGAACTGAATATCCCTACTGGAAGAATAAGATGCGTATGCATATTGAAGCCATTGACGTCGACCTATGGTATGTCGTCGAGAACGGCGTTCCCAAGGCTGGAGAAGGTGTCACTGCTGCTGATGTCAAGAAATTCGTTCAACTGGACTCTACTGCCAAGAACATCATATGTGGTCATCTGACCAAAGGGCAGTATGGCCGTGTGAGTGCTTTGAAGACATCCAAGCTGGTTTGGGACTGGCTCTCCAAGGTCAATGAAGGCATCTCAACTCAGAGAGATCAAAGAATCAGTGTCCTTCGCAATCTCTTCAACCGCTTCAAGCGAAATGACAATGAGAATGTCCAGCACACATTTGACCGGCTCACTGACATCACAAATGAGCTTCAAGCCCTCGGCGCAACTGAGATTACCAAACATGAAATCGTCAAGACGCCGCTAAGATCACTTGATAGTTCGTTTGACATCCTGGCCCTGATGATTCAAGAACGTCCTGATTTCAAAACACTCGATCCATCTGACATACTTGAGAGGCTCAACACACATGAGTTTCAGCTTTCTGAGAAAAGAGATATCTACGGTCCAAACTATGGGCGAACTCGTGCCTTGAAGGAAAAAGCTGTTTCCTCATCTGAAGAAGAATCTGACAGCAGTTCTGATGATCCTGAAGACATTGGAAGGGAACTTGCAATGCTAGTGAAGAAGTTCCAAAAATTCACCAAGAAGAAAGGCTTCAGAAAATCTTCACGATCAAGCTCAAGGAATGATGAAGCTTCTGCTCATGACTACAAGAAGAAAACATGTCACAAGTGCAAGAAAACTGGACACTTCATCTCTGAATGTCCACAGTGGGACAATGAGAACAGAAGGAAGAAGAAGAGCAAGGTGTATGATTCTGACGACAAGAAGAAGAAGAAATACTCAAAGTCTTCTTCCAAGTCTTCATCAAAGTCTTCATCACATAAGAAGAGCTCATCTGGCAAGGCTCGTGCGTTTGTTGGAAAGGAGATGGATTCAGAGGAGGAGTCCACATCCGAGGAGGCAGAGGTGGAGTCTGAGGAGGAGTCTGATTCTGGCATTGCGAGTCTGGCTACAGCATACATCGCCAAGTCCATCTTCAACACTGAAGACAATGACTGCATCACCGACACCAACGCAAATGACAAGAACGACTCCACTCCTACCTACTGCTTCATGGCACGTGGTGCCAAGGTAAACACACGCACTACTCGCTATGAAACATCTAGTGACGATGACTCTGAATGTGATTCAAAACCTAGCTACAAAACACTTGCTAAAATTGCAACTGAACAACAGAAAGCTATGGAACATATTCAAAAACGGTTAGACAGAAGCGATGATCTGTTGGGTGCTGAAATGACTCGATCTGAATCCTTAATTGAAGACATAAAAAACCTTCACGTTAAGTATCAGGAACTTGAAGATCGTCATGATACTCTCTCAACAACTCATGAAAAGCTTTCCTATGATTATCTTCAAAGGAAGCAAGAACTTGAGAAATTGAGGGTGGCTCATGAAGATCTTCAAAAGGAAAACGAGTCACTTCGCTCCGAACAGATCAGTCCCGCTCAGGAAGGATTTGAACCACCATGTCTTAAATGCATTGAGCGTGATAATGCTAATTCTGTTGCTGAATGTTCCACTTCTACTGCTGTTGCAATATCTTCAACTGTTGATGTGGTAACTAACCCCTCTGCTGAGGATACCACTGCTATTGCTGATGAGAATGCTATGTTGAAGACATTGCTTGAAACAGGGATGTACAAAAGTCTTAAAGGACATCAGACACTATGTGATGTCATCAAGAAGCAGATCCTGAATCGAAACCCTAGGAAAGAGGGTGTTGGATTTGTGAGGAAAATCAATGCAGATGGCTCTTACTGGAAACCTGAGCAGTACCCCAAAACCACATGGGTTGCTGCAAAGGAACTTTCAGTAGATCCATCCAACTTATCTGGCTTCACTTGTGCTAACCCCATTATCATTGATGAATCCCTTGATGCAAACTATAAACTGTTTAAGAATCAGAATGGTGAAGTGTTTGCCAGGTACATTGGTACTAACTGCAGGAATGGACCGCCTATGAAGAAGATCTGGGTTCCGAAAAGGTGTCTGGAAAATCTTCCTATGAATGTCTTCTTGACACCTCACTTGAAGAAGACAAACCTCAGACCAAAGGCTTCATATGGTCCAAAGGCATCATACAGACAGAGGACTCACCAGAGTCGCACTAACGCAAATGTTTTGCAGGGAAATCATAATCAGGCATATGAAAATGAGAACGGTTCATCAAACCGCCATGTTCATATGAATAAGAACTATTCTGCCTATTCTTATGATTACTATTGTCCTCCTGCTAGACTGCTAGCTAAGGCCTCAAAGCCAAAATTCTCAGATGCTGCACTTAGACTTATTGCTTCTAAGCCACCCTTGAAAATGTGGGTGGTTAAGAAAGCTTAACTCTCCTTTGCAGGGAAAGGTCTCCAGCAGAAAAACAAAATCTTCTGATGCTATTGCTGGGGCCTTAAAAAACTTGTAGGGCGCAAGACAAAATGCCTGAATGGCATCATTATGTACTTCGTTCCTGAATCGCATGCTACTCTCCCTATTAGTCCTAATCTGGATCTAAGTTTTCATAACCCACTGGTTCGTCAAATGTTTATGCTTCACAACTCTCTTCGTGAAGCCTATCCCCCTAACTGCACTGTAGGGTACGACACCAGCGACTTCAAAATCTTCAGAATGGATTATTGACAGTGGGTGTACAAATCACATGACTGGCAAAAGAAGCCTTCTTATGGACTCAACCTTACGTCCATCCGACAAGAGCCACATCACATTTGCTGACACTGGTAAAAGTAAGGTATTGGGTCTAGGTAGAGTTGCAATCTCAAAGGATCAACACATGGATAAAGTCATGCTTGTTGAATCCCTTGGCTTCAACTTAATGTCTGTCTCAATGCTTTGCGATTTGAATATGATCGTAATGTTTGGAAAATATCGTTGCCTGGTACTAATGGAATCTGACAAGTCTCTAGTGTTTGAAGGGTATCGGAAAGGTGATTTGTATGTGGTAGATTTCTCAGTTGAGCCACAACTTGCAGTATGTCTTCTTGCAAAAGCTTCAGAATGCTGGCTTTGGCATCGGAGGCTTGGGCATGCTGGCATGAGGAACCTCCACACCCTTGCGAAGAAGAAGCATGTCATAGGCATCGAGGACGTCAAGTTCAAGAAAGATCATTTATGCGGTGCCTGTGAAGCAGGGAAGATGACATGGGCAAAACATCCTTCGAAGACAATCATGACTACTACACAACCCTTCGAACTGCTCCACATGGATCTTTTCGGTCCCACTCACTACTCAACTTTTACTACTTCTGCTTGCCTTTATGGCTTCGTCATTGTTGATGATTACTCTAGATATACTTGGGTACACATAATCCTTTACAAGACTGAAGTGCAGGATGTCTTCAGACGCTTCGCCAATCGAGCTATGAACAATTTTGGCGCCAAGATAAAGCACATTAGAAGTGACAATGGCACTGAATTCAAGAACACTGGCCTTGATACATATCTTGATACCTTGGGCATCACACATGAATTCTCAGCTCCGTACACGCCACAGCAGAATGGCGTCGTCGAACGCAAGAACAGAACACTCATTGAAATGGCCAGAACAATGCTAGATGAATACAAGACTCCAAGAAAATTCTGGACTGAAGCCATTGATACTGCATGCCACACAATCAATCGTGTTTATCTTCACAAGCTTCTGAACAAGACATCTTATGAACTCCTAACTGGCAAGAAGCCAAATGTCAGTTACTTCAGAGTATTTGGCGCAAAGTGCTGGATCAAGGACCCACATCACACCTCAAAGTTTGCACCAAAAGCACATGAGGGCTTTATGCTTGGATATGGAAAGGATTCACACTCCTACAGAGTCTTCAATCTCTTCCATTACAAAGTGGTCGAAACAGTGAATGTGCGGTTTAATGAAACAAATGGTTCACAAAGAGAGCAACTGCCAAATGTGCTAGATGAAGTCCCAGCTAGTGAATCAATCAAGCTTATGGGAACTGGAGAGATTATGCCTTGTGAAGCTCATCCTGAAGAAGAACTCATCATCTCAGCACCTGATCAACATGAAGACAATGCTCAGCATGAAGACATTCCTCCAAACAACAACGCAGATCAACAAGAGCATGTCTTCGCCCTATGCATCCTCGTGTTGCAAATGAAGTGTAGATTGACAGAATCAATGCACCTGGTCCACTCACTCGTTCAAGGGCAACTCAGCTAGCAAACTTGACAGCATCAATGCACCTGGTCCACTCACTCGTTCAAGGGCAACTCAGCTAGCAAACTTCTGTGGGCATTTCGCATTCGTCTCAATATCAGAACCCAAGAAAGTTGAAGAAGCCTTCATGGAACCTGAATGGATTCAAGCTATGCAAGAAGAGCTTCAACAGTTTGAGCTGAATAATGTATGGGAACTAGTTAAGCGTCCCGATCCACGGAAGCACAACATAATAGGCACCAAATGGATATACCGCAACAAGCAAGATGAGCATGGTCAAGTTGTCAGAAACAAAGCTCGTCTCGTTGCTCAAGGATATACTCAAGTAGAAGGCATTGACTTCGATGAAACTTTTGCTCCTGTGGCTAGGCTTGAAGCCATACGCATACTGCTGGCCTATGCAAATCATCATAACATACTTCTATATCAAATGGATGTGAAAAGTGCCTTTCTCAATGGCAAGATTGAAGAAGAAGTGTATGTTGCACAACCACCTGGTTTTGAAAATCCAAAACATCCTGATATGGTATACAAGCTCAACAAGGCACTGTATGGCCTCAAACAAGCCCCTAGGGCCTGGTATGATACACTCAAGTACTTTCTGAAGAGCAAAGGCTTCATACCTGGTTCTCTGGATCCCACTCTTTTCACGAAGACATATGATGGTGAACTGTTTGTGTGCCAAATATATGTGGATGACATTATCTTCGGCTGCACCAATCGGAAGTACAGTGAAGAGTTTGGATATATGATGCAAGAGCAATATCAGATGTCCATGATGGGGGAGCTGAAGTTCTTTCTTGGTCTTCAAATCCGACAACAGCGCAATGGCATCTTCATATCTCAAGAGAAGTATCTCAAAGATTGCCTGAAGAAGTTCGGTATGCAAGACTGCAAAGGCTTCACAACACCAATGCCAGCCAAACATCATCTAGGTCCTGACGACAATGGTAAAGAGTTCGATCAAAAGGTGTACCGCTCCATGATTGGGTCTTTGCTTTATTTATGTGCATCTAGGCCAGATATCATGCTTAGTGTTTGCATGTGTGCTCGATTTCAAGCGGCACCAAAGGAGTCGCATCACTTAGCTGTGAAGCAAATTCTTCGATATTTGGCTCACCCCTCAACTCTAGGATTATGGTATCCAAAGGGCTCAGAGTTTGATTTGGTTGGATTTTCGGATGCTGATTATGCTGGTGACAAAGTTGATCGCAAGTCTACATCAGGCACATGTCACTTTCTGGGACGATCACTTGTATGTTGGTCTTCAAAGAAGCAGAACTGTGTATCTCTCTCCACTGCTGAATCTGAATACATTGCTGCTGGATCTTGCTGCGCTCAGCTTCTGTGGATGAAGCAAACACTCAAGGATTATGGCATTCATCTGAAGCAAGTGCCACTTTACTGCGACAACGAAAGCGCCATCAAGATTGCCAACAACCCAGTTCAGCACTCGAAGACAAAGCATATTGAAATTCGCCATCACTTTCTCAAAGATCATGTTGTGAAGGAAGACATTGATATCATACACGTCAACACTGAAGAGCAATTGGCAGATATCTTCACCAAGCCCTTGGATGAGAAGAGGTTTTGCAAGTTACGGTGTGAGCTAAATATCTTGGAATCCTCTAATGTCCTGTGATCAGGCACACATCCTAACACTTATGCATCTTGATGACTTAGATGGGCAACGCACAAAGTAAAGTATATCTTCAATCAATGAAGACATACATTCTAAGTGTGAATACATTAATGTGGAATTTGACTTCGGAGCGCCACGATAATTGTGCGCCGTGTCTGGGTCTAATACTTCCTATACGGTGGGTAACGCCACCACCAAACGTTCCATTTTGAAGTGTTTAACTCATGGCGTTACCTTGAAATATCTTCACATTGGTTTGGCTTCGAACTTAACATGTCTTCATGATTATCTTCACTACGTTGATTATATATATATATATATGCTCTAAGTGTTCTGTCCTCTACAGCATTCACTTATAGCTATGTCTTCTTGGTTGAATCTTTTGAACTAAGTGAATGTGATCGGACCCTAACCTCTCTATGCTTTCTATATCAAACTCTATCTCTCCAAGTCGTATGCATTCTATTGAAACTGTCGAATGTCTTCTCTGCATCCTGGTCAGCAGAAGACACAGACACAAACTTTAAAACCGTTTTCAATGCTCATTCATCCACAAGAAATCCGGAGAAGTAGGAACGACACCCGACAATCAAGGCGTGCGTGGGATGTGGAACTGCCCCCAAAACACCGCATGATGGCCACGTGCTGTTCAGATGCGAATCGCCATTGGCACCTGAGTAATAGCGCAGTGCCGCCTCTATCCCTATAAATACACGATTCACTGCGGTCATTATCTCTTCTTCCACCCTCGCACGAACCCTAGCGCCACCGCTAGCTCTCGACGACGCCGGCGACGAAGCGCTTCACTGCCGCAACCTCTCCGATGCCATTTTCACGCCGACAGCAGACATCGCTCTCTCCACCGTCGCCGTAGGTGTCTTCCGTCGCCAAGTTAGGGCACGGAGGATCGAACTGCTCGGCCTCAACTCCCACTTCGTCTAGCAGTTCCAAGTGTGGTAAATAAAACCTCTTTTTACAGCCTCTCTTGATCCTATAGTTCAGTCACTTTCTGCCATAAGAAGTTTCTGCTCTCACAAGTTACATCTCTCTCAGTCTGCATCTCATAACCTGCCTAGAATATTCACTTGTGCATTACGAAGTAGTTAGATTCCTCACTTGTACTGATCTGTGGGTTCGTACAAATCTGGAACCAACTTCTTATCTATGAGTGAATGTCTTCGCACGATGAGGTCAATGTCTTCTAAACCGATTTATCTTCAAAATCTTCTGAGAATGCATATGACCTCTTCCCCTTCCCTCGCACCTTAATGCTGTCACAGGTACATGTCCGTGGGAGAATCCTTCGGTTCTCATAGTCTGCATTCATTTGCAGAGTACTTGCAGCATCACATCAACTCTCCTGAAGCCAGTTCTTGTTGGTCAAGCAAAAGGAAGCCTTTGAAGACTTTGAACATCTTGAAGCCTTCCAAGTTAAGATTCATGGCTTCAGAAACAGCAGCAAGGAAGGGAGGCAGACAGAGACATGGTGGAACGTCCAAAGATCTGCCTGATGAATTGGTAGAGATGTACAAAACTGATCCTGAAGAAAGCTATGGTCAGCGCAAGACACGAATCCAATGGATTCGAAGATATTGGGCAGAGCAATGGTTTCAGTACCGCTTCATCACTCAGGAGTATGCCGAAAAGTGCGCCATCAAGAGACCGTGGGGAGACGTATTATACAAAAATCTCGTACCCAGGTCCAAAGATGAAGCCATTGCTCAAGGCTTCTATCCATGCATGGTCAGAGGACCACAGCCAGCTGAAGCACATCCGTCATCACTTCTCTGGTATCGCGATGACAATCTGTTCAAGCGCAACTTCCAATTTGCTCAGAACTCTGCAAAGCAAAACAAGAAGAAGCTGGGATTAGACTTCAACCCTGGTCCCTCTGAACCAAGGGCAGATGGCACACGCGACGCCGATCCCAATATCATCGGGCCGTATGCCAATCTTGCAGGCCTCATCACCCGCATCCTAGTCCAAGGGGACTGCCGTGAATGACCCTCCAGCAGATACTGAGTCTGATGACGCCCCTGCTGCGCCGAAGCCAAAGCAGAAGAAGCCAAAAGCTTCAAAGCCAGCCGCATCTCCCAAAATCTCAAGAGCGAAGCCATTGGCAACTGCACCTCCTGAAGCCAGTGTGCAGTCTGAAGACTTATCACGAGTCTCCAAGCCCCAAAAAGCCAAGAAGCCTCAGCCATTCTGCGCTGTCATTCTGCGCTGTCATTCACACAGGCAAAGAGCTCATAGCTGCTGCCATTCTGCGCTGCGAAACCATTGATCTATCAAGCGATGAAGATCTTGGAGATGACGCTCTTGAGCAGCTCATCAAGAGCAAGGAGGAGGCTGAAATCTTCAACAATCTGCCTCTGTTTGATGTCGCCATCATCCACAACTTCATCGATGAATGGTTTGCCTCACCGGACATCAACTTCAACGATCTGCAGCTGCCCATAGGCCTCAGCGTTGCCTTTCAAGGCGGAATTGCTTCAGAACTTGCAATAGCCCAACGCATTGTTGAACTGAAGCAGAAAATTGATTTTGAAAAGGCTCAGTTGAAGAAGCACGTGGCCAAGCTCAGCGTGCAAGAAGTGAAAACTTCAAGATCATGATGCACGAGCTGAAAGAGAACTTTCTGAAGACGCGTGCCGAAGCTCAAGGCTCGCGAGAGCGCATGAAGACTCTAGCTGATCGCTGCGTGCAGGCCTACAATGAGGCCGAGAAGCGCAAGGCACTTGGGCGTCCCGGCATTGACCCCAGGGTGGCCGCGAAGAAGAAAAAGAAGCCTACTGTGCCTGAACCAGAGGCGCCAAGGTCAGAAACTGCTCTGATTGTCTTCCCCACTGCAACGACTGGCTCGAAGCCAAAGAGTCGATCAACCGCCTCAGAGCTCAAGAAGACACGGACTGCAGAGGCTGAAGCTAGGAAGAGGAAACACTCTGAAGCCTCTCCTTCTGACCCCACCATCAAGAAGCGCAAGACCAAGAAATCTCGGGCTGCTCCCACAGAGCCCTTGATAGTTGAACCCCTCTCCGTCCGCTATCCTGACACAGATCGTCAGTTAACAGTGCATGAGCCTGCTTTCATAGAGGCTCTGCACGCTGAAGACATTCCAGCAGCCGACCCCAACGCTGCAGAAGACATTGGTCTCCAAGACAATGTCCAAGGTGATGCAGCCCTTCCTCAGCTTGAAACAAGCGAACTGATCAGCATTGGTCGTCCATTGACGCCAATCACACAAGATGCATCGTGGGCAGATCGCCCACAGGAGGAAGATAATGAGCCCCAGCCCACTGCAACTCCACCGGCGTCGCCTACATTCCGTAGGCTTCACAAAGGGCCAAGGGCTCAGGCTGCTGACGACATTCCAGCTGCATCAGCCGAAGAGCATGCAGAAATACCACAAGCTCCAACTCCCCCGCACCAACAAGAAGCAGTTCTCCAGGAGAACGTGCCCGAGTTCATCCCTCCCACTACACGTGTGGAGGCTGCAAATGTTGAGGCTGCCACAAACAACGCCGAAGCAAATGTGGAGCCCTCCCCAACAACAGCTTCAGAAGACACCGAAGCTACTGCTCCTGAACCTTCTGTGCCTGAGTCTGCTGCAGGTCCACAATTTTACTACCACATAGAGCACAGGCCTCATGTCTAGAAGCCAGTCCCAAGGCTTCCAAGGTTCCCAGGTCCTGCATCAGCACCTGGCTCCTTTGATGTAAACAGCTTCAAGGCAGACAACACATTTTTCGATAACTCCAAGAACCCCTATTCAAGGGAAAGGATTGTATCAGACAGGTTCTGGAGCTATTCACAGCGCAGCTATTATTCATGCATCCTATACAACCAAGGCCGCATCTTTCCTCACCAGCGCCTTGAGGTTGAAGCTGTTGCTGGTCTGCCCGGTCTGGAAGAAGCACTAGATTGCTTCAAGCAAGTGGGTCTGCTGCCGTTCATCACCGATGAAGAGCACTGGAACGAAGAGCTTCTGGTTCAATTCTATGCCACCCTGCATATCAAAGGCTACAACAGAGATCCGAAGACATGGGTCCTGGAGTGGATGACGGGCAATGTCCATCATGAAGCCAATGCTTTCGACATCATTGAGCTTACCGGCCTTCCCACTCCTGGCGAATTCTTTGAAGAAGGCTGCCAACTCCATGCTGAAGCAATTGAGAGCATATTTCAGCGTCCTGATCCAGATATGAGTCAGATGCTCTCAATGATGAAGCCATTGCCTCCTAATGCACCCTATCCAACTAAGTTCTTCGTTGAAGACTTAGAGTACCTGCCCAGAACAATATATCACATCATAAGGCGGACTCTCTGGCCCGTTAAGGGACACTCTCGATATGCAACGATTGAAGGTGCAATGAAGACTCTCATCTTCTGCATTCTTCATGGCAAATGCTTCAACGCACAGGATCTCTTCATCCGTCAACTTGCAGCGTCTGCCTCAGAATTGTTTGGATTGAAGTTCTATGCTCCTTGGGTTATGAGGCTGATCAAGCTTCACTCTGCAATCTCCTATCAACCCTCAGCCCGCAACCATAGGATATTTTTGCCAAATGTGGACACATCTGCTGAAGCAATATATCCAGAGCCTGCCAAGCAACCATTAAGTCTTCAAAATGCAGAACACCAGAGCTTCACTCAAAATATTGAAGGTGTTGAAGCTCTCTCCTGAGTGTATCCAATGGCTGGCACCACACGTGCCCCTGCATCAACTGAAGCCACTAACAGCACAGCTGCAAAGAGACCCAAGAAGCGCGCTCGTGCACGCAATGACCAAGAGCTTCTTGTGGCTCTTCACCAAAAGCAAGATAGGCATCACGATTGGCTCAAGAGGCAGATGAGAAGCATCATGAAAGACGTCAATAACATCAGAAATCTGGCAACCAAGAATGCATTTGTAGCACACGAGACCTGTCGCCGCACTTGGAAAGGCCTCACCATGATGTGCACTGAAGCTGAACTTCAAGAGGATGGCTTCAAAGATCGATTCAAGTTTGACTCCACACCTCCTAGAAGAGCTGTGATGCGAAGCACACCATCTCTTGAAGATTCAGAGTTCTCTTGCTCTGCTGCCACGGTGTCCGCCCGGATTATCGAAGAAGAAGACGATGCTACATCACCTCCACCTACTTCAGCGCGCGTCGAATCTGCACCAAGCTCGTCTGCACCGCCACCCACCTCCACCGACCCTGCTGCGCCTGGGAACGCGTAGAAAACTCTATGTCTTCAAACCTTTTTGGTCATCACTGACAAAAGGGGGAGAAGCATATGATGTTTATAGTCTTCAAGCGGGTCACTATGGGCGGGTGCCTTTATATTTTGCTACATTTTTCTTCGTGCTTATAACTCCCGTTCTGCTACATTTGCTTCTTTGATTTGTAACACTTAGACTCGATGGTCGTCTGCTACCTGTTTGTCACTCTGTCATGCGAAGATAAATTCCGCATGTGTGACGATAAATTCCGCACTTAGATCACTCTGCAGACGTCCATTTTCCATTACACATGTCATTATCTTCGTATACTCTTACATGCATAGTGGATTGTCATCATAAGTTGAAGTGGATCTCCATAAGTACAACCTGCCATGTGCATTTGCATTCAAGAAGCTAATTACTTATATGCACATCTTCAGGGGGAGCCCTTGCAACTTATGAAGACAATCCCTTTACAATTTCACAAATTATATTCCCCATTGAAAACTTCAACTAGTTTGTCATCAATCACCAAAAAGGGGGAGATTGTAAGTGCATCTAGTGTCACCCCTAGTTGGTTTTGGAGTATTGATGACAAACCTAGTTGAGGGACTAATGTGTTTGTGAGAATTGCAGGATAACACAGGTAGAAGTCCCTCATTGATTCGGTTTCACTACCAGAGATGACCCCTAAAAATGTACGAAGACATTGAAGACAGTGGTGGTTTATGAAGATATTCATATTGAAGACAATGACATGAGAAGACTCCCTATGAAGCTTATGGAACTCGAAGACTTAGATCCTTCGTAGCTTTATTTCATTTATGTTGTGTCATAAGAACCACCGTACTGTTAAGTGGGGTCCAAGAGAACCAGTCAGAATGACAGAAGTGATGCCTAATTCAAAACCTATGTCTTCGAGCGAAGACTATGAGAGCAAATCTTGTCCAGAGTCGGACAAGTCAGCTTTACTTGCAGCTCAAGTAAAGTTGCCATGAGAGTTCGAAATCTGACCGTTGAAACACGTGTCAGTTCCTTAGTGACCCAGGGTCATTTCGGACAAATCAGGTCGGGTTGCCAAGTGGCTATATATAGCCCACCCCCTACAACCATAAACGGTTGGCTGCTCAGATTTTAGTGCACAACTTTTGTCGTTTGAGAGCAACCCACCTCGAAGCCTTTGAAAGAAAATTCCTAGTGAGGAGAAAAGCCCTAACCACCCAGAGCCAGAGTAAATTGGGCATCACTTAAGTCTTCTTGTCTGTGTGATCTGAAGACTTATTACACTTGAGGACTGTGAATCCTCCAGACGGTTAGGCGTCACGTTCAGAGCATCCAAGAGACATTGTGGATTGCTAGTGAACGAAGTCTGTGAAGGTTTGGGAGTCTACCTTGAAGACTTACCAGAGTGATTGGGCGAGGACTAAGTGACCTTAGCTCAAGGAGATTACGGTGAGGACTTGGTGTCCTGAACTGTGTGTTCAGGACTGGGTGTCCGGGACTTTGTGTCCTAATGTTTAAATACCTAGCCGCTCCAACCAGACGTACAGTTGTCACAGCAACTGGAACTGGTCCAACATATCATTGTCTTCAACGAGTCACTGGTTTCATCTTCATTTCCTTCTCTTGCTGTTACTCATTGTGAAGTCATTGCGTGCTTGCTTTATCATTTGTCTTCACAACATGAATGTATGATCTGTTTGGCTTCATAACTTCTTCCTACCTAATCCTTATTACACTGAAGCTGTTTGTCATTGTGCTTTCACTCTATTGAATACATGACCATGGCTGGCCTAGTGTAATCTAACTTCCGCTGCATAGTAATAGGCATAATCTTCGCTGTTTGTCTTCATAACTCTCACGTTTTGAATACTTTCATAAAAATCGCCTATTCACCCCCCCTCTAGTCAATATAACGCACTTTCATGTTGACTTTTGCGTAGGCCTCCCCGGCAACGATGCCAGAAATCCTTCTTGCTACCTCTTGAGCACTGTGTTGGTTTTCCCTTGAAGAGGAAAGGGTGATGCAGCAAAGTATCGTAAGTATTTCCCTCAGTTTTTGAGAACCAAGGTATCAATCCAGTAGGAGGCTACGCACGAGTCCCTCACACCTACACAAAACAAATAAATCCTCGCAACCAACGCGATAAGGGGTTGTCAATCCCTTCACGGTCACTTACGAGAGTGAGATCTGATAGATATGATAGGATAATATTTTTGGTATTTTTATGATAAAGATGCAAAGTAAAATAAAAGCAAAGTAAAAAGCAAAGGAAATAACTAAGTATTTGAAGATTAATATGATGAAGATAGACCCGGGGGCCATATGTTTCACTAGTGGCTTCTCTCAAGAGCATAAGTATTTTACGGTGGGTGAACGAATTAATGTTGAGCAATTGACAGAATTGAGCATAGTTATGAGAATATCTAGGTACGATCATGTATATAGGCATCATGTCCAAGACAAGTAGACCGACTACTGCCTGCATCTACTACTTTTAGTCCACTCATCGACCACTATCCAGCATGCATCTAGAGTATTAAGTTCATGGAAACAAAGTAACGCCTTAATTAAGATGACATGATGTAGAGGGATAAATTCATGCAATATGATAAAACCCCATCTTGTTATCCTCGATGGCAACAATACAATACATGCCTTGCTACCCCTACTGTCACTGGGAAAGGACACCGCAAGATTGAACCCAAAGCTAAGCACTTCTCCCATTGTAAGAAAGATCAATCTAGTAGGCCAGACCAAACTGATAATTCGAAGAGATTTGCAAAGATAACCAATCACACATAAAAGAATTCAGAGAAGATTCAAATATTGTTCATAGATAATCTTCATCATAAACTGACAATTCATCGGTCTCAACAAACACACCACAAAAAGAAGATTACATCAAATAGATCTCCACGAGAGAGGGGGAGAACATTGTATTGAGATCCAAAAAGAGAGAAGAATCCATCTAGCTAATAACTATGGACCCCAAGGTCTGAGGTAAACTACTCACACTTCATCGGAGAGGCTATGGTGATGATGTAGCAGCCCTCTGTGATGGATGCCCCCTCCGGCGGAGCTCCGGAACAGGCCCCAAGATGGGTTCTCATGGGAACAGAAGATTTCGGCGGTGGAATTAGGTTTTTCGCTCCGTATCTGATCGTTTGGGGGTACGTAGGTATATATACGAGGAAGGAGTACGTCGGTGGAGCAACAGGGGCCCACGAGGGTGGAGGGCGCGCCCTGGGGGATGGGCGCGCCCCCCTACCTCGTGGCCTCCTCTTTTGTTTCTTGACGTAGGTTCCAAGTCTCCTGGATCATAATCTTCCTAATAATCACGTTCCCGAAGGTTTCATTCCGTTTGGACTCCGTTTGATATTCCTTTTCTGCGAAACTCTGAAATAGGCAAAAAAACAGCAATTCTGGGCTGGGCCTTCGGTTAATAGGTTAGTCCCAAAAATAATATAAAAGTGAATAATAAAGCCCAATATTGTCCAAAATAGTAGATAATATAGCATGGAGCAATCAAAAATTATAGATACGTTGGAGACGTATCACCTCCTCCTCCGCCTCCTCCTCTGGCGAGTGATCAGGGCACTCAGCCTCCTTCTCTGGCGCGTGGCGGCACTCCGCCTGCGCCGGCGTGCCCGAGCAGCCAGCCTCCTCCTTCTCCGCCTCGCCAGCAAGGGCGGAAGAGACCCGCCGCCGCTCCGGCTGCTCCGGAGCGTCTAGTCCTTCTCCTCCTCCTCGTAAGCAAGCACGAAAGAAGACAGCCGTAGCTGCTCTGTCTGCTCCGGTGTCTAGCAGAACAGCCAGAGGCGGGAGGCAATACAGATTCGGTCCTTCTCTGAAGACTCCAGAGAAGTTGCCATACGAGAGGACCGTGGAGGAAAACGCGAATATCGTGCGGACCGAAGTGACGAAATTCTTTGAAGGGGTGAAAGCAAAGAAACATCCACCTCCGGAGGAGAAGATAGATCTGGTGAAAGCGAAGCGCACTCTGGATGCCCTGAAGAAACCACCAAAGTCTCCGCCGAAAGCCAACTATGTCCGCATTATTGAAAAGTCATTTCTCGAAGCGAAGCGGTCGGGAAGTACTAGAAGTGATGAAACGTTAAAAGAACGACGAGCAGGTGGGAAAAAATTGTAAAGCTCGGCGAACAAGCGGACCAATCATGCCCCCCGCTCAAGGTGTCTAGCGACATCGTCGCTAATGATCCGAGGATGGTGCCCGGTTATAGCAATCTTGGAGATTAATTGCCCGACGATGTACATTATAATTTCTTGGAGGTGGACGAACATAGATACGAGTACGGGAAGCCTCTCGTCAAAGATGAAAAATCTCTAACAACGATGATGCAAAGATTCCATAATTGGTACATGAAAACCTGCAGAGAGTCTGGGGGGGCGAATACTTTGATGATGTTCGTTAAAGAGGAGCATGACCTCGTTGGAATTGATCTGTTGCGTGTTCCATTTGAGGAGTTCTTCCAGTTTTTCAATCAAATGGCCCTCGATAAATTAACGGTCACTTGCTACTGTTTGTAAGTAGTACTATTTCTGTCATTAAGTCTCTACATATAGGTCAGCTCTTTAATTGCATGTATTTATAATTATCCTCACTATATTATATATGCAGATTGAAGATCGCCGAATTGAAGAAAAGACAAATCGATGATATTGGGTTCATTGACACAAATCTCATAGATGCAAATGAGGTCAAATTTCATGCCAAAGATACCAAGGCCAACTTGCTACGATTGTTGGTAATAAATGAAAACAAAGATATAATACTCTTTCCTTACAACTTCAAGTGAGTGTT